>NW_006921612.1:3207291-3212356 GCF_000298275.1 Orycteropus afer afer
TGCAATCCTTCTGCCTAGTCTGCCATCTTGCCGGAACCCTTAACCTCATTCTTTTATTTTAAAAGTTTTTGTTTTGTTGTGTTTGTTCTCAGACCTTATTCTGACAGCTCTCCCTAGGAACAATGGGGCCCTAAGACTTGACATCTCAATGATAGAGAAGAAAACAATTATTTTCCCATCACACAATTCCAAATCATTGTGATAACAACTAGACTAGAAAATGCATGGAGTCTCTGAGGGGTGCCAGTTGCTAATTAAAAGACTGAGGTTGGAGTCCACCCAAAGATTCTTGAAAAAAGATCTGGTCATCTACTTCCAAAAAAAAAAACAGCCACTGAAAACCCTGTGGAACACAGTTCTACTCTGACACACATGGGGTCTCCATGAGTGGGAAATGACTGGACCGCAAGTAGTTTTTTAAAAAAAGAAATACACAAGATACTAGTTGAGAGCTGGGTGGACAGGGAAAGCAGCAGATAAGGAAAATTAAATATGGACTAGGGTCATGGGGAAGGAGAAATAGAGAAGTTTTCTGAAGAAAGTGATGGCTAGTTTGAGTCAATAAGGGTGAGTAAAGATGGGAAAATGTAGATTTCAGGCAGAGAAAGCAAAATGTACAAAGATCCAAAAGCAAGAGAGTATAATCCCTAGTCTGAATCTGACCACTGAAAAATCATACTGGACCTTGGTGCTTAAGGGAGAGAGAGGTTTCATGTGAGGTTTATTTAAAAGGTCCTTGGGAGTCAAATGTGAAGCCCTTTGTGTGTCATTCTGAGAAATTTTTCACTGAGGGATTTGAGAGGAGAAGTGAAATGGCTATATCTTAAAAGTTTCTCTTTATTTCTCTGATCTTGGATCAAGTCTGTGATAAGCTCAAATGTGTATCTCCTGTGCTGAACACAATGTCTGGCACAATAAGTAAAACAACAACAACAAAAAAAACCTGCCATTGAGTCAATTCTGACTCACAGTAACTCCCATAGGGTTTGCAAGGCTGTAAATCTTTTCCCATGGAGTGGTTGGTGAGTTTGAACAGCCAGCCTTTGGGTTAGCAGACCAGTGCCACCAAGTTCCTTGACACAATGGGTAATCAACAATTTATCCATTAAAGTAAAGAAGAAGGGGAGTTACAGCAAGAAGGCAGAATAGGCAGATAAACCACAGAGACCCTCTGCAGCAAAGCAATGAGAAACCAATTGAAACTGACACAGAAGACAATGCTGAAACCCTGAGCTTTGAAGAGAAGGATAAAGAAGTGGATTAAACACCAACTAAGAACCTGAATGAAAACTGAGTAAAGAGACTGACAGAGCTGCAGACTGTCTGCTGTCCTGAAGGCACAGGCATTTTGAATATTTAAGCATATCCCTAGTAGCAATCTAAGAATCAGCTCTACTCACCAAGGACTACATGGGCAAGGACTACACTGGTGCCTGACGACCAGAAAGGAAAACAGTGAAGAAGGAGGCAAACAGAGCTGGGGACTGCCAGATGTTCTGAGGGCATAACCATTTTGGATATTTGCAAGCAGCATGGCCATTTTAAATATATCCAAGTGTAGTTCTCACCTGGACAGTGACCTAAGATTAGGCTCTGCTTGCCAAGGACAGCATGGGCAACTGCACTGCAGGCTGACTAGAAAGGTACACTATTCTCCTAATTACTCTTATAGCCTACTCCCTCTTGGTGAACAGAGGTGTGGCCATCTCCTGCCTCCACCCACCTTCTTGACCAGCAGGAATTCCATCCTGGTCTGTGCCCTGACAGAGCCAGAGTGCTGGGACCCACCGTCCACAGTTTTGTTTTTCTTTGTTTTTAAACTATTCTTTTTATTTTCCTCTTTTCTTCATTTTTATTTCTTTTTTCTCTTTCCCTTCCTTGGTTCTTGCTATTTTTTTTTTTCCTCTTCCCTATTTTGGTTCCCTTATATGTTTTTTCTTTTGGTTCTTCCCATTCCTTGTTTTTTAATTTTTTCTTTACTTCTTTTACTTTTGCTCTTTTCTGTCATTCCCCTCACCCCACATATTGTAGGTTTTTTTTTTTTTAATGACATTTAAAATTTTTTTCTTCTCATTTATTGCCTTTGTGTGTGTGTGTGTGTGTGTGTGATTGTTCCAGTTTGTTCATGCAGTTTGAGTTTTTTGTTCTCTTGTTTTTATTTTTCTCATGGCTTTATTTAATTTTTTTTGTCTAACTGAGTGCGAGACAGCAACCATTCCCACACAACCAAACCATATCTGCACCTCCTTCAGTCTCACTCACTGAAGGCCACCACTTGCTTTTGCAGCAACAGATAAGTTACAACGATAGATGGCAGCCAATACCATCTCAATTCATCCTCAACTGCTCTTTATGAACAGCAATAGAGATCTGTGCATACACTTTCATTCTCTACCATACCCACCAGGAGACAGGTGGTGCATGCCTAAGTGCTTACAACTAGCTTATAGAGGAGCACAGTACCCTACTCACACAGATATATCAAAACAAAATAAAGTAAAAAAAAAATCTTGGGTGCATCACACCAACACACAACAACAAATTTAACTTAAATGCTACAACACCACAATGTCTCGGTGACAACAGACCATCACAGTCCACACAAAGAAGCAAAATAAAGTACTAGAAATGAGCGAGCAGGATAAAAACCCAGAAAACATCCCTGAGGTAGAAGCAGCATTGGAACTCCCTGAGAAGGAATTCAAAAGAAGTTTGCTTGGGTACTTTCAACAGATTGACAGACAGATCAAGGAAAACACTAACAAGATCAAGGAAAACACTGACAAAATGAAGGAAAAGACAGACAAAATCTAGAACAATTTAGGAAAACAATACAAGAACAAAGTGACAAAATAAACAAAAAATTAGAAATGATACAAAAACAACAAATAGAAATCCAGAGTATTAATACTAAAATTTCAGAAATACACATTGAATGGGCAAAGGAGTAGAATCAAATAAATGGAAGACAGAATCAATGAGATTGAAGACAAATACCTCAATACCACTTTGCTAAGGGATAAATCAGAAAAAAAGCTCCAAAAAAAAATGAAGAAAGCCTACAATTCATGTGGGATACCATCAAGAGGAATAGCCTACATATAATCAGAATTCCAGAACAGGAAGAGACACATAAAACCACAGAGAAAACTGTCAAAGATTTGTTAAAAGAGAATTTCCCAAATATGATGAAAGATGAGAACATATCCATTGAAGAAGCCCAACAAAACCAAACAGGACAGACCCCAAAAGAAAATCACTGAGACATGTTATAATCAAACTCACCAAAACCAAAGACAAAAAGAGAATCCTGAAAGCAGCATGGAAAAACAAAAAGTTACCTGCAAAGGGCAACTAATAAGACGAAGCTCTGATTTCTCACCAGAAACAGTGCAGGCAAGAAATTATGGGACGATATACATAACACCCTGAAAGAAAAAATTTCCAACCAAGAAGTATATACCTTCAAATATGATGGTGAAATTAGGACATTTCCAGATAAGCCGAAATTAAGGAAATTTGTTAAAATCAGACTAACCTTTCAAGAGATGCTAAAGGGAGTCCTTCGGCTACAGAACCAATAACAGCAAACAACTGATGATTAACACACATGACAATATAACACACAAACCAACCCACTTACAGAAGTATCCAAAGTAAAATAAGTTTACAAGACTATAAATAGGGAACCAGAGACATCAATTGGCAAGTGAGGACAACTACAAACCAAAATTAGGAAATAAATAGCATAGTTAGAGAACTAAATGGTGAGGAAGTTAAGATAATTGTGATATAGAACAGACAGTTTTAAATTTGGGAAGAAAATGATCAATAACAGGGTAATCTCAAAGAAAAGTAATAAACCTTCACATCAAAATAAAAAAGAGGTCAAGCACAAACATTTAGCAAATACTAAAACAACAGCAACATAGGAGATGATAACATGATTTATAAACAAATGAGCTCAGCACAGAAAATTATATGGAACAAAAAATCAGCAACAATACAAAAAAAAAACACATAATGAAATGATATCAATAAGTTCATACTTGTCAATAATTACAGTGAATGTAAATTGATTAAATGCACCACACTCAAGAGATGGAAAGTTGCAGACAAGATAAGAAAACATGACCTATCAATGTGTTGTCTATAAGAAACTCACCTTAGACACAAAGACAAAAATAGACTAAAAATTGAAGGCTGGAAAAAGATATATCAAGCAAACGGCAAACCAAAAAGAGCAAGAGTGGCAATACTAATTTCTGGTAAAATAAGCTTTAGACAAAAATGACCATAAGAGACAAGGAAGGACATTATATAATGATTAAAGTATCAATTGAACAAGAAGACATAACCATAATAAATATCAATACACTCAAGGAAAGAGCCCCAAAATACATAAATTAGACTTCAACAGAATTAAAAAGACAAATAGATGACTCCACAGTCTTAGTAGGAGAGTTTAACACACCATTTTCAACAAAAGATAGAACAACTGGAAAGAAACTTAGCAAAGATGCAGAAGAACTTAACAACACAATCAACCAACTTGACAATATAGATATCTACAGATCACTTCACCCATCGATAGCACAATATACATTCTTTTGCAGCACACATGGAACATTCTCCAGGATAGACCATATGATAGGTCCCAAAGCAAGCCTCAATAAATTTAAAAACATTGAAATACTGCAAAGCATCTTCTCTGATCACAATGCTATAAAATTAAAACTCAACACTAGGAAGACCAAAGGGAAAAGAACAAATTCAAGAAAATGGATAAGAACCTCCTCAAAAACAATGGGGCAATAGAAAAAATAAAAATTAAATTAAAAATTCCTTGAATCAAAGGAGAATGAAAACACAGCATACCAAAATCTTCGGGACACAGCAAAAGCAGTGATCGGAGGGCAATTTATAGTAATAGATGCGCACATCAAAAAAGAAGAGCCAAATCAACACCTTAACCCAACACCTCTAACAATTAGAAAAAGAGTAGCCAAAAAAAGATTATAGGCACCAGAAGAAAAGAAACAATGAAATAGACAATAGAAAAAAA
>NW_006921612.1:3219016-3223691 GCF_000298275.1 Orycteropus afer afer
ATCCCAAAGATCATTAGTGCTTAGGAGGGAAAGGGAAAGGGGAAGCTTTTATTTGCGGGGCATTGAGTTTATGCTAATGGTGGTGGAATATTTTGGAAAAGGATTGCAATAATGGTGGCACAATATGTAAAATGTCACCAATGTCCCTGAACTGTAAATGGGGAAGTTGTTATGTTGGCGAATGTCTTGTTGTGTATGTTTTCATCACAATAAAAGTAAAAAGAAGAAGGGAAGGGAGAAAGAAAGGAAGGAGGAAGACAAGCAGGTAAGTAAACAATTCCACAATGGTTTGGTTGCCAACATTTAGTAAGCACCAACTATTGTCAACGGCACATAACAACAACAACAACAATTGGCAAAGGAGCTCTGGTGCCAGTAATGGATGAGAGATTTGACTGCTAACCAAAAGTTTTGCGGTTCATACCCACTGGCTGCTTCGCGGCATTTAGATGAGGCAATCCACTTGTGTAAAGAGTTACATCCTTCGAAGCCCAGTGGGGGTCGCTATGAGTCGCAATCCACTTGATGGTAGTGGGGTTTTAACCATAGGCAAGTGCCTGTGATGTACAGAGGGAACTACAAGAATAAAGTAGCATCCCTGCATACCCATAACTTTCACTTTTTAGTGTCAATAATTCCAAGATTACAGTTGCGTTTTCCCGGTTCTCTCTTTCCTCTCACCCCTCTTCCATATCTCCTGAGTTACGGCTCCACCTCTTCCTTTCCTTCGCCACCCTCTCACAGGATACCGCTGGCTATTTCCCGCGCTCCTGCCTCCGGGAAAGGATTAGTGCTTGCTAGCGCTTCGGCAGCAGCAGACATGCGCAAAGGGGGCGGTGCACTGCGCATGCGGGAACATGGCGGGAGTGACTGTTGAACAGTAGTGGGTCACCTTCTTCATCTCGCTTCTTTGTTAACAAAGCTCAGGTTCCTGGGTCGTGACGCTTTTGTTTGCAGGGCGACCTAGGCAGGCGGCGCCTCCGAGGAGTTCCGGGATCTGGTTCGTGCTTAGCCTCCGGACACCCGCGTGTTGGAGGCGGCGCTCGATCCGAGTGGGAGAAGGCGGGAGAGTGCGCGGGGTGCGAGGGGCGAATGGCTGCTTGGCTCGGCAGCATGAGTCAGCAGCGGCCAGCGAGGAAATTGCCCAGCCTTCTCGTGGACCCGGCGGAGGAGACCGTTCGCCGCCGTTGCCGAGACCCCATCAACGTGGAGGGCCTACTGGTAAGCCACAGGACGGCATTCTGTCCTGAACCACCGGGGCTGTGGAGTGGGAGGTCTCAGGCACAGAGCCCTCTCTGAGAGGGAAGCCAGACTGATCGTCGTCTGTGTTGTGAACTCCCCCAGGGCTGGGACTGCGGCTCCTAGTGCCCATCACGTACTTTGAACCAGCCTGGCCTGTCTGCTCATAAATGTGTTGTCACCTTTCGTGGATCTTGCCTCAGGCGCCAGAACACTTCGGCGAAAATTGCACAGCTTCGCATTATAAATGCATGTTTGTCTACATGAGCTGGCCCCTCCATACATCTTTGCAACTTATCATTTGTTTTTCTCTTTTAGCCGTTTCTTCCATTCTTCCGCGTAAATGCATCCATTTACATCCTTGTCCACACCTCACATTTCTCACTCCACAGCTCTCCATTCTGTGAATTATCTTCTGTCCTGTTTCACAGAGAAAATGAGACCTTTGGCTTATTTGCTCTGTTCTTATTCTAGGCTAGAAGTTATATTCTCTGTGGTTCTAAGAGATGGAACCGTTGTTTTCTATTTCACCCCTTGTTTGCAGCTTGTCTGCTGGCTAGTTTCTGTAACTTCTGATAGGCAAAGTACTGAACAACCCAGTTTTTCATGCCAACTGTGAGGAATCCTAAGAGATGGGTACTGTTACTCTTTTTGGTGGTGCTGTATGCTGTGGAGTTAATTCAGACTGATAAAAGCCTGTAGGACAGAGTAGAACTGCCCCATAGGGTTTCACAGGCTTTAATCTTTTTTTTTTTCCCCTCCCCTAAGATACCTATTCTGTAATTTTAACATGTGTTGTAATTAAATTCTCAGGCATACAAAATAACAAATCAAATGTGCTTCCATGAACCAGGTTGTAATCTTTAGGTAAAGAGATCACCAGGTCTTTTCGCCCATGGAGCCACTGGGTTGGTTTGAACCACCAACGTTTCTGTTAGCAGCTGAGCATTTAAACATTGTGCCACCAGGGCTCCTTATTCTTGTTTTACAGTTACTAAAACAGACTTGGAGATGTTAAGTGACTTGATGACTTAACCTTAGAATGTCTCACTCCAGATGATTATTTATTTATTTTGACTTTTTATTGTGATTTGAGTATGAAAGGTTACAGAGCGAATTGATTTTCTATTCATCAATTCATACACATTTTTTTTCCCCCAGTATTTGTGCATTTTTTTCCTTTCTTTCCCCTTCACCCAAGTTAGTATGTGTCTGCCCTCTAGTTAGTGGTGTACTCTTCCTTCCCTACTCACCCCTGGTAACCATCAAAGAATATTCTTTTCTTTTGTGAAACCCTTTTTTTGACTTTTTACAATAGTGGTCCCATACTATATTTGTCCTTTTGTGAATGACAAATTTCATTCAGCATAATGTCCTGTAAGTTCATCCATGGTATGGCTGTTTCTCTGATTCATCATCAATGAATCATACATTGCATAGTATTCCATTGTGTGTATGTACCGTTGTTTGTTGATCCATTTGTCTGTTAATGGACATTTAGGTTGTTTCCGTATTTTTGCTGTCATAAATTATGCTGCAGTGAATGTGGTTGTGCTACAGTGAACATAGGTGTGCACGTATCTGTTCTTGTCATGGTTCTTATTTCTCTAGGATATATACTTAGTAGTCGGATTGCTGGATCATATGGTCTTCTTATTTCCAGCTTTTTAAGGAAACACCATACCATTCTCCACAGTGGTTGCACCATTTTGCAGTGATATCAGCAATGTTTGAGCGTTCTAGTCTCCATACCCTTGCCAGCATTTACTGTTTTCTGGTGTTTTGAACTTTGCTGGGGTGAGATGATAACCTCATTGCATCTCTCTAGTAGCTAATGATCACAAGCATTTCTTCATGTGTTTTGTTAGCTTTCTGAATGTCTTTGGTGACAAGTCTGTTCATGTCCTCTACCTTTTTTTTTTACACTTACTGTGGTTTGGGTGCAAATTTACAAAGCAGATTCATTTTACTCTCAACAGTTAATGCACATTTGGTTTCACAGCCCCAGTTACAGTCCCAACAATAAAAAGCTCTCCTTTCAGGGACTACCCCTTTCCTGTGTCTTCTTATCCATGCATTCCTATCTGTCCAACTTTCCCTCTATGCAAATGCTGCTCTTCTGATGTGTCTCATGGTCGATTGGTCCAAAGAGTCCATCTCCCTGGGGTGGTGTTCTGCTTGTAGGCCTTGCTGCTATTTGGCTGTGAGCTAATCCATGGAAGTGAGTCCAGTTCTAGGCCTGAAGGATGACTCAAAGCCATAGTCTCAGGTGTTCCACCAGTCTCTATCAGACCAGTAATTCTGGTCATTTTCGTGTTCTTGAATTTTGTTCCACATTTTTCCTCCCACTCTATCCAAGATCCCTAATTTGATCCCTTTCTGAGTGGTTGGCATTGGTAGCCAGGCACCATCTAGTTCTTCTGGTCTTAGGGTCATAAAGGCCATCACATCCTTGGACTAATTGTTTCCAAATGACTTGGATTTTCTTCACTCTTCTTTGCTCTAGATGAAGGGAACCAGTAGTTGTATCTTAAATGGTCACTCAAAAGCTTTTAAGACCCCAGTGGATACTCACCAACACCCCAGTGGATACTCACCAAAGTAGGATGTAGAACAAGATTTTTATGTACGGTATTGTACTAATTGACCTTGATATCCCTTGAGACCATGGTCCCAAGCCCACAGGCCCAGTGACTCTCTCCCTCAAGGTGCTTGGTTGTCGCTGAGAAGCCACTTCAACCCTGTCCCCTGTTACTTCTTTAATGTATGTGGATATTTTTGTAGCACAAATAGATGTGTAAGAGTATCTTCAACCAAATCTATCCATGGTCTTAGTTATATTCCTGTTCCCCTCTCCCCACCTGGTCTTCTCACCTGTCTGTGTATTTACCCATAGCCAAGTGTTTGCTGCCACTGGTAATGAAGTATCATGCGTGTAATAATATTTGCCTCTGTTGTCAGTATCTTTTGTGTGGATTTCTGTGTCTTCCTTTTCCCAATTGTCACTGTGCTGGTCACATACTTTTATTATACTGCCTTTTCCTTCACCCAAATCAACACGTGACTCTTAACTAGTCAGAAATTTTCCCTCCCCTTTTCTTCTATCCCTGGTAACCAACAAAGTAAATTTCCTTCCCTGCATAAACCTTTGACATTTGGTGTTGAGGTCAGTAAGAGGGCTGAGGGTGGTGGAATGTCTGGCGTCAGAAGAGCAGCCATTGGGCTGCTGATGGTGATTCTCTCCTCCTCTTGTGGAGTTAGAGAAGGTCAGAAGATGCTGCCTCCTTGCTCTTTAGGCAGTTGGTGTCAGAAGTAGTGGGATTTGTTGCAGTGGTCCCAGCCACTCCTCGGAAGGAAGGTTGGGCAATCCTACTTCTGTAGTGATACTGCCTCTGAAACCCAAGGAGGGGTCGCTATGAGTCGGGTTTGACTTGAC
>NW_006921612.1:3223791-3226426 GCF_000298275.1 Orycteropus afer afer
GGTGGTTCAAATCCACCAGCCATTCCTCAGAAGGAAGGTTGGGCAATCTATTTCTGTAGTGATACTGTCTTGGCAACCCAAGGAGGGGTCGCTGAGTCAGGTCCAACTCGACGGCACACAACAATAACAACAACATGTTCTGGTAGCATAAGGAGCTCTGGTAACATATTGTCTAAGGCATTTGACTGCTAACCAAAAGGTTAGTGGTTCAAACTAACCAGACACTCCTCAGAAGGAAGATTGGGCAATCTATTTCCATGAAGATTTACTGCCTCGGAAACTCAAAGCGGGTCACTATGGGTGGGAACCAACTTGATGGCAATGAGCTTGGGTTTTTGTTTGTTTATGCAAAACCAACAGCCAACATTATTCTCAATGGAAAGAAACTGAAGCCATTCCTTTGGCAAACAGGAACCAGACAAGGTTGCCCTGTACCTCCACTTACTTTCAACATTGTATCAGAAGTTCTAGCCAGGGCAATAAGGCAAGAAAGACAAATCAAATGCATTCAAATTAGTAATGAAGAAGTAAAACTATCCCTATTTGCAGTTGATATGATCCTACATATAGAAAATCCAAGAGACTGAGCAAGGAAACTACTGGAACTTATTGAAAGATTTAGCATAGTGGCAGGATACAAGATCAACATACAAAACTCAGCTGGATTCTTTGCTATGTCAGCAAAGAGGTCTCTGAAAATGAAATAAGGAAATCAATAGCATTTACAATAGAAACAAAAAGATAAGAAGTTAGGAATAAATCTTGCCAGGAATACAAAAGACCTATACAAAGAAAGGTATAAAACACTACTTCAAGAAACTATAAGAGATCTAGATAAATGGATGAACATATCTTGCTCATGGATAGGAAATTCAACTTTGTAAAAATGTCAATACTACCCAAAGCAATCTATATATTCAACACAATCCCAATCCAGATTTCATCAAATTCTTCAAGACATGAAAAACCAATCATTAATTTTATATAGAAAGGATACAGACCTCAGATAAGCAAAGTGCTTCTTTCATAGAAGAACAAAAATGTAGGAGATCTGACACTTCCAAATATTAAAACCTACTACACAGCCACAGTAGTCAAAACAGCTTGGTATTGGTACAACAACAGACACATAGACCAGTGAAACAGATTTGAGAACCCAGAAATAGATCCATCCACCTAGGGTCAGCTGATCTTTGACAAAAAGCTAAAATCTATTAAATGGGGAAGAGATGGTCTCTTTAATAAATGGTGCTGGCGAAATTGGATATCCATTTGCAGAAAAATGAAACAAGATCCATACCTCACACTGTACACAGAAACTAACTCTAGATGGATCAAAGCCCTAAATGTGAAATCTAAATCTATAAAGTTCATCAAAGAAAAAACAAGGGCAAACTTAGGCACCCTAATTAATGGCATAAATAAAAATATCAAGCATAACCCAAAATATGGAAACACAAACAGCAGAAGATAAACTACATGACTGGGACCTTCCAAAAATCAATGCCATGTGCATCCAAAGTCTTCTCCAAAATAGTAAAAAGATAACCTAGAGATTGGAAAAATATATTCAACAATGTCATATCTGACAAAGGACTTATCTCTAAGATGTATAGAAAACTCCAACACCTCAACATTAAAAAGCAAACAATCCCATTAAAAAAAGGGCAGAAAATATGAACAGAAACTTCACCAAAGAAGATATTCAGGCAGCCAACAAACATGAAGAAATGTTTCCAATCATTAGCAGTTAGGGAGATGCAAATTGAAACAACAATGAGATACTATCTCACTCCAGCATTAATAGCAAAGTTCAACAGGCCAAAACCAAAAACAGAAAGTAATAAATTCTGGCAAGGAGGTGGAGAGATTGGACTCTTACACACTGCTGGTGGGATTGTAAAATGATACAACCACTCTGGAAATCGATATGGCGATTCCTTAAAAAGTTGGAAATAGAAATACTATTTGATCCAGGAATCCCATAACTAGGTAATCCTAAAAAAGTGAGAGCCAGGACAAGAACAGATATATGCACACCCATGTTACTGCAGTGCTATTTGCAATAGCAAAGAAAAAGAAACAACCTAAGTGCCCATCAATGGAGAAATGGATAACGAAACTCTGGTACATACATACAATGGAATGCTACGCAACGCTAAAGAGTAATGTAGAATCTGCAAAACACTGCATAACATGGATGAAGTTGGAGTATACTATGCTAAGTGAAATAAGTCAATGACAGAAGGACAAAGATTGTATTATTCCACTATCGTAAAAGGTCAAGGAAAGGTTTATACATGGAAGGGAATTTCTTTGTTGGTTATTAGGGATGGGAGAGTAGGTTGAAAAAAATATATATATATGTGTATTTTACATTTGGTATGCATATACATATACATCTAACTTAACTCACTGTCATCCAGTCGGATCCGACTCATAGTGAGCAACCCCTTCTTGGGTTTCCAAGGCAATATCACTATGGAAATAGATTGCCCAGTCTTCCTTCCAAGGAGTGGCTGCTGGGTTTGAACCACCAGCCTTCTGGTTAGCAGTCAAAGGCCTTAGGCACTAGGCCACCAGAGGTCCCACATATATATACATATCCTCAGAAGGAAGGTTGGGCAATCTACTC
>NW_006921612.1:3230745-3236132 GCF_000298275.1 Orycteropus afer afer
ATTTATCTTTAATGAAGTATCTGTTCATGTCATTTGCCCATTTTTGGATGAGATTGTCTTTTTGATATTGAGGTGTTAAAGTTTTCTATAGATTTTTAGAGATAAGCCCTTTGTCAGATATGTCATAGTCAAATATTTTTTCCCAATCTGTAGGTTCTCTTTTTACTCTTGGAGAAGTCTTTCAGTGGACATAAGAATTTAATTTTTAAAAGGTCCAAGTCATCTAGTTTCTCTTGTGCTGCTTGTGCATTTGGGTTATGCTTGATAGTCTATTTATGCCATAAATTAGCGTCCCTTGGTTTGCTCCTATTTTATCTTTGATGAACTTTATGGTTTGGGGTTTTACATACTAGTCTTTGATCCACCTTGAGTTAGTTTTTGTGTATGGTGTGAGGTATGGATCTTGTTTTCATATTTCTGCCAGTGGATATCCAATTTTGCCAGCACCAGTTGTTAAAGAGGCTGTCTCTCCCCTGTTTAATGGGTTTTGGCCCTTTGTCAAAAATCATCTGTCCATAGATGGATGGGTCAGTTTCTGGATTCTCCATTCCACTGTTTTGTTTGTCTATCGTACCAACGCCATGTTGTTTTGACTACTGTGACTGTATAGTAGCTTTTGAGATTGGAGAGTATGAGACCTCCTTTGTTTATCTTCTTCAGCAGTACTTTGCTTATCTGAGGTCCCTTTCCTTTCCATATAAAGTTAGTGATTGGTTTTACCACGTCCTTAAAAAATGCTGATGGCATCTGAGATTCCATTGAATGTGTAGATTCTTTTGGATAGTCTTGACATTTTCACAATATTCATTCTTCCATCCATGAACATTGCATGTTCTTCCATTTACCTTTGTTGTAGTAGTGTTTCTCAGTTTTCTTTGTAGGTCTTTTGTGCCTTGGTAAACTTTATTCCTAAGTACTTGTACCCATATTTAAATTATTTCGTTTTTTGTTAAGTTGTTGAAGTTTTCTGTAAATTTTAGAGATTAGTCCTTTGTTCCATATACCATTGCCAAAAGTTTTTTCCCAGTCTGTGGATTCCCTTTTTACTCTTTTGGTGAAATCTTTTGATACACATAAGAGTCTACATTTTAGGACTTCCCAGTCACCTATTTTGACGTCTGGTGTTTGTCCATTTTTAGTTACATTTGATAGTGTATTTATGCCTTGAATTAGGGCCCCTAAGTTTGTTCCTATTTTTTCTTTGATGGTCTTCATGGTTTTAGGTTTTACGTTCAGATCTTTGATCTAACTTGAGTTTGGTTTTGTATATGGTGTGTGATATGGGTCCAGTTTCATTTTCCTGCATATGGATAACCAGTTTTACTAGCAGTGTTTATTGTAGAGACTATCTCTTCCCCATTTAATGAGTTTGGGTCCTTTGTTACAGATCAGCTGTGCATAGGTAGATGGATTGCAAAAGGGGCAAGGAAGTGGCATCTCCTGACCTCCTCTAACTCCACAAGAGGAGGACAGAATCACCATCAGCAGACCAGTGCCTGCTTCTGTGAGGCCAGACGTGCCTCCATCTTCTAGCCCTCTTACTAACCTTGACACCAGCTGTTCCTCCTGTGGCATCCACCACCTCTCTGCTGGGTTTGATAATTCACTGCAGTAGCCACACAGAGCTCACAGATTATGAGGTTTAATAGGGAAGCAACAGGCCACAATTCAAGTTCAGGAACACTCAGTCTCTCAGCAGGCTGTCTCTCAGCCAGCCATCTCTCAGCCGATGGTCTTTCTCAGTCTCTCCCTCAGCAGGGCATGTTTCTCACATCTCTCCCATGTGTCTCAGGAGCATGTCTCTTTCAGCAGCATGTCTCTCTTAACTGGCACAGTCAAATAGACTCTTTCTGTTTCTAGGAGAACTCCTTTTGAGCCTGGAAGTGTGGCCAAACTAACCAATCCCAGCATCATAATTCTGTACACATGAGAGAGTGCTTACTTCCCAGAAGGTTGCTTCTTTCTGGTGCAACAGAAATACAGCAGGTGGATAACTTTAACAATCAGCTACTCAGATGCTCAAAGTAATGTTGGAGTTACAAAGATTATGGTTAGAAAAGCCATACTATGTGATTTACTATACCTCAGGCCACCCTCTGGCTTTTCTAGCCATTATCTCTTTTGTACTTCAAACATTAACATCCCCTTCACCATCAGTTTAAGAATAACCACACCCATGAAAGCATGTAAGCCAGCCACTTCATGCCTTTATCTTCCCCCATTTTAGATAGGCAATTTCAAATTTGCCCATCCCTATCAAATCAATACTTTGAGGAGACAAGCATGTTCCTTTCTCACTGAAGAATCTTCTGTTCTGCTTGGATACTTTGGGCATCTGCATCCATAAACAAGCAAAGTCCAGCCAGCGGAAACCATCAAATTGCAGTAACTTAACCACCAGCTCAGTGTCAAACACCTTCCTCTTCATTTGGTCAGGTTCTGGTCACCTCAGCCCTAACCATCCCAGCTAGGCATGGATTCCAGCTGCCAAGTTTGGGAGTCACACTCTTCCCTTCACTTCAAACCAGCCAGCCCTTTCTCTCTCACAATCTTACTCCTCAGGGACTATTTCAATGCCAGTGGGCTCACAACTCTTTGCACTTCAGACCAGCCAGCCCTTCCTCTCATCCCCAGCCTCCATGGGCTAGGTCAAAGAGTACCAAACTCAGCCCATTCTTTCACTGTTGCACTTCCCCCATTTCCACTCAAGTGGACTCAGGGAGTCACAAACAAGAGGCATACAAGCTGTTACTCACTGGCTTCTTTTTAACTTCCAGTCCTGGAAGAGGTTTCTTTCATGGACCATGATTCTCCTGTCTTGATGCATCCAAAGCCTACCTAAAAAAAACTCACTGCCATCGTTACTGACTCATAGCAATCCCTCTTTGGGTTTCTGAGTCTTTTTTTTTTTTTCTCTTCAGGTTCTTCAAATGCAAATCTTCTGTTCCCTTAATAGTTCTGGGTGGGGCTCAGGTTTTCTACCTAAGCCCTCTATATCCTACACACAGGGTTTGAAACAAAGCCTGTGTTTCTTCTGGGCAAATTCTATTTCCCCTTTTAACATATCCAATCAAGTATCAGCTGAATGTGGTCTTATACCCTCTCTGTTATCCATACCCCCATAATCATTTCTAACATACAGGTAAGTAAGAGAACATTTAATACCTGTAGTACATCCAGATAAACACATAATCCAAAACACATAATCATTTTTAAGACATTCAAGTTTCATCTCTTCACCTTGATTACCTTTCCATTCTGTGTATATGGCCTTGGACCTTTGGCTGGGTGTAACCAAAAGCCCTAGCCTCTGAATCGGTTACATCCTTTAATAGGTAATACCAACCAAAGTAACCATCTAAGAACCCAAAGTTTCACTTCCCGGGCTCGCTCCATCTTTTTTTTACAAAGTCCCATGCTTCTGTGAGTCTGGGGCCACTGCAACAAATCCCACTACTTCTGACACCAACTGCCAAAAGAGCAAGGAGGCAGCATCTTCTGACCTTCTCTAACTCCACAAGAGGAGGAGAGAATCACCATCAGCATCCCAATGGCTGCTCTTCTGATGCCAGACATTCCACCACCCTCAGCCATCATACTGACCTCAACACCAAATGTTTCTCCCATGGTACCCACCACCTCTCTGCTGGGTTTGATAAGTCGCTGCAGTGGCCACATGTTGTTGTTGTTGTTGTTTGCCGTTGAGTCAGCCCCGACTCATAGCGACCCCTCCTTGGGTTTCCGAGGCAGTATCACTACGGAAGTAGGATTGCCCAACCTTCCTTCCGAGGAGTGGCTGGTGGGTTTGAACCGCCAGCCTTCTGGTGAGCAGTCAAGTGCCTTAGGCACTATGCTACCAGAGTGGCCACATAGAATTCACAAATTATGGGGTTTATTAGGGAAGCAACAGGCTGCAATTCAAGGTCAGGAACGTGCTCAGTCTCAGCACATCTCTTTCATAGCATGTCTCTCACATCTCTCTCTCAGTAACATGTCTCTCTCATGTCTCTCAGCAGCGCGTTTCTCTCAGCAGCATGTCTTTCTCAGCTGAGAGTCAGAGAGATTCTTTTTCCCTCTTGGAGGGCTCCTTTTGAGCCTGGCAGACTGGCCAAACTAACCAATCCCAACATCAGAGTTCTTCACACCTGAGAGAAAGTGAACCTTGCAGAAGATTGCTTCATGCTGGTGCAACAGAAATACACCAGGTGGATAACTTTAAAAATCAGCTACTCAGATGCTCACAGCAACGTGGGAGTTACAAAGATTATGGCTAGAAAAGCTATACCAGGTAATTTACTACACTGAATGGATTTACTTCTACTTTCTGTTGGTTCTACAATCAATGCCACTGGAAGCAGCAGTCAAGACATCAGGTGATATATTTATTGCATTGGGCATTTGGTCTATTGGGCATTGTTACATTGGTTTGTGTGCCTGTTGGTACCAGTACCAGGCTGTTTTAGATACTGTGGTTATATATTAGATTCTGACATTAGGGAATGTGAGGCTTCCTGCTTTGTTTGTCTTCTTTAATAGTGCTTTACTAGTCTGGGGTCTATTTCCTTTCCATATAAAGCTGGTGACTAGTTTTTCTATATTTTTGAAGAAAGATGATGGAATCTGGATCAGGATTACATTATATTTGTTGTTAAGTCTTTCTATGTATGAGCATGGTATGTGGTTGTTGTTATATGCTGTCAAATCATCTCTGACTCATAGTGACCTTATGTACAACAGAACAAAATACTGTCCAGTCCTGTGCCAGCCTCACAATCTCTACTATACTATACCTGAGCCCATCGCTGCAGCCACCATGTCTATCCATCTCATTGAGGGCCTTCTCCCCCTTCATTGACCCTCCACTTTAGCAAGCGTGACATCCTTCTCCAGAGAGTGGTCCCTTCTGACAACATGCCCAAAGTAGGTAAGATGAAGTGTGGCCATTCTTACTTCCAAGGAGCATTCCAGCTGCACTTCTTCCAGGACATTTGTTAGTCCTTTTAGCAGTACATGGTACTTTCAGCATTCTTCGCCAACACCACAACTCAGAAGCATCAGTTCTTCTTTGATCTTCCTTATTCATTGTCCAGCTCTCACATGCACATGAGGCGATTGAAAATACTGTGGCTTGGGTCAGGCGCATCCTTGTCCTCAAGGAGGTATCTTTGCTCTTCAGCTCTTGAAAGAGGTCTCTTGCAGCAGATTTGCCCAATGCAATAAATACGTCATCTGATGTCTTGACTGCTGCTTTCATTGGCATTGATTGTAGAACCAAGTAATATGAAGTCTTTGACAACTTCAGTCTTTTCTCCATCTATCGTGATGCTGCTTATTGGTCCATTTGTGAGGATTTTTGTTTTCTTTATAGTGAGATGTAATCCATATTG
>NW_006921612.1:3236437-3241544 GCF_000298275.1 Orycteropus afer afer
TACAAGTTCCTCATGAGTACAATGAAGTGTTCTGGAATTCCCGTTCTTCTCAATGTTATCCATAATTTGTTATGATCCACACAATCGAATGCCTTTGCATAGTCAATAAAACACAACTAAACATATTTCTGGTATACTTTGCTTCCAGTCAAGATCTATCTGACATCAGCTTGATATCTCGTGCTCCACTTCCCCTTTTGAATCCAGCTTGCATTTTTGGAAGTTCTCCATCAGTATACTGCTACAACCATTTTTGAATTATCATCAGTAAGATTTTACTTGTATATGATATTGTTTGATAATTGCCACATTCTGTGGGATCACCTTTCTTTGAAATGGGTACAGATATGGATCTCTTCCAGTCATTTGGCCAGGTAGCTGTTTTCCAAATCTCTTGGCATAGCTGAGTGAGTGTCTCCAGCGGGGCATCCGTTTGTTGAATCATCTCAATGGGTATTCCGTCAATTCCCGGAGCCTTGTTTTTCGCCAAATCCTTCAGTGCAGCTTTGACTTCTTCCTTCAGTACCATTGGTTCTTGATCATGTGCCACATCCTGAAATGTATGATTATCTACCAGTTCTTTTTGGTACAGTGACTCTGTGTATTCCATCCATCTTCTTTTGATGTTTCCTATATCATTCAATATATGGCCCATGGAATCTTTCAGTATTGCAATTCGAGGCTTAAATTTTTCCTCAGTTTTTTCAGCTTGAGAAATGCTGACCATGTTCTTTCCTTTTGGTTTTCTAACTCCAACTCTTGGCACATTTCATTATAATAATTGACTTTGTCTTCTCGAGCTGCTCTTTCTGTTCAGCTCTTTTATCCTGTTGATTCTCCCATTGCTTTAGCTCCTCTCCATTCTAGGGAAAGCTTCAGAGTCTCCTCTGACATCCGCTTGGGTCTTTTCTTCATTCCTGTCCTCTTAATGACCTTTTGCTTTCTTCATGGATGATGTTCTTGCTGTCATCCCACAGTTCTTATGGTTTTCATTCATTGGTGTTCAATGCAGCAAACCTATTCTTTAGATGGTCTCTAAATTCAGGAGGTATAAAATCAAGGTCATATTTGGGCTCTCATGGAATTGTTTAAATTGTGTTCAGTTTCAACTTGAACTTGCGTATGAGCAGTTGATGGTCTGTTCCACAATCAGCTCCTGGCCTTGTTTTCACCGAAGCTATTGAGCTTCTCCATTGCCTCTTGACACACATGTAGTCAGTCTGATTCCTGTGTACTCCATCTGGCAAAGTCCACATGTACAGCCGCCGTTTGTGCTGTTGAGAAAAGGTATTTGCAACAAATTAAGTCATGGGTCTTGCAAAATTCTATCATGCAATTTCTAGCATAATTTCTATCACCAAGACCATATTTTCCAGCTACCAGTGATTCTAGTTTGTTTCCAACTTTTGCGTTCCAATCACCAGTGATAGTCAACATATCTTGATTGTGTGTTTGGTCAGTATCAGACTGCAGAAGTTGGTAAAAATCTTCAGTTTCCTCATCTTTAGTTTTGGTGGTTGGTGTATAAATTTGAGTAATAGTAATATTAACTGGTCTTCCTTGTACGTGTATGGATATTATCCTGTCACTGAGAGCATTGTACTTCAGGATAGATCTTGAAACATCCTTTGTGATGATGAGTGCCACGCCATTCCTCTTCAATTTGTCATTGCTTGCATAGTAGGTCATATGGTTGTCTGATTCAGAATGACCCAAACCGTTCCATTTCAGCTCACTAATGCCTAGGATATTGATTTTCATGCATTCCATTTCATTTTTGACAACTTCCACTTTTCCTAGATTCGTACTTCATACATTCCATTTTCTGGTTATTAAAGGATATCTGCAGCTGTTTCTTCTTGAGTTGTGCAACATAAACAGGAAGAGAGTCTGAGAGCTTTACTCCATCCACATCGTTAAGGTAAGCTCCATTCTGAGGAGGTGGCTCTTTCCTAGTCATATTTTGAGTGCCTTCCAACCTGAGGGGCTCATCCTCTGACACTGTATCAGACAATGTTTCAGGGCTATTTTTCAGTAACATATCAGATGGTGTTTCACCATTATTCCTAAGGTTTTCACTGACTAATTCTTTGAGAAGTGGATGGCCTTTTCCTTCCAAGTTTGTGTTAGTCTGGAAGCTCCGCTGTCCATTGTGGCTAACCCTGTTGGCACTCGAAACACTGGTGGCACAGCCTCCAGCCTCTCAGCAACACACAAGCCACCACAGGATGACGAACTGACAGATGAGTTCATCTCCCTTACTTGTTCCGAACTGCTCCACTCCTGCTTTCCAACTTTCCCTACCAGTTCTAGGCCTCCAAAAGCCATGTGCCGCTGCTCCCGGCCTTCCCTACAGTTATGGCCCTCCAAAGAGACATCTGCCACCACTTCCCAGCAGTCCCTACCAGTTCCGCCCCTCCAAAGAGCCATCTGCAGCTGCTTCCTGGTGCATGGTATAGTCTTCATTTTTATACGTCTCTTTTGGTTTCTTATAATAGTGTCTTATAGTTTTCCTTGTATAAATCTTTTGTATGTCTGGGTAGATTTATTCCTAAGTACTTTATCTTTTGGGTGCTTGTTATAAGTAGGTATTGCTTTCCTGATTTCCTTTTCAGCGTTCTCTTTGTTTTTTAATCCAACTGATATTTATGTGTTGAGCTTGTACCGTGCTACTTTGGTGAAACTTTAAATTAGTAATTTTCTTGCTGAGTCTTTGGGATTTTTATGTATAAGATCTTATCACTTGCAAATAGAGATAGTTTTACTTCTTTGCCAGTAGGATGCCTTTTATTTCTCTTTCACACCTTATTGTCTGGCTAGGACTTCCAGTATAGTATCGAATAGGGGTAGTAACAAAGGGCATCCTTGTCTGGTATCCTTTTCATAGAGAGCATGTTGTCATTCTCTCCCCATTGAGAATAATATTGGTCATTGGTTTGGTGTATATGCCCTTAATTATACTGAGAAATTTCCCTTGTCTTCCTATTTTGTTCAGCATTTTTATCAGGAATGGGTATTGGATTTTGTCAAGTGCATTTTCTGCATTGATTGATATGATCTTGTGGTTCTTTTCCTTTTTGAAGTTTATATGGTGAATTATGTTGATTGTTTTTCTAATGCTGAGCTATCCTTGGATACCTGGAATGAATCCCACTTGGTCATGATTTGTTTCATATGTTGTTGGAGTCTACTGACGAGGATTTTGTTGAGAATTTTTGCATCTATGTTTATGAATGATGTTAATTTGTAATTTTCTTTTTTTTAGTGCTGGCTATGGTACCAGGATTATGCTCACTTCATAAAATGAACTCGGGAGTTTTCTCTCCTTTTCAGTATTCTGAAATAGTTAAGAGTAGAATTGGTGTCAGTTCTTCTTGGATTGTTTAGTAAAATTTTTCAGTGAAGCCATCTGGCCCAAGAACTTTTTTTTTTTTTCTTGGTAGTTTTTTATGACCTGTTCAAGTTCTTCTTTTGTTATGGGTCTGTTCATACTTTCTACCTCAGTCTGTGTTAATTTAGGTAGGTAATGTGTTTCTAGAAAAATGTCCATTTCTTTTAGGTTTTCAAATTTGTTGGATTACAGTTCTTCATAGTATCTTGATATCCTTTCTGTTTTGGTTGGTTCTGTTTAGACATTACCCATCTTGTTTCTTATTCATGTTGCTTGTATCTTCTCCTTTTCTTTTGTTAAATTCCACTGGTTTGTAGATTTTATTAATCTTTTTAAAGAACCAACGTTTAGTCATATTGACTCTTCATATTTTTCTGTTTCCTTTATTTCTGCTTGAATTTTCATTATTTCCTTTGGTAACTTTAGGCTTCTTTTGCTGTTCTTTTCCTAATTGTTAGAGATGTTTGTTAAGGTGTTAATGTAGGCTCTTTTTATTTCT
This sequence comes from Orycteropus afer afer, assembly GCF_000298275.1. Classification (NCBI taxonomy): domain Eukaryota; kingdom Metazoa; phylum Chordata; class Mammalia; order Tubulidentata; family Orycteropodidae; genus Orycteropus; species Orycteropus afer. Next base: position 3,240,328 of record NW_006921612.1, read on the forward strand.
TTCTCTCTTTTTTTTTTAATGTGTACATTTATTGCTGTGAATTGCCCTCTGAGAATTGCTTTTGCTGTGTCCCAAAGATTTTGGTATGTTGTGTTTTCATTTTCATTTGGTTCAAGGAATTTCTTAATTCATTTTTTATTTCTTCTGTTACCTGGGAGTTTTTAAAAGGGATATTCCATTTGCATGTGTTTGCTTTTTTCCCTTTGATCTTCCTATTTTTATAGCATTGTGATCTGTGAAGATGGTTTGCAATATTTGATGCTTTTAAATTTATTAATGCTTATTTTCTGGCCTAATAAATGGTCGATTCTGGAGAATGTTTCATGTGCACTGAAAAAAGAATATATATTGTGCTATCGTTGGGTGAAGTATTCTGTATTGTCTGTAAGGTCAAGTTGATTATATTGTTTAGTTCTTCTCTTTGTTGGGTTTCTCTTTCCTTGTCTCTCTCTCTCTTTTCTAAATTTAATAGTTATTATTATTTTTATTTTTGCATTGTTCCCTCTCCTCCCATCCCACCCTTGGTAACCAACAAATAAAGTTATTTTTTTCCAAATATAAACCTTTCTTTGACTTTTTGCAATAACAAACTAATAAAATATTTGTCCTTCTGTAATTGACTTATTTCACGCAGCATAATGTCCTCCAAGTTCATCCATGTTATGTCGTGTTCTGCAGATTCTGCATTATTCTTTAGTGTTGCACAGTATTTCACTGTATGTACATACCATAGTTTGGTTATCCATTCTTCTGTTGATGAGCACCTAGGTTGTTTCCATCTTTTTGCTATTGTAAATAGTGCTGCGATGAATGTAGGTGTGCATGTATCTTTATTATCCTGCCTCTCATTTCTTTAGAATATATACCTAGTAATGGAATTGCTGGATCAAATAGTATTTCTAATTCCAACTTTTTAACGACTCACCATACTGCTTTCCACAGTGGTGGTATCATTTGACAGTCCCACCAGCAGTGTATGAGAGTCCCAATCTCTCTGCATCCTTGCCAGCATTTGTTATTTTATGTCTTGTTGAACTTGACTGTTTCTGATGGGGCAAGACGATATCTCATTGTTGTTTAGATTTTCATCTCTCTAATGGCTAATGATCGTGAACATTTTTTCATGTGTTTGTTGGCTGCCTGAATATCCTCTTTAGTGAAGTGTCTTTCTATTCATGTCTTCTGCCCATTTTTAAAATGGATTGTTTGTCTTTTTG
>NW_006921612.1:3242361-3245480 GCF_000298275.1 Orycteropus afer afer
CTGAAACTATAAAGTTCCTCAAGGAAAAACTAGGGGCAAATTTAGTTTCAGTTTTCATTTAAGTCTTTGATCTATCTGGAGTTAGTTTTTGTGTATGGTGTGAGGTATGGATGTTGTTTCGTTTTTCTGCAAACGGATATCCAGTTTTGCTAGCACCATTTGTTAAACAGAAAATCCATTTAATGGATTTCAGCCCTTTGTCAAATATTAGGTGACCATAGGTTGTTGGATCTATTTCTGGGTTCTCAATTCTGGTCTGTTGGTCTATGTGTCTGTCATTGTGCCAATAACAGGCAGTTTGACAACTGTGGCTATATAGTAGATTTAGAGATCCAAGAGTGTGACACCTCTTACTTTGTTGTTCTTCAAAAATGCTTTGCTTATCTGAGGTCTCTTTCCTTTCCATATAAAGTTAGTGACTGGTTTCTCCATATCCTTAAAGAATGTTGATGGAATCTGGATTGGGATTTCATTGAATGTACAGATTGGTACATGGTGTGTTCTTCTATTTTGTAGATCTCTGTGGTTTCTTGAAGTAGACTTTTATAGTTCTTTTTGTATAGGTTTTTGTGTCCTTGGTAAGATTTATTCCCAGGTATTTTATTTTTTTGGTAGCTGTTGTAAATGGTATTGAATTCCTTATTTCCTTTTCAGCAATCTCTTTGCTGGTATAGAGGAATCTAACTAATTTTTGTAGATCTTGTATCCCGACACTATGCTAAATCAATTAGTTCCAATAATTTTTTTGCTGAGTCTCTTAGGTTTTCTGTGTATAGAATCATATCAGCAGCAAATAGGGATAGTTTTACTTCTTCCTTACCAACTTGGCTGCTTTTGATTTCCCTTATTGCCTTGGCTAGCCACTCCTCGGAAGGAAGATGGGGCAATCTACTTCCATAGTGATATTGCCTCAGAAACCCAAGGAGGGGTCTCTATGAGTCGGGTCTGTCTCGACGGCACATAACAACAACAACAACAACAGGACTTCTAATACAATGGTGAATAGAAGTGGTGATAGAGGGCATCCTTGTCTGGTTTCTGTTCACAAGGGTCTCTCTCCATTGAGAATAATGTTGGCTGTTGGTTTTGCATATATGTCCTTTACTGTGTTGAGGAATTTCCCTCCTCTTCTAATTTTGCTGAGAGTTTTTATCAAGAAAGGGTGTTGTTGTTGTTATGTGCTGTCGAGTCGGCCCCGACTCATAGCGACCCTTCTTGGATTGGAAGAGTGGATTGCCCACTCTTCCTTCCAAGGAGTGGCTGGTGGGTTTGAACCGCCAGCCTTCTGGTTAGCAGTCAAGTGCCTTAGGCACTATGCTACCAGAGCTCCTAAGAAAGGGTGTTAGATCGTCAAATTTGTTAGAGTATAATTTTTCATATTATCCTGATATTATCCTTTTAGTTTCTGTTGTGACGTCATCTAATTTGTTTCTTATATGTATTACTTGTGTTCTCTCTTTTCCTTTGATAAATTTGCCAGTGGTTTGTCAATTTTATTAATCTTTAAAAAAAAAAAGAAAAAAACAGTTCTAGTCTTCTTGTATCTACTCAAGGTTGTATCCTTTCACCATACTTACTCAACTTGTATGCTGAGCAAATAATCCGAAAAGCTGGATCATATGAAGAATGTGGCATCAGTATTGAAGGAAGACTCATTAACATCCTGCAATACGCAGGTGACACAACTTTGCTTGCTGAAAGTGAGGATGACTTGAATCACTTACTGTTGAAGATTAAAGTATGGATTACAGTATTAATGGATTGCACCTGCAGTATAGATTACACCTCAATATAAAGAAAACAAAAATCCTCACAGCTGGTCCAATAAACAGCTTCATGATAAATGGAGAAAGGATTGAAGTTGTCAAAGATTTCATATCACTTGGTGTTCAGGTTACCTAGTGCCACTCTGATTGGAATATATACCACAAATGGAATGGCTTGGACAAACAGGAGTTTATTCTTACAGTTTGGAGGCTTTAAGTCCGAGTTCAAAGTGCCAGGCTCTAGGGACTGGGTGAAAGCTCCTAAACCTTGGGCTTCAGCTCTGCCTCCTGCTCCCAGCCCACTGAAGCTAGAGGCTTTTCTTCACTCACTTGCTGGCTGCTGAGGCTGACAAGCCCAAGGGTGACAAGTAAACAGGCACAGTCTTGATGTTACCAGATGACATGGCAGGCCATTAATTCAAGTCTATTGAAAGTCTCCAGGTTGGCAGAGCACAGCAGGCTGCTGAACAATGACACAGCTACATGCAGGATTCAAGCGTGCCATAAACTAGAGACCATTTCCAAAGCTGTTTCTTATGTACGGGAAGCAGACCACATATCCAATGGCAGCTACTCAGCTGCTCTCAGTCGATTCCACCATGGAGTTGATTACCAGTCTCATCATGGGGAATACTACATCCAGCTGCCCAGCCACTCAACCAGGCCTAGTGGAGTTGACACACAAACTTAACCACCACACTTGGTTCCACAGTCAACACCAATGGAAGCAGCAGTCACGATATCAGATGATGTTTTGTATTGGGCAGATCTGCTTTAGAAGACCTCTTTCAAGTGATGAAGAACAAAGATGTCTCCTTGAAGACTAAGGTGTGCCTAACCCAAGCCATGGTATTTTTAATCACCTCTTATGCATGTGAGAGCTGGACAAAGACTGAAGAAGAGTGGATGCTTTTGAGTTATGTTGTTGGAGAAGAATACGAAGAGTACCATGGTTTACTAAAAGGACTAACAAAATCTGTCCTGGAAGAAGTGCAGCTGGAATGCTCCTTGGAAGCAGGAATGGCCAGACTTTGTCTCACCTACTTTGGTCATGTTGTCAGAAGGAACCATTCCCTGGAGAAGGATATCATGCTTGGTAAAGTGGGTGTTCGGTTTCCATGTGTTAGCTCTCTTTCCATTGATCTTCCTATACACAGATCCTCTTCAACAAGGAAAACTGATCCTATGTAATTGTGTAGTGTTGTGATCTGAGAAGATGCTCTGCAGTATTTCAATGTTTTTAAATTTATTATGGCTTGCTTTGTGGCCTAATGTATGGTCTATCCTGGAGAACGTTCCATGTGCACTGGAAAAGAATGTATGTTGTGCTGCTGTTGGGTGAAGTACTGTGTA
>NW_006921612.1:3245580-3258009 GCF_000298275.1 Orycteropus afer afer
GCCCACTCTTCCTTCCAAGGAGTGGCTGGTGGGTTTGAACCGCCAGCCTTCTGGTTAGCAGTCAAGTGCCTTAGGCACTATGCTACCAGAGCTCCTAAGAAAGGGTGTTAGATCGTCAAATTTGTTAGAGTATAATTTTTCATATTATCCTGATATTATCCTTTTAGTTTCTGTTGTGACGTCATCTAATTTGTTTCTTATATGTATTACTTGTGTTCTCTCTTTTCCTTTGATAAATTTGCCAGTGGTTTGTCAATTTTATTAATCTTTAAAAAAAAAAAGAAAAAAACAGTTCTAGTCTTCTTGTATCTACTCAAGGTTGTATCCTTTCACCATACTTACTCAACTTGTATGCTGAGCAAATAATCCGAAAAGCTGGATCATATGAAGAATGTGGCATCAGTATTGAAGGAAGACTCATTAACATCCTGCAATACGCAGGTGACACAACTTTGCTTGCTGAAAGTGAGGATGACTTGAATCACTTACTGTTGAAGATTAAAGTATGGATTACAGTATTAATGGATTGCACCTGCAGTATAGATTACACCTCAATATAAAGAAAACAAAAATCCTCACAGCTGGTCCAATAAACAGCTTCATGATAAATGGAGAAAGGATTGAAGTTGTCAAAGATTTCATATCACTTGGTGTTCAGGTTACCTAGTGCCACTCTGATTGGAATATATACCACAAATGGAATGGCTTGGACAAACAGGAGTTTATTCTTACAGTTTGGAGGCTTTAAGTCCGAGTTCAAAGTGCCAGGCTCTAGGGACTGGGTGAAAGCTCCTAAACCTTGGGCTTCAGCTCTGCCTCCTGCTCCCAGCCCACTGAAGCTAGAGGCTTTTCTTCACTCACTTGCTGGCTGCTGAGGCTGACAAGCCCAAGGGTGACAAGTAAACAGGCACAGTCTTGATGTTACCAGATGACATGGCAGGCCATTAATTCAAGTCTATTGAAAGTCTCCAGGTTGGCAGAGCACAGCAGGCTGCTGAACAATGACACAGCTACATGCAGGATTCAAGCGTGCCATAAACTAGAGACCATTTCCAAAGCTGTTTCTTATGTACGGGAAGCAGACCACATATCCAATGGCAGCTACTCAGCTGCTCTCAGTCGATTCCACCATGGAGTTGATTACCAGTCTCATCATGGGGAATACTACATCCAGCTGCCCAGCCACTCAACCAGGCCTAGTGGAGTTGACACACAAACTTAACCACCACACTTGGTTCCACAGTCAACACCAATGGAAGCAGCAGTCACGATATCAGATGATGTTTTGTATTGGGCAGATCTGCTTTAGAAGACCTCTTTCAAGTGATGAAGAACAAAGATGTCTCCTTGAAGACTAAGGTGTGCCTAACCCAAGCCATGGTATTTTTAATCACCTCTTATGCATGTGAGAGCTGGACAAAGACTGAAGAAGAGTGGATGCTTTTGAGTTATGTTGTTGGAGAAGAATACGAAGAGTACCATGGTTTACTAAAAGGACTAACAAAATCTGTCCTGGAAGAAGTGCAGCTGGAATGCTCCTTGGAAGCAGGAATGGCCAGACTTTGTCTCACCTACTTTGGTCATGTTGTCAGAAGGAACCATTCCCTGGAGAAGGATATCATGCTTGGTAAAGTGGGTGTTCGGTTTCCATGTGTTAGCTCTCTTTCCATTGATCTTCCTATACACAGATCCTCTTCAACAAGGAAAACTGATCCTATGTAATTGTGTAGTGTTGTGATCTGAGAAGATGCTCTGCAGTATTTCAATGTTTTTAAATTTATTATGGCTTGCTTTGTGGCCTAATGTATGGTCTATCCTGGAGAACGTTCCATGTGCACTGGAAAAGAATGTATGTTGTGCTGCTGTTGGGTGAAGTACTGTGTAACTGGCTATAAGGTCAAGTTGGTAGATTATATTGTTTAGTTCTTTTGCATCTTTGTTGAGTTTCTTTTTAGTTCTATCTTTGATTGAAAATGATATATTGAAGTTTCCTAGTCTGATTGCGGAGTCATCTATTTTTGTTTTCAATTCCTTTAAATTCTGATTTATATATTTTGGGGCTCTTTCATTGGGTACATAGCTGTTTATTATTGTTATGTCCTCTTGTTCATTCAGTCCTTTAATCATTATATAATGTCTTTTCTTGTCTTTTATGGTGGTTTTTGTCCTAAAGTCAGTTTTATCAGAACTTAATATTGCCGCTCCTGCTCTTTTATGGTTGCCATTTGCACAATACATCTTTTTTCCAACCTTTGATTTTTAGTCTGTTTTTGTCTTTGTCTCTAAGGTGTGTCTCTTGTAGACAGCATATTGATGGCTTATGTTTTCTTATCCCCACTTTCTTGAGTGGTACATTTAATCAGTTTACGTTCAGTGTAATTATTGACAAGTATGAATTGATTGCTGTCATTTTGTTATGTGTTTTTTCGTAGTGTTTCTGATTTCTTTGTTCCATATAATTTTCTGTGCTGAGCTCATTTTGTTTATGAATCATGTTATCACTTCCTTCATTGTTACTGTTTTGGTATTTGCTAAATATTTGTCCTTATCCTCTTTTTTATTGTGATATGAAGATTTATCATTTTTCTTTGAGGTGACCCTGTGATTTATAATTTTCTTCCCAAGTTTAAAATGGTCCATTCTGTCTTGCAATTGTCTTGACTTCCTCACCATTTAGAAGTTTTGTAACTACACAGTTTTTACTATCTGTTTGGTTTGTGGTTGTCCTCATTTGCCAATTGATGTCTCTGGTTCTCTGTTTATAATCGTGTAGGCTTATTTACTTTGAATACTTCCATAAGTGTGTTGGTTTCTGGGTTATGTTATTATGTTTGTTAATGGTTGGATGCTGTTTGCTGTTGTTGGTTCTCTGTCCAGAGGACTCCCTTTAGCATGTCTTGTAAGGTTGGTCTGGTTTTAACAGATTCCCTTAGTTTTTCTGCTTGTCTGGAAATACTCTAATTTCACCATCATATTTGAGGGATCATTTTGCCAGGTATATATCATGGTCAGAATTTTTTTTTCTTTTAGGGTTTTATATATACCATCCCGTTATGTTCTCACCTGCATGTTTTCTGGTGAAAAATCAGAGCTTAGTCTTATTGCTTGCCATTCATAGGCAACTTTTTGTTTTTCCCATGCTGCTTTCAGGATTCTTTCTTTGTCTTTGGTTTTGGTGAGTTTGATGATGATATATCTTGGTAATTTTGTTTCTGGGTCTGTCCTGTTTGGGGTTCGTTGTACTTCCTGAATGGATGTATTCTCACCTTTCATCATATCAAGGAAATTCTCTTCCAACAAATCTTTGACAATTTTCTCTGTGGTTTTATTTGTCTCTTTCTATTCTGGAATTGAGATTACACAATCACAACAATTGGTTATTCCTTTTGATTGCATCTCACATGAACCTTACGCTTTCTTTATTTTGTTTTGATCTTTTTTCTGATTGATTACTTTCGAAAGAGGTATTGAGGTATTTGTTTTCAATCTCTTTAATTCTGGCTTCCATTGATTCAGTTCTACTCCTTTTCCATTCAATGTGTTACCTATTTCTGAAAATTTATTATTAATTTTCTAGATTTTTATCTGTAGATTTTGTATCATTTCTAACTTTTCATTTGTTTTGTCATTTTGTGCTTGTTTTGTCTTCTGAAGTTGTTTAAGGGTTTTCTCTGTGTTTTCCTCAATTTTGTCACTGTTTTCCTTGATCTTTCTCTCAATCCTTTGAAGGTATCTAAATATAATTATTTTGAATTCCTTATCAGGGAGTTCCAGTGCTGGTTCTTCTTCAGGGATGTGTTCTAGGTCTGTATGCTGGTCCCTTGTTTCTCCTGCTTTTATCTTGCTTCTTTGTGTGGACTGTGATGGTCTGTTGTCTCTGAGACATTGTGACATTTTTGTGTTTATATTTAATTGGTGATTTTGTGTTGCAGTGATTTGCCCTGAGTTTCATTTTCTTTGTTTTATTTGGATGTTATCTGAGTAAGCAGGGTACTGTGGTTCTCTAGTCACTAGTTGGCAGCACTTGTGCACTCACAACTTGTCTCCTTTCCATTTGTCAGCCTCCTATATATCCATGCTGAGCCTATTCTTAGGATCCTGGAATCTGAATGAGAATGCTGCCACTTTAAATATCCTAAATGGCCACCATTTGTAAATATTCAAAATGGCTGTGCCCTCCAGATGGCCGAAAGTACACAGCTCAGTTTGTCTCCTTCTTTGCTGTTTCCCTTTCTCCTTCTTTGCTGTTTCCCTTTTTAATCATCAGCCACCAGCACAATCCACTGCAGCCTTTGGCAGGGTGGACTTTTAGGGTAATTCTCAGGTCCTAACACCACTTGGAAATATTCAGACTGTCCGTGCTGTCAGAATAGCTGCCAGTCCACAGCTCTGTTTGTCTCGTTACTCACTGTTTTCATTCAGGTTCTTCTACTAGTTGGTGTTCAATTCACTTCTGTATCTTTCCTTTAAGAGCTCAGGGCTCTAGGATGCTCTGTATCTGTGTCAATTGGTATTGGTTTTCTTTGCTGAAGAGGATCTGTGTATCTTATCTACCTATTCTGCCATCTTACCAGAAGTCCTTGTCTCTTATGGTGGTTTTTGTCTTTAAGTGTATTTTATCAGAAATTAATATTGCCACTCTTGCTCTTTTTTTGGTTGTCGTTTGCTTAATACATTTTTTTAACCTTTGATTTTTAGTCTGTTTTTGTCTTTGTGTCTAAAGTGTGTCTCTTGTAGACAGTATGTTGATGGGTAATATTTCTTATCCATTCTGCAACTGTCTGTCTTTTGATTGGTGCTTTTAATACATTTACATTTAGTGTAATTATTGGTCATTATTAATATATTGCCATCATTTTATTTTGTGTGTTTTCGTGGTGTTGCTGATTTATTTGTTCCATATAATTTTCTTTACTAAGCTAATTTTTTAATGAATTTTCTTATCATTTCCTTTACTACTCTCATTTTAATATTTGCTAAAATTTTATGACTTCCCTCTTTTTTGTTTTGATGAAATGGTTTATTAATTTTCTTTGAGATTGCCCTGTGATGATTTATTTTCTTCCCAAGTTCCAAATGGTCTGTTCTATCTTGAAATTGTCCTCACTTTCTCTCCTTTGGAAGTTCTGTACCTACACTATTTATTCTGTCTTTTTGCTTTGAAGTTGTCATCATTTCAATTAGATGTCTCTGATTATTTTACTCAGGATACTTCTCTATGTGGGTTGGTTTCTAGGTCATGTTATCATTTGTGTTAATCACAGGTTGTTTTCTGCTGCTTGGTTCTCTGTCTAAGGACTCTCTTTAGCATGTCTTTAAAGCTTGGTCTAGCTTTTTACAAATTCCCTTAATTTCCATTTATCTGGAAATATCCTAATATCACTCATATTTGAGGGATAATTTTGCTAGATATAGCCTCTCCTCAGAAGGAAGGTTGAGCAGTCTACTTCCGTAGAGATACAGCCTTATCATTTCAGGGTTTTATATATGTCATTCCATTGCCTTCTCATCTGCATGGTTTCTGCCAATAAATCAGTGCTTAGTCTTATTGGTTGCCCGTAGTAAGTAACTTCTCATTTTCCTGCGTTGCTTTCAGGATTTTTTCATTGTCTTTGGTTTTAGAAAGTTTGATTATGATACATTTTTGTGACTTTCTTTTGGGATCTATCCTGTTTGGCATTCATTGAACTTCTTGAATACATATCTTCTTGACTTTCATTATATTAGGGAGATTCTCTTCCGACAAATCTTCAATCATTTTCTCTCTTCCTGTCCTGGAATTCTGATCACATGTCAGTTAATCTTCTTGATGGTATTGTACATAAATCTTAGACTTTCCTCATTTTTATTTTGTTGTTTTTCCTGATTGTTCCCTTAACAAAATTGTATTGAGAGGTTTGTCTTTCATCTTACTAATTCTGTCTTTCACTGGTTCAATTCTGCTCCTTTGCCCTTTCAATATGTTGTCTATTTCTGAAATAAAGTATTAATCTTCTGGATTTCTGTTTACTGTTTTTGTATGGTTTCTAATTTTTCATTATTTTATCAGTTTGTTCTTGTATTGTTTTCTTGAATTCCTCTAGACTTTTGTCTGTATTTTCCTTTGTTTTGTCAGTGATTTCTTTGATTTGTCTCAGTCCGTTGAAGGTATCTAGGTATAATTATTTTGAATTCCTTATCAGGTAGTTCCAATGCCACTTCTTCCTCAGGGAAGTGGTCCCTTATTTGTACTACTTTATCTTGCTTATTTGTGTGAACTGGGATTGTCACTTGTCTCTTAAGGCATTGCGATGTTGTATTTATATTTAATTGGTGATTGTATATTGGTATGATTTGCCCAGGTATTTCAGTATTTTTTTCTTTTCTGCATTTTGTTTTGATATATCCAATCATGTGGGGCTGGTTTGCTATTCTGTTCACTATTTTGGCAGAACTAGGCACTCCCTACTTGTCTCCTGGTGGGTGTGATAAATGATGAGACTGTGGGCACAGCTCTGTTTGCTATTTGTGTGGATCAGTTGAGGGTGGATTTGGCTGGTATTGGCCACTGTTTATCATTGATCAGTTCTTGCAGAAGCAGGTGGTGGTCCTCACCTAGTGGGTGGGGCTGCAGGAGGTATAGATTTGATTGGGTCATGTGGACACACACACCTGGCTGTCCCTTGCCAGGTGGGATTTAAAAAAAAATAAAAATAAATACAAGAGAACAAAAATGCAGATGGCATGAACAACCACCACCATAAAGAGAAGGGGGAAGATAAAATAAAAAGACCAAAAGAAAAAACAAAAACAAAATTTTCTGGTTGCCAGCCACCAATGTGGGTGCACATGCAGTCTTTGTCAAGTAGAGCCAATTATCAGGGTTTACTGCCCCAGTTGGAATGCCACTTGCAGATATTCAGAATGGTCATGCCCTCAGACCAATCAGCAGTCCACAGTTCTCTTTGTCTCCTTATTCACTGTTTTCATTCAGGTTCTTCTACTGGTCAGTATTTAGTTTACTCTTTTATCCTTTACTTTGAAGCACAGGGTTCCAGGATTATTGTCTGTTTCTGCTTCTATTGGTTCCTCATTTCTTTGTTGTAGAGGGTCTGGGCAGCTTGTTTGCCTATTCTGCCATCTTGCTGGTACTGTATACTGTTTTTGCAGATTTTTTTAAAGCTAAAATTATTTCAAGAGTACAGAGCCTAGCCAGTCTCTCACCATGTGTTTGCTCTGCTCTGAAGGGCCTGAATGACTAGGAGCAAGTATAGTGTCCTGGTTCTGTAGTGCTGCTATAACAGGAATACCATAATTGGATGGCTTTAACAAACAGGAATTTATTCTCTTACAGTTTGTTGTTGTTATTGTTGTTATGTGCTGTGGAGTTGGACCCGACTCATAGTGACCACTCCTTGGGTTTCTGAGCCAGTATCACTACAGAAGTAGATTGCCCAACCTTCTTCCCAAGGAGTGGCTGGTGCGTTTAAACCGCCAGCCTTCTGGTTAGCAGTCAAGTGCCTTAGGCACTATGCTACCAGAGCTCCCTCTTACAGTTTAGGAATCTAGAATTCTGAATTCAGAGTGCTGGCTCTAGGGGCTGGGTGAAGGTGCCTTGACCTTAGGCTTCAGCTCTGCCTCTTGTTCCAGGCCCACTGGAACAAGTTAGAGGCTTCTTCTGACTCATGCAGCTGCTGGCTGCTAAGACTAATGAACCCACGATCAACAGGTAAAATGGCACACTCCCAAGAATGGCAGATGACCCAGCAGACCACTGGTTCAAGTCCAATAACTGGAGATGAAGACTCGGCACAACACAGGATCCAAAATGTGCCAAAAGCTAGAGACTTTCCTCGTAGCTTCATATATACTGGCATCAGGCCACACCCTAAAGGCAGACTACTTAGCTGCTCACAGCAGATTACACCATGGAGGTGATTACAATCTCATCATGAGAAATGACTACAGATAGCTGCCAAACACTCAAAGGCATGGACCAGCCAAATGACAATCAACCATAACTACCACATACAGGATGGAATTTCATTTCCTTATTTTTTTTCCTTAAAAAAATAGGTAACTTTTGACTGAGGAAATATTTATTCTGGTTTTTTTTTTTTTTTTTTGCTCAGAGTTCCAGGATCATTATTTGTATCTGTTTCACTTGGTTTTTCCAGGTTGCTGTTACAGGGGAATTGGGCAGAGTGTGTTACCAGAAAGCCATCTTGACCCTTCTTCCCCCCCACCAAGGCAATCATGTGTGTGTGTGTGTGTGTGTGTGTGAGATTTGGGTGAAAATTTACAGAGCAAATTTGCTTTCCATACAACAGTTCACACACACTTTGTCTCATGACATTGACTACAATTTACCACAGTGCAACAGCTCCCCTCCCACCTCCCAATAGTTACCTCTTCCCTGTGTCCATTCCTCCATGTACTTCTACCCCCTGAGCTGTCCCCCTGTGTATAAACAGCCCTTCTTTTTCCCATGATTGATCTCTCCAAGGAGTGTATATCTACCTCAGGTAAATGTTCAACTTACTTATTCTAATTTTAAGGCTACTTCAAAAGGATAAAATGCATACTCTTGTCTGCTTCCAGAAAAGCTCCTAGCCTACCTGTTTAATGCACAGTTTATCAGTTACAGTAGCGGGAAAGGCTTCCAAGTCAGATTGAACCTATCCACATAATACTGTAGTAAAACAGAAAATGAGGATTCATATTCTTTTCCGTGATTCTTGTTAATTGTGTACCCAAGAGGAAATCTTCACTCGCTGTCCTTGTGTCTGGAAAATACTCATTGTTTCATAATTTCTCAGTTCATTATCAATTGAAACACTATGACAGGGCACTATTTCAGTCTCTGTACATTCTTTTAACATGTATTTGCCAAGTGACCAGTATGTACTGGGTACTTTTCTGCTTCAAAAAGGAAAATAATTATGATAGTCTGTTGTATTTGCAAAGAATTTTACAATTTACAAAACTTCTCATTTAATCTTTACATTAGCTTGGAAAGTGCACAAGAAAGGCATATCACTATGCAGTGCTATAGGTCTTCCAGCAACTAAGTGGTCAAGTAATTGGTAGTCCTGAACCCAGTCTTAAGCCAAGAACCATTTTAAATATAAAGGAGAGGAATGTGTCCAGGCTACAGAAACGTTGGAAGACTCCAAAATTGTGGAACTAAAGGACTTATATATATTGGGTTGTCTGGCCCTGAGAGGTAATGATGATACTGTGTGATTCCACTAAGATACAATGATACTGTTTCATATTCAAAGAAGAAAAGAATGAATGAATGCTCTTGGAGTTTGATTTTCTCACAGATATCAATATAGCCAATATGTAATTGAGATTAGCCTTGTGCCAACCTGTGAATGGCAGCAGTCTAGATAAGAGGACAAGAGTCAGGGGGCTGTGTGTAGAGCAGAAAAGGTACCCTTCTAGAATATTTAGGTAGTAGGTAGTGAGGTGCTGGATTTGGAAACAATTAAGTATTGTATGGAATCCCTGAGTAGTACAAATGGATAATGTGCTTTGCTGCTAACTGAAAGGTAGGAGGCTTGAGTCCATCCAGAGGCACCTTAGAAGAAAGGCCTAGCTATCTACTTTTAAATAATCAGCCATTGAAAACCCTGTGGAACACAGCTCTACTCTGATACATGTGGGGTTGTCATAAGTTAAGAATCAATTCATTGGCATCTGGTTGATCAAGGTTGTATTATATATGTAGGGCTTGGCCCTTCTACTCAAGGAACAGAAGCATCTCTGCAACAAGACATCTGTGAACTATGCTGTGTTAACTTCTTCTGCCTATAATTTCAGGGCTGCACTAAAAAATATAATAACATTTATTCCCATGCTATAATAATTAAAGCAGTATGTTTCCTATACATGAATAAAAAACAAATGAAGAGAAAATTTACTAGCACACTTTATTTAGCAATTTCCTATATAACAAAGTATTTCAGATACTATGAGGAATAGAAATTTTTTTCCTTCAAGAATCTTGCTATATTAGGTTTGTTATGTGGAACAATTTTAGTTAGACCCTGTTTCATAGAAGAGTTAAATTTAAAAATAGCATTGACAGCAATCATACTTTATGTTTGACTTTAATAGCAGTGCTTCAAGTATTTTGCTGCTGAATATCATGTTGCAAGCCACTGTTGTAAACACTGTTTAGGAGACTTTGCCAGACATAGTCTGTGACCCCAACATAGGCAATCCCAACTCCAGTTTTGCCTACCCTAGTAGGTCTATGTTTAAATTTAAATTCTAAAAACTAAATAAATTTCATGGTAGAATTCTATTTTAGTGGAATCACTTTGAATCAAGTTAACTTGCTAATAGATGCTGTTATCATAAATGTTAAGGAAATCTTGGGCAAAGAATTTGTAATACTGATAAAAAGCTTTTTAGCTGCTCATGTTGTTTTCAGGCTTCCTCATGCCCCAGTCCTTTAGTCACCTTGTTACCATACTCACAGTTTTAAACCGTGAACTTGAATCTGTCATTCTCTTGTTCAGAAATCTTTGGTGATTCTCCACTGATTTTGAAGTAAAAAAGTCATGTTTCCTTCACGTGACGTTTATAGTCCTCCATGTTGAGTGTGGTGTTAGCATACCCTCCCAGTTTCAAAATGAAGTCACTTCACACTGGACACACAGGTGTGTACCCAAATGTGCCCTGCAATTTATGTCTTCATACCTTTGTTCATTCATTTCCTGTACCAGGAAAACCTATTTTTCTCCTCTCTCCCTGTCTCAGAATTCTAGCCTCTACTTATAACCCAAGGAGTTCTGGTAGCGTAGTACCTAAGGCACTTGACTGCTAACCAGAAGGCAGGCAGTTCAAACCCACCAGCCACTTCTCGGAAGGAAGTTTGGGCAATCTACTTCCGTAGTGATACTGCCTCAGAAACCCAAAGAGGGGTCACTATGAGTTGAGTCCGACTGAATGGCACATAACAACAACAATTTATAACCCAATTCCAAAACTGCTTCCACATTTTAGGTATCTGTTAGAGCAGCACTCAGCTTGTGGTACCAAAATTCTGTCTTAGTTCTCTAGTGCTGCTATAACAGAAATACCACAAGTGGATGGCATTAACAAACAGATGTATCCTCTTACAGTTTGTTGTTGTTGTTGTTAGGTGCCACTGAGTCAGATCTAACTCAGCAACCCTATGTACAACAGAGTAAAACACTACGTGGTCCTGCACCATCCTTACAATCCTTGCTACACTTGAGCCCATCATTCCAGCCACTGTGTCAATCCGTCTTGAGGGTATTCCCCTTTTTCGCTGACCCTCTACATTACCAAGTGCGGTGAATTGCTTGATGTGGCCCTTCTAGCCATTGTCCTCCATTCTGTGATGTTTTGTAAATCCCATTATCCATGCCTGTTTGTGGTGGTATGGTACTTAAGCTCAGGTATCAACTTGGCTGGGCAGCTGGTAGTAGTCATTCCCTATAATGACTGGCAATTGACTCTGTGATGGGATTTAGGTTATTTCTGTTTGGGCAACGCAGGTGGAATATATCTTGAGTCCTGCCTTGCTGGAGGGTATAATTCAAATCACCACCCTTAGCTTCCTTGAGAGTACACTCTCCTGGGAAGATTTGCCCTCCTTTTGCTCTGGTTCTGTGTCTTGGCTCATCCTCATCTCACCCCTGGATTTGGGACAGCAGCCATCATCTGATCTGTTGATCAAGGTTCGTCAAACCCCGAGAATTGGGAAGATCCTCCAGACCTACTCACGGACCTGGGACTCGCCAGCCTGCCAGCCTCCACCACTACTGCGTGAGGTGAACCCTTGGGTGTCTGTGTGTTCTGTGAGGCGTTACAGTGAAATCCAGAACCCTGAGACTGGGGGAATTACTGGGAGGAGAAGGAGGAGGAGGAGTTAATGTCTGAAATGATCGTCTTTAACCTCCGCCTCATGGGGACCAGTCTTGTGCTGATCTTTCTGAGAGAAATTGTTCAAGCACCAAGCATGATATATTTCTCCAGGGACTGGTCCCTTCTGACAACATGACCAAAATATGAGAGATAAAGTCTTGCCATTCTCACTTCTAAGGAGCATTCCAGCTGTGCTTCTTCCAAGACAGATTTATTCATTCTTCTGACAGTTCTTGATATTCTGAATATTCTTCGCCAGCACCACAATTCAAAGGTGTCACCTCTTCTTGGGTCTTCCTTATTCGTTGTCCAGCTTTCACATGCATATGAAGTGATTGAAAATATCATGGCTTGAGTTAGGTGCTTAGAAATGAACATGACTTCTTTGCTTCTTAACACTTTAAAGAGTTCTTTTGAAGCACATTTGCCCAATGCAATACCATGTCTGATTTCTTTTTTTTTAAAGGCACTACTGAATTCAGAGTATCTCTTAGCTATTTATTTGTGTTTTCTAAATTAGGTGTCTTTTTTAATTGTGATTTT
>NW_006921612.1:3258877-3259789 GCF_000298275.1 Orycteropus afer afer
GACTATGGTCCTGAGCCCACAGGTTCAACTACTCGGTCCCTCAGGATAGCAGGCTGTGACCAAGAAGTGACTACAGCCCCGTCCCTTGTCAGCTCTACTATTGTTGTTGTTGTTATGTGCCGTCGAGTCAAACCCGACTCATAGAGACCACCCTCCTTGGGTTGCCGAGGCAGTATCACTACGGAAGTAGATTGCCCCATCTTCCTTCTGAGGAGTGGCTGGTGGGTTTGAACCGCTAACCTTTTGGTTAGCAGTCATGTGCCTTAGGAACTAAGCTACCAGAGCTCCCAGCTCTACTATACACCTGGGAATTCAGATCATACAAATACACTTATAAGACCATTGTCTGCCAACCCTATACATGGTCTTGGGTACACTTCCCCCTGCATAGACCTACCTAATAGTTGAGCCTGTCCACCCATCTATCCACCCATATGCCCATGTTTGCCTTCACTGACGATGCAGTACTGTGTGTGTGAAAGGGTTCATCTTTATTGTCTGTACCTCCCATGTACCTCTCTCTATCTTCCTCTTCCTCAGTGCCACCATGTTGATCACTCACATTTGGTACATTGCTCTTCTCTTCACTCAAATCAATACTTATCTCTGCCTATCTAACAGTGTTGCCTTCCCTCCACTCCCACCCCTGGTAACCAACAAAGAAAATTTCCTTCCATAGATAAACCTTTCCTTGACTTTTACAATAATAGACTAATGTATTTGTCCTTCTGTGATTGACTTATTTCACTCAGCATAATGTCCTCCAAGTTCATCCACGTTATGTGGTGTTTTGCAGACTCTAGGTTATTCTTTAGGGTTGCATAGTATTCCATTGTGTGTATGTACCATAGTTTGGTTATCCATTCCTCAGTTGATGGACACCTAGGTGGTTTCCATGTTTTGGCTATTGTA
>NW_006921612.1:3261211-3261893 GCF_000298275.1 Orycteropus afer afer
AGATTTTCCTTGAGGAATTCTGTAGTTTTAGGTTTCACACTTAAGTCTTTGATCCATCTGGAATTAGTTTTTGTGTATGGTGTGAGGTACCGATCTTGTTTCATTTTTCTGCAAATGGATATGCAGTTTTGTCAGCACCATTTATTAAACAAACATTCTCTTCCCCATTTATTGGATTTTGGCCCTTTGTCAAAGATCAGCTGACCATAGGTCAGTGGATCAATTTCTGGGCTCAATTCTATTCCATTTCTATGTGTCTATCATTATACCAATACCAGGCAGTTTTGACTACTGTGGCTGTATAGTAGGTTTTGAGATCTGGCAGTGTGAGACCTCCTACTTTGTTCTTCTTCAGTGTTGTTGTTGTTGTTGTTATGTGCCATCGAGTCGGACCCAACTCATGGCGACCCCTCCTTGGGTTTCTGAGGCAGTATCACTACGGAAGTAGATTGCCCCATCTTCCTTCTGAGGAGGGGCTGGTGAGTTTGAACCGCCAGCCTTCTGCTTAGCAGTCAAGTGCCTTAGGCACTACACTACCGGAGCTCCTTCAATAGTGCTTTGATAATATGAAGTCTCTTTCCTTTCCATATAAAATTAGTGATTAGTTTTTCCATATCCTTCAAGTATGTTGATGGGATCTGTGTTGGGATTGCATTGAATGTATAGATTGCTTTGGGTAGAA
>NW_006921612.1:3264350-3265707 GCF_000298275.1 Orycteropus afer afer
TTTTAGTATTTGCTGAATATTTGTGCTTGTCCTCTTTTTTATTGTGATGTGAAGGTTTATCATTTTTCTTTGAGGTTACCCTGTGATTTATAATTTTCTCCCTGAGATTAGAACAGTCCATTCTATCTTGCAACTCTCTTGAATTCCTCACTGCTTAGAAGTTCTGCAACTACACAATATCTTCCCTCTTTTTGGTTTGTAGTTGTCCTTACTTGCCAATTGCTGTCTCTGGTTCCCTGTTTACAATCTTGTAAGCTTATTTTACTGTGGATATGTCCATAGTTGTAGTCTCTATGTTATGTCATCTTATGTATTAATGGTTGGTTGTTATTTTCTATTTTTGGTTCTCTTGTTCAAAGGATTCCCTTTAGTATCTCTTGTAATGCTGGTCCAGTTTTAACAAATTCCCTTAGTTCTGCTTATCTGGAAATCTCCTAATTTTACCATCATATTTGAGGGACTATTTTACCAGGTATATAATTCTTGGTTGTAAATTTTTCTCTTTGAGGGTTGTATATATACATGCCATCCCATTGCCTTCTCGCTTCCAAGGTTTCTGCTGAGAAATCAGAGCTTATTCTTACTGGTTGTCCTTTTAAGTAACTTTTTGTTTTTCCCGTGCTGCTTTCAGGATTCTTTGTCTTTGGTTTTAATGAATTTGATGATGCTATATGTCTTGGTGATTTTGGGGGAGAGTCTGTCCTGTTTGGGATTGGACTTCTTCGATGGATACATTCTTATCTTTTATCGTATGAGGGAAGATTTCCTCCAACAAATCTTGGACAGTTTTCTCAGTGGTTTTATTTTTCTCTTCCTGCCCTGGAATTCCAATGCCACGTAGGTTATTTCTTTTGATGGTATCCCACATGAACCTTAGGCTTTCTTCAATTTGTTTTGATCTTTTTTTTCTGATTAATCCCTTTCCAAAGAAGTATTCAGGTATTTGTCTTCAGTCTCGTTAATTCTGACTTCCATTGCATCAACTCTACTCCTTTGCCCTTTCAATGTGTTATCTATTTCTGACAATTTAGTATTAATCTGGATTTGTATCTGTAGATTTTGAATCATTTCTAATTTTTCATTTATTTTGTCATTTTTGTTTCTGTGTTTTCTTCCAAAATTCTTCTAGGGTTTTGTCTGTGTTTTCTTTGGTCTATCTCTCAATTCTTTGAAGATACCTAAATATAATTCTTTTGAATTCCTTTTCAGAGAGTTCTAATGCTGCTGCTTCCTTAGGGATGTGTTCTGGGTCTGTATCCTGGTCCCTTGTTTCTCCTGCTTTATCTTGCTTCTTTGTGTGGACTGTGATGGTCTGTTGTCTCTGAGACATCATGGCATTGTTGTATTTAGATATCTA
>NW_006921612.1:3266392-3270920 GCF_000298275.1 Orycteropus afer afer
GCAAGTGGAGCCTGTTCTTAAGTCCCTGGAATCTGGGAGGATGCTGCCACTTTAAATATCCAAAATGGGCAAGCTGCTTGTAAATATTCAAAATGGCTGCACCCTCCAGGCAGACAAAAGTGTACAGCTCAGCCCTCCTGCCTTTTCGCTGCTTTGCCTTTTATTCCCTAGCCACCTGAGCAGTGCTCCGTGCAGTCCCTTGCTAGTAGGGCCCGTTTTTAGGTTAATTCTTAGGTCTTACCACCACTTGGCAATATCCAAGCTGTCTGTGCTGTCAGGATTGCTGCCAGACTACAGCTCTGTATGTCTCCTTTTTTGGTGTTTTCATGCAAATTCTTCTGCTAGTTGGAGTTTAGTCCACTTCTATCCTTCCCTTCAAGGCTCAGGGGTCCAGGATTATCTTCTGTATCTGTTAATTGGTTCTTTTCTTTGTTGAAGAGGGTCTGTGGAGTTTTTCTGCCTATTCTGCCATCTTACAAGAACTTCCATGTCTGATTTCTTGACTGCTGCTTCCATAGGTGTTGAATGTGGACTCAGGTAAAATGAAATCCCTGACAACTTCAGTCTTTTCTCCATTTATTGTGATGTTGCTTATTAGTCCAGTTGTGAGGATTTTCTTTATGTTGAGTTACAATCCATACTGAAGACTGTAGTCTTGTGTTCATCAATAAGTGCTTTGGAGGCTGTAAGTCTGAATTCAGAATGCAAGCTCTAGGGGAAGGCTAGGCTAGAAGACCAAGTTCAGAATGCCATCTCTAGGGGCTGGGTGGATGCCCCTTGACCTTGGGCTTCATCTCTACCTTCCAGACCCACTGATGCAAGCTGGAGGCTTCTCCTGATGCATGTAGCTGCAGGGGCTGATGAACTCAAGATTGACAAGCAGTATAGCAGGGTGCTGGTTGCTGAGGCTGATGAATCTAAGGTTACCAGGCAAAATGGCAGCTTTTTGGCTCATGGGCTGCAAAGGCAACAATCCCAAGATCAGCAGGCAATACAGCAGGCCAGTGGTTCAAGTCCAATATTGGCAGACAACATCATCAGTTTAGGAACTGATGATGATGGTGGGTCAAATGTAGGATCTAAAATGAGCAAAAAGCTATAAACCTTTTCCAGAGCTTCTTGATATATACCAGAAGCAGGCCACACTCCAGGGACAACTCCCCTTCAACTAATTAGCTGCTCACAGCAGATTACATGCAACATGGAGTTGATTGTACTATGTCCAGTCTCATCATGGGGAATATCTACATCCACCTGCCAAGCCATTCAAAATCACGACCCAGCCAAGTTGATACAAAACTTTAACTGCCACAGTTATTTTTCTCTCTCCCCCTACTTCATTATTCAAGCAAAATCTAGCTTATCCTTCAAGGCTCAGCTAGGGTTCACCATCCCTATAAATCCTTCCATGATTTTCCTCTCTGGGTACACCTCTAACACTCGTGTTGATTCTTATTCTTTTCTAATAGCACCTGTAGAATTCACTTAATCCTAGTTTTGCTGTAAGGGCTGAAATGTTTCACTTAGACAAAAGATGAAAGTGATCATAGCCTGTCTGGAAGCATGTGACATCGGGCTCTCCCATTACATGTTCATTCTTGGCATGGCATTTACATGGGTTTCTGTTTACACTGTTTTGTGTTAAAAAGTGGTTTACAGGTGTTAACTTCCAGTTTGTGGAAACTTTCATAGCCTCTAAATAGCTGCAGAAATGGTGAGCCTTCATAATGGAGCTGCTGCATATATCCACTTGTTTTAAGAATTTAGAAAATTTTATTAGCCTAATACCAAAGTTTTTAGTTATCCACAGCATATATTACTTTCTATTATTAGAAATGTGGTTCAGTTTTACATTAAGTATAGTAGGAATGAATAGCTGCTTATAAAAGGTTAAGGGAAAGAATTTTGGAAGCATTACACTGAAATAGCAACAAATGAATATTTGCTATTTTAGATAAATCTTTTATCTCCATTGACTTTTCCAGGGTCAGGGACAATGTCTTAATCATCTTTGCATTCTTTTTTTTACTCCATGCCTGATGCAGTTGATAAACAAATAGCTATTCAGAAATAAATTCTCATATTCATAATTCCTCTTCTCTTTCTCTCTTTGTAATTATTCATTCTATATTTACAGAAGCCAGTGCTTTGTTTTGGAGATATTTTGGTTCTGGTTTTTTTTTGCATTGTAGAAATTTAAATATATGAACATTGCCATGTGATTATACAGTTAGAGTAGATACAGTATTTTAAAGGATTGTTGTGATAATCCACACAAAAACCAAAAACTCACTGCCACCAAGTTGGATCTGACTCATAGTGACTCCTCCTTGGGTTTCCGAGGCGGTATCACTTGGAAGGAGATTGCCCAACCTTCCCGAGGAGTGGGTGGTGGATTTGAACCGCCAACCTTCTAGTTAGCAGTCAAATGCCTTAGGCACTATACTACCAGAGCTCCCAAATCCATGCAAAGTATGTAATAAAGTGTCAGGAATTGTAGGAGCAATTCTTTTTGGAAGAAAGACTACTTCTCTCACACCCAAATTATTACCTCAGGCTGTGGTGGAGGAAGGAAGCTTTTATCCAGTAGAAGTGAGCTCTGGTGGCGTAGTGCCTAAGGCATTTGACTGCTAACCAGAAGGATGGAAGTTCAAACCCACCAGCCACTCCTCAGAAGGAAGATTGGGCAATCTACTTCCATAGTGATACTACCTTGAAAACTCAAGGGGTCACTATGAGTCTAATCAACTCTTCAGCAGTGAGTTTGGTGTTTTGGGTTGTTGTTGTTACCCAGTAGAATGGTATTCATTTACATTGTTGTTTTTAAATTGCTAAGTTAAATTTTTATGTCTTTTTTTTCCAGCCATCAAAAATAAGGATTAATTTAGAAGATAACGTACAATATGTTTCCATGAGAAGTAAGTTTATTTCTGAAAAGATTTTAAGTTTTGTAGTTTGAACTTTTATAAGATTGAAATGATTTATTCTAAATGTGCATGCATTGGTGAGAAACTTAAATGTGTTATTCCTACATTGAAATGTAAATGTTGGCATTTTAGCAGAAACTCCTGAGGTTATAGGCTGAATAATTTACACAAATGCTGGTTTATTCCCCATTGCTTTGGAAATAAGTCTCTTTAAAATAGAACAGTCTGTGATTTAAAGATATCTTCCTAAAATTCCTGTGCTATCAGCAGAATTGAATGGAATTTGGCAAGAAACATGAGAACAATATTTTGCTCTCCTGGTTCCTTTAGCTACCTTTACTCTTTCTTGGCCACTACCATGGATCAGTGTTTCGGGTGTCAGTTAAAGAAGACAGGGTATCAGTTGCTTTAGTTTCCTGTCCCTCTAGGAATCTTCAGTGAATTACCCCACCTCTAATATCCCTCTAGTGATCCTAATCTCAGTGGATACCAATACTATCTTTGCAGGTACCCAAACTACAAATTTTGATGCTACATATTAATTTTTCTAGTCTCACCCACAGTTGGTCACCAAGTTTAGTCAGCTTTACTTTTGAAGTGTTTCTTTCATCTCTCCTATCCTACTGACTTAAAATATCATCTGATTTTTGTTGAGCTCCTACAATTCCTGACACTTTATTACATACTTTGCATGGATTTGGGAGCTCTGGTAGTATAGTGCCTAAGGCATTTGACTGCTAACTAGAAGGTTGGCGGTTCAAATCCACCACCCACTCCTCGGGAAGGTTGGGCAATCTCCTTCCAAGTGATACCGCCTCGGAAACCCAAGGAGGAGTCACTATGAGTCAGATCCAACTTGGTGGCAGTGAGTTTTTGGTTTTTGTGTGGATTATCACAACAATCCTTTAAAATACTGATATGGATTAATACTTACATTTTATAAGGAGCCTTGGTGGCACAATGATTAAGCACTCAGCCACTATCCAAAAAGTTGGCAGTTCGTCCACCCACTGGTTCTGTTGAATAAAGACTTGGCAATCTGCTTCTGTGAAGAATATAACCTAGGAAGCCCAGCCCATTCTACTCTGTCACATGGGTTGCTGTGAGTTGAAAATTGACTTGACAGCCCTCAACAACAGTCCACACTGCCATCAAGTGTATTCACAGCTACTCTGTAGAACTGCCCCATAGGGTTTCTAAGGCTATAAATCTTTACAGAAGCAGACTGCCTCATCTTTCTCCTGCAGAGTGACTGGTGGATTTGAAGTGCCCGTTTTTTGATTAACAGCCAAATGCTTTAACCACTGCACCACCACAACAACAGTCTTCATATTTTATAGATGAGCGTGAGGGCAGAGAGTTTACATAACTTCCTTAAAGTTAGGATTCAGTTCAACTCTAGACCTCTCTTAGGCCCTCAGTCTCTTAACCACTGTGTTACACTGCTTCTTTTAATTAAAGTCCCCACTCTCCCAAATTGAAATAGTGGAATAGCCTCCTAAGTTGGTGATCAACTTTCAGGCTTTTCTCACCCTCTTCCATTTCTGTTGCCAATGCAATTCTCTCCCCCGCCCCCATTTTCATTATTTATTTATTTATTT
>NW_006921612.1:3273790-3282761 GCF_000298275.1 Orycteropus afer afer
CCTTCCCTTCAAGGCTCATGGGTCCAAGATTATCTTCTGTGTCTGTGTTAATTGGTTTCCCTTTTCTTTGTTGAAGAGCGTCTGTGCAGTCCTTCTGCCTAGTCCACCATCTTGCTGGAACTCACCAATGCAATTTTTTCTAATAAAGAAATAGGATTATGGTATCATTCAGCCTAAAATTCTTCAGTGATGCCCTATCATCTATAAAGAAAACCATGACTCCTCATATATTGGATTTTTTATAAGCCACCTCATACTTCAAAAGGAAGAAGTCAGTACAGAATAGATAAATAAAAGGACAAGGTGGTTTCTTGCTTACCTTGGTAACCTCATCTTCCAGCAGTCCTCCGTCCTTATCTGTTGCTAAAGCTGCACTATTTGTGGATTCCCTAAATACACCTTCCTCTCAAATGCTGCTTTGTCTTTTGGTATGTTGTTTCCTGTCTCCTTTCACCCCTTGCCCTGCCTCAGAGTGGGAGAAAGAACACCGTCCTCTTCATCTTTCTATATGCTGTTCTCAGCATATTCGCATTGGGAGGCCTTCCTCATTTCTCATTCCAGTTAAGGTTTTATTTCATGTTCTCAAGTAACTTTACCTCTCTTAGCATTTATTTTAGAGTTCCTTATTAAACTATGGAACTCTTTTAATTTGAAGACCTTTTAATCACCTTTCTGCCCCCTCAGCAATTGTTTTGTTATAGATGTCCAATTAATATATATATATATATTTTAATAAAATGACTCACATGATAGGAATGTACTTACCTTGAGCTTATAAAACCTTGTTTTGTTAGTAATTTAGTATAATAAAATACATGCTTTTTAAGTTAGAATTTCTCATTTGGTAAGGATCTCTGGTGGCACAGTGTTTAAGATACTCACCTGCTAACTAAAAGGTTAGCAGTTTGAACCCACCAGTCACTCCATGGGAGAGACAGGCAGTCAGCTTCTGTAAAGATTTACAGCCTTGGAAACCCCATGGGATTGCTTTGAGTCAGAATTGACTCCATAGCATGTGGTGTGATTTTTGGTTTAACTCAGCAATTCTACATAATTGGAATTTATCTAAAGGAAACAATTAAAAATGCTTGCAAAAGTTTACACAGAGATTCATTACAGTATTGTGCGAAATAGTAAAAAGTTGAAGACATTCTGAATTTCCAACATTGGGATTAGTGTAGCAAGTATTCCATTTAGTCAGATAGTATGCAGCCATTAAGAATAATGTTGAAATACATTTATTTTCATGTCAGGATGTTCACAATGTGAATGAAAAAAGCTGTTACAAAGTGGCGTGATCTTTTTTTTTTTTTTTAAATACACCTTATACACACTTACACACACATTTGTATATGTGTATATGTGTTTATAGGCACTCTGGTGGCGTAGTGCCTAAGGCACTTGACTGCTAACCAGAAGGCTGGTGGTTCAAACCCACCAGCCACTCCTCAGAAAGAAGGCTGGGCAATCTACTTCTGTAGTGATACTGCCTCGGAAACCCAAGGAGGGGTCACTGTGAGTCAGATCCGACTTGACAGCTGGGAGTTTGGGGTTTTTTTTTAATGTGTTTTTTATATATGAAAACAAAATCTTCATAGTAGATGAGTTGGGGCATTAAAGGGATTTTTTTTTTCCTGTTTCTATATATTGTTAATACATGATAATGAATATTTAAAAAATAAATATATCACTTTTCCTCAAGGTTTGTATCATGATTGCTCTCAGAGAAGACTAATCAGGGCATCAGAAAGATTTATACTATGACATATATAGAAACAGTTTTTTGAAAAAACCAAGTATTTGCCTTTGCTTTCTAAAGGTTTCCACATTTTGAAGACCAAATGAGAAATTTACTTTAATGAGAAATGGAAATTGGTTGTATATCTCAAATAAACCCCAAACCAAACCTACTGCCATTCATTCGATTCCAACTCATAGCAACCCCCATTGGATTTCCGAGGTGGTGAGTCTTCACGGAAGTAGATTGCCCAGTCTTCCTTCTAAGGAGTGGCTGGTGGGTTTGAATCGCCACCCTTCTGGTTAGCAGTCAGATGCCTTAGACACAGCGCCACCAGAGCTCCTTATATTTCAAATACTTCATTTAAATCAAAAGCCTTTGTTTAGAGATTAGCTAATAATTTCTTTAATCATATTTGAGAAATCTCTTTTGTAGAAGGTACTAGCTGTGACTTGGTCAGTGTGTAGGAATTTCTTTGTGTGTCTGTGCTTATTGATAAAGAAGGAAATAAATTATTTTTAAAAATAAGTTTAAAAAAGAAATGTTATTTAAAGTTTTACAACTATGTTTATTTTGTTTCTCAGAAGCTCTAAAAGTGAAGAGACCTCGTTTTGATGTATCATTGGTTTATTTAACTAGAAAATTTATGGATCTTGTCAGATCTGCTCCTGGGGGTATTCTTGACTTAAACAAGGTTGCGACAAAACTGGGAGTACGGAAACGGAGAGTATATGACATCACCAATGTCTTAGATGGAATCGACCTAGTTGAAAAGAAATCTAAGAACCATATTCGGTGGATGTGAGTTGGTTTCAAACTTTTCATTGACTTTTTTTTCTTTTTGTTAAAAGAAGGTAGATTACAGCAATGTTTTGATAGTATAAATCAAAGTAATTTATGACTTCTTGTTAGAAAAAGATTGTACAAAATTTTCTTGCAGAAAATCATAAGAATGGCACATCTGGTTATATTGGAGATTTTGAAAGGTAATTTCCTCCCTCGCAGTTGATTGTTGATGTCAGGAGGAAATCAGTAAACGTTCTAATATGATTGTTCTTACATATTTGTATGGTAACCACCTAGAGACCTGCGACTACAGGAGTTCTAATTCAGTAGTTCCAGGAGAAGGCAGGAATCTGCATTCTTAACATCTACCCCAGATGATTATGTTACAGGTGGACTGTTGATCACACTTTGACATACATTCCCCTGAATCTAAAGTATACTTTAAAGAAGATGGGGGATTTTATGATTTAGAGAGCAGAAAAATCAGTAGACTTAAATTAACATCTAAAGGCAGTTGCTAAAGACATGATTAGGAGAATCCCATGGAAAAAGAACCTTAAGAGATTTGTTTTAAATGCACATACCCGTAAACATACACACAGAAAACAAGAATGCTTATTATGCTTGTTGTTAGGTGCTTTTGAGTTGGTTCTGACTCAGTGTGAACCTGTGTACAACAGAACGAAACACTGGCCATCCTGCACCATCCTTACAATCACTGTTGTGCCCTTTCTTACAGCCACTGTGGTCAGTCCATCTCATTGAGGATGGTTGTTGTTATGAGGGTATTCCTCTTTTTCACTGACCCTCTACTTTGTTGTTGTTACGTGCCGTTGAGTCAGCCCCAAATCATAGCGAGTCCTCCTTGGGTTTCCAAGGCAGTATCACTATGGAAGTAGGATTGCCCAACCTTCCTTCCAAGGAGTGGCTGGTGGGTTTGAACCCCCAGTCTTCTGGTTAGCAGTCAAGTGCCTTAGGCACTATGCTACCAGAGCTCCTACCCTCTACTTTACCAGGCATGATATCCTTATCCAGAGACTGATCTTTCCTGATTACATGAGCAAAGTATGAGACACGAAGTTTAGCCATTCTCACTTATGAGAAGCATTCCACTGTACTTCTTCCAAGACAGATTTGTTCCTTCTGGCAGTCCATGAAGTATTCAGTATTCATTGCCAACACTGCAATTCAAATGCATCAGTTCTTCTCTGGCCTTTCTTATTCATTGACCAGCTTTCACATGCAGATGAATCTATTGAAAATACTATGGGTTGGATCAAGGCATCTTAGTCTTCAAAGTAACATCTTTGCTCTTTAACACTTTAAGGAGGTCTTTTGCAGCACATTTGCCCAGTGCAGTAGTCCTTTGAATTCTTGACTGTTGCTTCCCTGGTCACTGATTGTAGATCCAACTAAAATGTTATTTTTACAATAGTCAAATAGAGACCTTTTAGGCAAATGAAAAATCAACAAAGATTATGAAATGAGTCTAAATAATTGACATAGTCATTAGCTGCTTGTTGCTATGTGCTATGGAGTCGGACCCGACTCATAGCGACCCCTCCTTGGGTTTCCGAGGCAGTATCACTACGGAAGTAGATTGCCCAACCTTCCTTACAAATAGTCATTAGAGGAAGGGGGAAAGGAATTAATAAAGGAAGTTACTTAAAAATTCTTTTTCAGTAGTACAGAAATAAGATTAAATTCTAATATGAATATGTTTACTGCATGTTTACTACATGTTTACTACATGATACAGGAGCCCTAGCGGTGCACTGTTGTAAGTACTAGGATGCTAACTTCAAGGTCACTGGCTCAAATCCACCAGCCACTCTGCAGGACAGAAGACCTGGCCAACTGCTCTCATAAAGAACTACAGCCTAGGTACCCTTTAGGGCAGTTTTGCTCTGTCCTGTGTGGTCGCTGTGAGTAAGAATCAACTTGATGACATGTAACAACAACAAAAAATGAAATAACATTAAAAAACATGGTAGGGTTTCATATCAGAGTGTATTCTGAATCTCTAGTTGAAATCAGTTTTGAAAGCTAGCAAGCAAAAGATAAAGTGATCAAAAGCCTTTATTTTTTATAAATACTGAAGAGAAAAAAATATCAGATATTCCTCAGGTCATTTAATATTGAAATAGAAATAACTAAAGAGAATATATCTTTTAAGATTAATGAATAGTCATTATATTCAACTAGAACCAGATAGAATATGAACATTTGGGGAAAATATAGAATCATGGACTTTTAGCAGAAGAACTCTCATTTAGCCAACACTCTTATTTTTCATATGTAGGACCTAAGGTGCTAAAAGATAACTTGTGAGAAATCATGCTTTGTGTAGTAGATCTAGGGCGTAGGGTGGGTATTACTGACACTTAGTTCAATGCTCTTTCTACTACATTAACCTTTCTCTACTGTTATTAATTTCAGTTGTTGTTGTTGTTAGATACTGTTGAGTTTGTTTCAATTCATAGTGACCCTATGTACAACAGAACCTGGTGTAATATATTTTTGAAAGTACAGAAATCTCTACATAATGTTAGGAACTGTGAGTGGGGGCAAAAACTAATTTATGTACAGGAAGAATAATGTAATGGCTGTCTAGACTAAAGAGAAAGCAAGAGTTAAGTTGAAGTACCTGATTTCTGTCATTGTGGAAAACACCTAATATAAACATATGGATAAATTCCAATAACTTTAATTTGTGATTATTTTTTAATAATGTCTTAGATGTTATTTATTGTGATATTTTAAAAAATATTTTTCTTTTAAAGAGGATCTGATCTTAATGATTTTGGAGCAATACCCCAGCAAAAGAAGCTACAGGAGGAACTTTCTGACTTAACAGCAATGGAAGATGCTTTGGATGAATTAATTAAGGATTGTGCACAGCAGTTGTTTGCATTAACAGATGATAAAGAAAATGAAAGATATCCTTTAACACTACATCTTTATTTTATTTCTGCTTCCAAAACAGTTTACTTCAAATAGTTATGTCAGCTTGGGGATTTATTTTATGTATTTAAGATAAAAATAAACTAGACTTTTAGAAGTTAAAGTAAGTAAAAGTTCATTAGTGTAACCACAACTGTATATAAATAGTGCATCATTGCCTTTAGCTTCTTTGTATGAAGTTTCTTTGGTTAAATTCTGCATCGATGACCTAAGCAGTACAGCAGCATTACAAAGGTAACATTTCCATTTAAAACTAAAGTAAGGGACCTTTCTTTTTTATTTTTCTAGTCGGAATAGTATAAAGACAGTAAAAATGTTGGTGTTTGTGAAATTTCATGTTTTTCCTAAATTTGTGATCTAAATTTATTTCTGAAACAGAATGCCTTGATATCAAAATGGTACTTAAACTGCCATTCTAGTCCATAGAAGCCTAATGCAGCTGGTGCCAGTACTACTCTTAAGCTCAGTGTCTCTCTGGGACAAAACAGGGAACTTTGGTACTTAACCTAACCTTCTAGGTTGTGCAGCTCTGTTCCCCTTGCAGCACCTTCTGTGAAAGTATCACTAATTCTGAGCTTTTCCATACTTCATATTTACTTAACCACTCTACATCAGTCAATACCCTTATTCCCACAGTACAATCATTAGAAGGAAGGTAAATGCTAACATGACTGTGGTCTCTCAAAAGGCCTTGTAGTGAAAAAAGAATGCTAGAGAAAGCCAATAAATCACTTAATTGGTAGAATTTGAGACAACTCAATCAGATGAAAAACAGTCAGGTAGTAAGATGGAAAATAATTTTGGATGAGGGAAACCACATGAATATAGGATAATCTCAAGAAATGTATGTATCCTAAGATGTTTCTGCTTTTTACAGATTCTTCCCATCTTTCATTTTAGGGGATCCTCATCTAAACAGAATATTTTACCTCAAAGGTACTCATATAGCAAGATGTAGCAATAAAGAAGGAATAGGATGAGAATTTGCATACCTTCATGAATTGTGTTTATATTAAGACTTAGGACTTTCCTTTTTCCAGAAATTCTCATCATAACCACAGTAAACCATCTCAAGAAATTATTTGACTTATAATTATTATCAAATACTGTAAAATCTTAAGAAATGTTTATAAAATAGTAAGAATTATGTATGAAATCATTTATGTTTACTGGCTGCTTTCCTTCCTTTGTGAGTCTTTTATCTCTAAAAATAGATAGTCTAACATTATACTTACTGTATTTGTGTATTGTAAGAGATAAACTATCTCCCCAATAAGTAACACTCAGCTTAGAGATCCTTGACTGATTTTTACACTAGCATATGTGACATATCAAGATATTCATAGCATCCAAGCCTTCCATGAACAGATTGTTATTGCAGTTAAAGCTCCAGCAGAAACCAGATTGGACGTTCCAGCTCCCAGAGAAGTAGGTAGCAAAGCATTTAAAAAAATATTTAAAGGAGGGGGCTGGCCACTTTCTTAGGCTATGATTTAATTAAGCAATTGAGTGATTTAATCACCAACGTTACAAAGGTAACATTTTCATTTACAATTAAAGTAAGGTACCTTTTTTATTTTTCTAGCCTGAATAGTATAAAGACAGTAAAATTATGTACATGTTGGCTGTGTACCAGGTACTATTCAAAGCACTTTCGCTATTTCAACTTGTTTTGATTAACACAACAAATGTAGTAATCATTATTATTCTCTTAAAGATGAAACTGAAGCACAGAAAGATTAAGTAACTTTGCCAAGGTCACACAGTAAGTGGCAGAACCAGGACCCAAACTCCTAGATAGTTTAGCTTCGTAGTTTGTGTTCTTAACCATTGTTTTAAAATAGTTTTTAGAGGAATCACCAAGAATTAGCATCAGACTTAAAGTTACAAAAGTAAGATCTGGTTTCAGCCAAGGCTCTAAATAATTAACCTACTGACCAAACTCATAAAAGACTAATGACTAAACTAGAATGCTAAATTATAAATTTAAAATGAAAAATAAAATTGCTGTAAATGAGAATATTCTATCAGCTGTCAGCTGCTTAGCACATTCTTTCCCTTGCAGGAAAGTTTCTATTGAAAGATAATTGTCTTCAGAAGGTTGCTTGGTAAGGATGGAATCAGACCGAAGGGATGTGGCCATTCTTGGGACAAGTCATCAACTTTTGGCAGCCTGATAGACCCATCGGAGCTTGTAGTGATACATTCTTCATTGCTATAGGGACTTACCTGCCTGATACTGAAGAATATTCTCATTGCCCACTTTTCCTTTTATTCTAGGCAGTGCCTTGTCCAAGTGAAACCCAGTATTATTACTTGAAAGTTTTTTGTTTTTTTTTTAATTGTGATTTGGGTGAAAATTTACAGAGCAAATTCACTCTCCATACAGCAGTTCACATAAACTTTGTCTCATGACATTGACCACAATTCACCACAGTGCAACAGCTTCCCTCCCACACTTCCTCCCGACAGTCACCTCTTCCCTGTGTCCATCCTTCCACGCACCCCTGCCCCCTGAGCTGTCTCCCTGTGCATAAATAGCCCTTCTTTTTACCATGATTGTTCTCTCCAAGGAGTGTAGCTGCCTCAGGTAAATAAACACCTCCTATGCCTATCTTTTGTTTGGGTGGAAGCCACAGGTGTGGGTTCAATTCCAGATCCAAAGGGCAGCTGTGGGCCATAGTCTCACTTGTTCCACCAGGCTCTATCAGACCAGCAAACCTGGTGCCCCCCCTTCGCTTTTTTTTCCCCAAATGATTTTGAATTTTGTTCCACATGGTTCGCCCTCTCTATCCAGGATCTCCTACATAGATCCCCCTCCAGGTGGTTGACGTTGGTAGTTGGGCACCATCTAGTTCTTCTGGTCTCATAGTCGTATAGGCTGTGGATCGCATGGTGTACCAGGCGCTAGGACTAATTTTTTCCATTGAATCTTTCTGTTTTCTTCATTCTTTGCTCTGGATGAAGAGAGACCCATCGTTGGATCTAGATGGCTGCTTGCTTTTAAGATCCCAATTGCTACTCATCAAAGTAGGAGGTAGAAGAATGTTTTGTATAGTATGTTACGCCAGTTGAGCTTGATGTCCCCTGTGAGTATGGTCCTAAGCGCACAGGTTCAACTACTCAGTCCCTCTGGGTAAGCTGGCTGTGACCAAGAAGTGACTACAACCTTGTCCCTTGTCAGCTCTACTATATACCTGGGAATTTAGATCATACAAATAGACTTATAGGACCACCATCTGCCAACCCTATACATGGTCTTGCATACACTTCCTGCTTCATAGACATACCTAATAGTTCAGCCTGTCCGCCCAACTATCTACCCATATATACCCATTTGCCTTCACTGACAGTGCAGTACTCTATGTGCAGAAGGGTTCATCTTTGTTCTCTGTACCTCCCATGTAGCTCTCTATGTCTTCCTCAGTGTCACCTTGTTGATCCCTCACATTTGGTACATTGCCCTTCTCTTCACCCAAATCA
>NW_006921612.1:3308227-3317619 GCF_000298275.1 Orycteropus afer afer
CTCTTCTGTGTCTTTGCTGAGTTTCTTTCCAGTTGTTCTGTGTTACATTTAAAGTGGTGTATTAAAGTCTCCCACTAGCTATGACTGTGGTGTTACCTATTTGACAGTTTATTTTTTATATCAATTAGATAACAGCTTTCTTTTGTCTCAGTCACATCTTAATTGTGGATTCTTGGTGATGTTTCCTGGTTTTTTATTTAGATTTACATATATTCCAAGTCTCCTAAATAGTATTTGTGTTTTAAAAAAACTCATCATTTCCCAGATGTTTATAGTCAATTTTGAAATAAGTAATCACTAATCTTTCAGCATACCCTAATACGGAGACACATTTCTTTTTATGACGACTGATGAGTTTTTATTTCTTTTCCCCTATGCTGTGAGTTTCCTCAGACTGTAATTGCCAAATCTTGCTGAGCCTTTGATCGTAACCAAGGCTTGTCTTAGCTTCCCATTAAAAAGGCAGTGCCCATGGGTTCTCAGCAACAGGAAAAGTAAGTGAAAGCGGTAGACGAGAGCACACTGTTCAGTAGAGTCTGACTACAAAAGATCAGGGGAACGAGCCAACTGGGTGGTGATCTGTGGATCTAGTAAAGGTTTGGCAAACTAGGGCCCTCAAGTCAAATCTGCCCTACTTGTTTTTGTAAACAAAATGTTATTAGAACAGAGCCACATACCCATTTGTTTAGATACTGTCTATGGCTTCTTTGCTACTACAGTGGCATAGTTGAATAGTTGTGACAGCTAGAAATATGTACTTTCTCACTAATTTGACAACCCTTGATTTAGTGGAATCTGAAGTCCTCAGCTGCCTGCCAGTTCTGAGCAGCATATCAGTTTCTTTTTTCTTTTTTCTTTTTTGTAGAATAGTTAATTGTATAAGATATGCCATTGAAACCATACCTGAACTGGCAGCCTAGAAGGTGAGCACATGCATTCTAGCCCTACTCTCTGGTACCAGGAAGTTGTAGAAAGACTGACAGGTGAGGTTTTGAGAACTAGTGAGCTACATCTGTCTGACCACATTCTGTTAATAAAATCACAGTGAGGTGAGGAGCAGGAAGGGAGCAGTGGTACCTGCAGTATCTAGTCCAGGCCTAACTGCGTTGAAAGGGAAAAACATTGGTTTTATGCTACAGTTGAACCAACTCAAAATTGAAAGAAAGAAAGGAATCATTTATAGCAGGGACCATTCCTTGAAAATTTAGCATAAGTCTCAGAGTAGAAGCAGCCAGTTTTCTGATGATATCTCATGAGGAAAGTATTTTTATTAACCCTGAGTAAATAAAAATAATCTGATGGCAAAGGGTGTGAGTAATCATAATTAGTTAATTTATATGAATAGCTTGACACTTATTTTTCTCAGTTTTAAGTGGTATGAGCTTTATTGTGACTTGATCTCTTCCTTTTAGAGGTCTTTAAGGTAGACAAAGGAGCTCTGGTAGCATAGTGCCTAAGGCATTTGACTGCTAACCAGAAGGCTGGTGGGTTTGAACCTTGGAAGGAAGGTTGGGCAACCTACTTCCGTAGTGATACTACCTCGGCAACCCAAGGAGGGGTCGCTGTGAGTCGGAGCCAACTCAACGGCACACAACAACAACAAGGTAGACAAAAGAATGGTTCTCTCAGTTAGTTGAGTACATTTGTTTTGGTCTAAAAATCTAAACATACCCTTATAATTTGAGAGTGCAGGGTGGTGTTGTAGAGTTCTTTTTCCATCAGAACACGGACTTTTGCCTCTCAAGTATGGACTCCTTGAAGGTATCAACTCCTTCAATAGAGGAAGAAAGGCACTTTCGTGTTGCGGTCTTCACATTATGGCTTTGACAGCATTATTATATGATTAAAACTAAACCTACTGCCATTGAGTTGAATTTGACTCATAGTAACCCAATTTTGGGTTTCTGAGGCAGTAAATCTTTACAGAAGTAGATTGCCTAGTCTTCCTTCTGAGGAGTGACTGGTGGGTCTGAACCACCAGCCTTCTGGTTAGCAGTCAGATAGATGCCTTAGGCACCATGCTACCAGAGCTCCTTATTATATAATTAAGTATCTATTTTAACTGTGAGTTGACCAGTGGATTAATGTGATTAAAGCCACATACATGATTTTCTGAAATACAGTAGATGATAAAAAGGAAAATTCCTGAATTTAAATTTTCGGAAAGTTCTCTCAACACTCTTCCAGTTCTATTAAGTGAAAAATATTAATGAAAATGCTGTTACACATCTTCACGTTTTACATATCTTTTGCTAGGACTCTATCACTGTACATATAAGGAGCACAAAAGGACCTATTGATGTTTATTTATGTGAAGTAGAACAGGAAGATACAAGTAACAAAATGTCTGAAGATGCAGGGACCTCTTCATCTGAAAGCAAACCTCCAGAACACCGTGATGAAGGTACACTTACCAACTTTGTTACTAGAAAAATTAAAGATCCTGATTTTTAAAATATGCTTTATAAATATTTTTACTCTTCGTATGTGTAAGAACATTAAAAAAAAATCTTTAGAACATTACAAAGTAATTCTTGTAAAAAAAACTGCTGTCGATTCCAACTCATAGTGACCCTTCCTTGGGTTTCCGCGGTGGTATCTCTACAGAAGTAGATTGTCCAGTCATCCTTCTGAGGAATGGCTTGTGTGTTTGAACCACCAGCCTTCTGGTTCGCAGTCAAATGCCTTAGGCTCTATGCCACCAGAGCTCCTAATTCTTACTATAGTTTAGAATATTTCTAAAATTTAACTGTGTACTTAAATTTTGTTTAGTTTTGATATCAGTTAAAACTAAGAATTTTAGTTGATTCCATAGTGGTACCAACTGGTGGTGTTCCCTGTATAGGGAAAGCTGTCTACATCTCTGGCATATGCTCTTGAGTACATATTTCAGTTCATGTATTCTAGTGATTTTGTAAAAAAAAAAGCCATGAGAATGTGAGTTCTTAACCACATATCTTCTTCTTTTTTTTTTTTTTTTTGCAATTCATTTATATGTACTGTTACTCATCTGCCTTTCAAACTTTCACTTAAGATTTCTTTCTTATATATTCTTTTGCAGAAGAAAATCCTCCTCAGCAAAGTGAGGAATTGCTTGAAGTGAGCAACTGACTACCTAGAGCATTTGAGAATTCATGTATTAAGTTCTTTTGGAATATCCAGTATGGAAGAATTGTGCATCAGATTTGATTCTTGGGGCAATAAGTCATCCATGAAGTTCTCTCGTGCCCCGTTACTAGCAGTATTAAGGCCAGTAGTATCTTCTTCCTAGTCAGTAGCATTAAGGCCAGTCGTATCTTTGAGCAGTTCATCGCTTAAATTTATGGATAATTATGGCATAAGCATTTGAAAATAACTCTTTTTATAATTATGCACTGCTTTTTATCAGTGAAACTGACTCTTCCTACTGAAATAACTTCATCACAAAAAGTATCACTAAAACAAGTGGTCAAAACTGAAATGATCAGTTCTTCATGAGTACTTCCCTTTCCTTCAGTGATTGTGTTATAAATCACAAAAGAGTTGCCTTACACTGGTTCATGTTTGCATTTAAATGTTGTAAATTGGATAAATGTACACAACTGAATCTGAATGTGATGTTTTTGTATATTATATCTGTATAATGTTTAGATTACTTATGAAAAATGTCTAAGTAAAACTTTTCACCATTGTACAGCCAAAACAATGTATATATGGAAAGTTACAAATTCTCTAATTTCTGTGGTGTTTATAATTTATTAGAATCCTCTGCATGAGGGTTAGAAGAGAGTTTTTTTTTTAAACTTCTACATGTAGAAGTTTTAAAAATGTACTATACATTTAAAATTCATGGATCTAATTAAACTATTTTAATATGCTTTTCCAATGCTAAAATTGGAGTCTGGTAATTCTTGATATCAAGCTACCTACAAAGCTAATTGCATCCCACTAGACGGGTGGCATGCTCTACAGCTTTAGGACCAAGTATAGAAATGCTATTAGATAGTAAATTGTATCCTGAACTGTCTCCAGCTCTAGTCCCACATTTCTAAGTACTTAGCCATTTCTACCTCACTGGGTAAGTCATTTACCTCTCTGTGCCTCAGTTAACTCAGTAGTTTGCCATTAGACTGTGAGCTCCTTGAGGGACTTTGTCTCATTCTTTGTTATATTCCTGCGCCTTGCACGATGCCTGGCACATACAAGGTGCCAAATAAATGTTTGAACAAATCAGTGAGTGAGTGAGTGAGTGAATTATAAAATTAGTCTAATAATTTTTGGCTTGTCTATCATACAGGATTGCTTTCAAAGACAGATTTGTTGCAACTTAAAATCAAGACTGTATATAATAAAATTTTAAATAGGAATAAAAAATTAAAATACTGAAAAATAATGCTGCTGATGAAATTGGTTTCTGTGAGGTTAGATTTAGTTGGAATTTCCTTTCATTTGTTTTTCCTAAGCTGTAATTAAATTAGCTAAGATGTGTATAGGAGCTCTGGTAGCATAGTGCCTTAAAGCATTTGACTGCTAAACAGAACTCACCAGCCACTCCTCAGAAGGAAAGTTGGGCAATCTCCTTCCATAGTGATACTGCCTTGGAAACCCAAGGAGAGGTCGCTATGAGTCAGGGACAACTCGACAGCACGTAACAACAACAACAAGTTGTGTATATATTTTGGGTTTAGGATTCACATACCTCTGCACACCAGTGGCTTTTGCCAGTCTTATCCCACAGCTAAGCACCGTCCTCCTCTCTCCTAGCAGTCTCTGCTGGCTTGTTGCTATATGCCTTGAACTGCTCATTTTGCTCCTCTCTCTTAAGTGCTTGCCCTCAAGGCTTTTCTTCTCCACTCTTTGTTTTATGCAAGCAAAAATTTATCTGAATTGAGCCAAAGAAAAGCTACAGGGTCACTATTCGATTACCATTGGACTAGCTGTTGGTACGGTTTTAACAAAGTAAGAGTACAGGAGAAACTGCAAGGTTGGGGTAACAAGTAAGTTTTAGACATGTTTGATGAAGGTGAGAGTTGAGGCAGGCAATTGTATGTAAGTAGGTCAGATGTTCAACGCAAAGATCTGAGCTCTACACAGTAGATTTGGCCATCAGTTTATATGTGATTGTTAGAAGCATGAGAGTGGATGAAATCATCTAATGAGAGGGTGGAGCGAGAGAAAAGGAGAGAACATGTGTATGTAAGGAGGAATACAGAGGAAAAAACCTTTCTTGAAAAGGAGTAATAAGGAGAGAAGGATAAAAAAGGAAGAAGGTAGTATCCCAAAACCAACAAGGAAAGCATTTCCAAAGATGGTAGCATCATTTCCAATCCACAGTTCCTTACTTGTGAGATGTGACAAAAATGTTCTTTACAAATTGTTATGAAAGTGAAGTGAGATCATGTAAGCATATCCTCTGTGACCTGTAGAAGTGTTAGACAAATGGAGTATTTAGCCACCGTTGTCACTCCATGATCAGGTGCTTGATCTCTTTGAAACTGCTAAAGGTTGCCTGCCCCAAACTGGCTCCAGTCTCTTCCTCCCCATTCTATCTTGACCATCATTGCACTCTCTCTCTCTGTATATCCACTACCACTTTCTTCCATAACACATAGCCCTGTTCAGAAAATTGGAGTGTTTCCATATTTCCTTTAGGCTGAAGTCCAAACTGTGATTGAAGGCTGGCCCCAGGTTAACTCTGCAAACATGTCTTGCTACTTCCTTTGCAAGCCCTCAACCCAAACCAGATTTGACTATGTCTGAAACACACATTGCACATCCCCATCTCTGTGCCTTTGCTCTTACTATTCTTCTGCCTGAAGTTATCTTCCTCTTCCCTGTTTTTCAGAATTACATCCCCATTCTGGATCTGGCTTAGCCAAGCCTGACCTACATTCCTTCCTTCACTTTACTCCCATAATACGTACAGTCTACGTAGGGCATTTGGTGCTCATCATCCTCTTACTTTGCCATTAGTTTTCTCAGCTGGCGTTGCATGTGTTCCAAGAGTAGAACCCATATATAACATACGTTTTTATCTCCTACATTTACGTGCTATTCAATACATTTTTACTGGTTGACCTGACTACATTAAACCCTACTCCCAAGAAATTTTAAAAAGACAATGACTTTTTCAAAACATAAACCAACCAACAAACTGAATTTGCTCTAGAAGAAAAAAAAAACAAACTGTATACCAATTTTGCATTTTGTTCAAAATTACGGTACATCTGACTTAATTTTCCCTTACCTCAGCAGAAGTTGAACGCCGTTGTGCTGTGTGAGTGTGCTGTTATAAAGAACTTGAGGCAGTGTGGTCCTTATTGTGTCTTCCCTTTTGAACCCTCTTTGGTACCAGGTATCAGCCTAGCAAATAAAGCCTTGCTGTGTGCCTGGAACTTCTAATTTTGCTCCTCTCTGAGAGATTGTTCAATACATGAGCAGATACATGTACTGACTGGCAACAAGTTGGATCCCCAAGTTACACAAGTACTGTTAAGTTTTTGGGGCCTTGAAACAGAACTAGCATATCTTTTTTGTATTAAAAAAACCCAAAATCAAACTCACTGTCATGGAGTTGGATCCGTCTCATAGCGACCCCTCCTTGGGTTTCCAAGGCAGTATCACTACAGAAGTAGACTCCCCAACCTTCCTTCCGAGGAATGGCTGGTAGATTTGAACCACCAGCCTTCTGGTTAGCAGTCAAATGCCTTAGGCACTACGCCACCAGAGCTGCCAAGGAGTGGTAAAGAAGTTGTGTCTCAAAACCTCAGGACTCTGCCACTTATCTACCAAATGAATATAAGAATAAAACCATCTAAATCATTAAAAGCAATTCATTCTACCACAGTGTTT
Source organism: Orycteropus afer afer (assembly GCF_000298275.1). NCBI lineage: Eukaryota > Metazoa > Chordata > Mammalia > Tubulidentata > Orycteropodidae > Orycteropus > Orycteropus afer. Next base: position 3,315,059 of record NW_006921612.1, read on the forward strand.
CAGAGTTGACTCTTTAATTCTGCTATTAACTGTTGGCTTACCCAATCCCGTGGTGGCTAAGTTCAGTGTGCCAGGTGTTACTTCTAAAGTTAAGGCAATGCCTTCTCCTGGTTTTATCTTTGGCTCTTGTAACTTCTCAGACAGACCTGGCAGCCTGCTTGGCCTTGGCCTCCATTGTCATTTAGAGAGTGAGGTGATGTTTAGGGCTTTTAGCCCAGCTTTTAGAGGACAGTAGGTGGGGGCTAAGAAGAGGAAGAGGCAGTCCCCCCCAGAGAAGGTGGACAAAGAAGTAGAAAATGAGAGGAAGGGGATAAGGAGCCAGGGTGAAAGAAGGAAAGATGTGAAGGAGGGATGGCAGGAGAAGAGGAAGAAAGTGATGATGAGAGATGAGAGTAGGAGGAAAAAGCTGTTAAAAAAAAAACCTTTTTTCCAACTACATAATTGCATGAAGTTGGATTTTTCTTCATAAACTTCCACCAAAATAACATATTACCAACAGAATGAATGCAGAAGCAGATAGAAGAATCAATCGTCTATAAGGCTGGACATTAAAGAGATTTGCAAAAATGTAAAATAATACCACTTCTCATGAAATTGTTTTTGTTTCGGAAAATATAGTATATTGCATGAAAATATTTATGTTGATACGTAATAGGCTTATTGGTAAATTAATAAATTTAAAATTTTCTGTTTTAATTTCCAGTTCTATAAATACCCATTGATACAGCCAGATAGATGGAAGCTTTTCGAGGTCCTCAGTAATTTTTTTGGAGTGTAAAGGAGGCCTGAGACCAAAAAGATTAAGAACTGCTACCCTACCTTATTCTTCCCAAGGGGTGGAAACTATGGGGCATCCCTTGTCATCTTAAAAGAGCTGAAGTGTTTGTAGATCTTGACCCAGGCAGGTCTACAGACATACACACACAGTGCTCCCTTTTTTCTCCAAACACCCACAATAACAATATGACTGTTGTTATTAGGGGCCGTTGAGTCAGCTCTGACTCATAGCGACCCTGTGTACAACAGAACACAACACTGCCTGGTCCTGCACCATCATCACAGTAATCGCTGTGCTTGAGCCTGTCGTTGCAGACACAGTGTCAGCCCATCTCGCTGTGAGTCTTCCCCTTTTCCACTGACCTTGTACTTCACCAGACACAATATCCTTCTCCAGGAACCAGTCCCTTCTGACAACATGACCAAAGTTACGTGGGACGAAGTCTGGCCATTCTTGCTTTTAAGGAGCATTCCAGCTGTACTTCTTCCAAGGCAGATGTCTTCATTTTTCTAGCAGTCCATGGTATAGTCAATATTCTTCACCAACATCATAATTCAGATCCGTCAGTTCTTTCTTTGGTCTTCCTTTTTCCTTGTCCAGCTTTCACATTCATATGAGGTGATTGAAAATACCAAGGCTTGGGTCAGGCACACCTTAGTCTTCAAAGTGACATCTTTACTCTTTAACACTTTAAAGAGGTCTTTTGCAGCAGATTTGCCCAGTGCAACACATTGTCTGATTTCTTGACTGCTGCTTCCGTCGGTGTTGGTTGTGGATCTAAGTAAAATGAAATCCCTAACAACTCCAACCTTTTCTCCATTTATCATGATGTTGCTTACTGATCCAGTTGTGAAGATTTTTGTTTTCTTTACATTGAAGTATAATGCATACTGAAGACTATAGTCTTTGATCTTCATCAGTAAGTACTTCAAGTCATCTTCACTTTCAACAAGCAGGGTTGTGTCATGTGGATTTCGCAGGTTGTTAATGAGTTTTCCTCCAATCCTGATTCCATGTTCTTCATGTAAACTAGCTTGGATTATTTGCTCAACATCATATTGAATATAGTGAAAGGATACAAACCCTGATGCACAATTTTCCTGATTTTAAACCGTACAGTGTCTGCTTGTTCTGTTTGAACAACTGTCTTGGTCTGTGTACACCCTCTTCTGAATCTGCCTTGAATTTCTGCCTGTTTCCTGTCAGTGTCCTGCTTCAGTTGTTACTAAATTATCTTTGTCAATATTTTCTTTGTAAGTAATACTAATGATACTGTTCGATAACTTCCACATTCTGTTGGATTACGTGTTTTTGGAATGGGCATTAAAATGCATCTCTTTCAGTCAATTGGCCAGGTAACCATCTTCCAAATTTCTTGGCATAAACAAATGAGTACCTCCAGTGCTGCACCTGTTTGTTGAAGCATCTCTGTGTATTCTATCGATTCCTGGAGACTTGTTTTTCACCAGTTCTTTCAGTGCAGCTTGGACTTCTTCCTTCAGTAGTGTTGGTTCTTGGTCATATGCTACCTCCTGAAATGGTTGAACATTGACCAATTCTTTTTGGTACGGCGACTCTGTGTATTCCTTCCATCTTCATTTGATGCTTCCTACATCATTCAATATTTTGCCCTTAGAATCCTTCAATATTGCAACTCAAGACTTGAATTTTTCCTTCAGTTCTTTCAGCTTAAGAAATGTTGAGCATGTTCTTTGTTTTGGTTTTCTGACTCCAGGTCTTTGCCACACTTTGAAATCTTATTTCATCATTTTTTTTTTATTTT
>NW_006921612.1:3325058-3330367 GCF_000298275.1 Orycteropus afer afer
CAAGATTATCTTCTGTGTCTGTATTTATTGGTTTCCCTTTTCTTTGTTGAAGAGGGTCTGTGCAATCCTTCTGCCTAGTCCGCCATCTTGCCCCGCCTCCTTATTTCATCATTTGTTCCATTTGCTTAAGCTATTCTACATTCACGAGCAAGTTTCAGAGTCTTTTTGACATCCGTTTTGGTCTTTGCTTCCTTTCCTGTCGTTTTAATGACCTTTTTGCTTTCTTCATATATGATCTTGATGTCATTCCACAACTCATCTGGTCTTCAGTCATTGGTGTTCAGTGGGTCAGGTCTGTTCTTCAGAAGGTCTCTTAACTCATGGGATAAATCAAAGTCATATTTTGGCTCTATGGGCCTGTTTTAAATTTCTTCAGCTTCACCTTGAACTTGCATATGACCAGTTGATGGTCTGTTCCACAGTCAGCTCGTGGCCTTGATCTGACTGGTGATGTTGAACTTCTCCATCACCTCTTTCCACAGATTTAGTTGATTTGATTCCTGTGTATTCCTTCTTGCAATATCCATGTGTATACGCAACGCACTGCCGTTGAGTCTGATCCAACTCATAGCGACCCCTGTTGGGTTTCCAAGGCGGAATCACTAAGGAAGTAGATTGCCCAACCTTCCTTCTGAAGAGCAGCTGGTGGGTTTGAACTGCCAGCCTTCTAGTTAGCAGTCAAATGCCTTAGGTACCATTTATGTTGTTGAAATAAGATATTTACAATGAATAAGTCCTTTGTTTTGCAAAATTCTGTCACCCGATGTCTGGTGTCATTTTTGTCACCAGGCCCATATTTTCCAACCACCAGTGCTGCTTCTTTGTTTCCAACTCTTGCATTCCAATGACCAGTAATTACAAATGCATCTCAATTGCATGTTTGGTCATTTTTCAGACTGCAGAAGTTGTTAAAAAGACACCACTAATCTGTCAGTTTGTTGTACTGTGCTGGTTTGCATGTTCCTATAATGCTGGAAGCTGTGCCTCTGGTAATTCAAATACCAGCAGGGTCACCCATGGTGGGCAGGTTTCAGTGGAGTTTCCAGACTAAGACAGACTGGGAAGAAGGACAAAGCCATCCGATTCTGCAAAGATTGGCCACGGAAAACCTTGTGAATATAAGTGAAACACTGTCTGATACATCACTGGAAACATTGTGAAAAGCAGTGAAACACTGTCTCATAGAGTGCTGGGTGATGAGCCTCTGAGGTTGGAAGGCACCTGGAGAAAAGCTGCCTCATCAAAGTAGAGTTGATCTTAATGACGTTAATGGAACAAAGCTTTCTGGACCTGCATTTGCTGGTGTGCCATGATGCAAAATGAGAAGAAAAAGCTGCAAACATCCATTAGTAATCAGAACATGGAATGTACAAAATGTACAAAGTATGAATCTAGGAAAATTGGAAGTTGTCAAAAGTAAAATGGGACATATAATGATCGATTTTCTAGTCATTAGCTGAAATGGACTAGTACTGACCATTCTGAATCTGACAATCATGGTCTACTATGCTGGGAATGACAAATTGAAGAGAAATGGCATCACATTCATTGTCAAAAAGAACATTTCAAGATCTATCCTGAAGTACAGTGCTGTCAGTGATAGGATAATATCCACACACCTACATGGAAGACCTTAGAAACAAGAATGGCCAGACTTCATCTCCCATATTTGGTAATGTCAGAAGGGACCAGTCCCTGGAGAAGGATATCAACCTTGGTAGAGTAGAGGGTCAGCAAAAAAAAAGGGAAGACCCTCAATGAGATGGATTGATACAATGGCTACAATGATGGATTCAAGCATAGCAAGAATTGTGAGAATGGCGCAGGACCAGACAGTGTTGTGTTCTATTGTACATAGGGCCCAATATGAGTTGGAGCCAACTTGATAGCACCTAACAAGAACAACACAAGGAAGACCAGTTAATACTACTGTTACTCAAATTTACGAACCAACCACTAAAGCCAAAGATGAAGAAATTAAAGATTTTTAACAGCAAGGTGACTAACCAAAACTCACTGCCATCGAGTCGATTCTGACTCATAGTGACCCCCTTTGGGTTTCTGAGGTGGTAAATCTTTATAGAAGTAGATTGTCCATTCTTCCTTAGAGTGGCTGGTGGGTTTGAACTGCCAACCTTCTGGTTAGCAGTCAAATGCTTTAGGCACTATGCCACTGAAGCTCCTTAGCAAGATGACTAGATAAATAAATGGACTTAAAATAGTGACCAACTAGTAGAAGGAAAAAAAAAAAGTCTTGATTCCAACAGTTATCCTTGCTCAATGAGGCTTACTATTTCTATTATTTTATCTCCAATGAAAATGATTGTACAGAACCAATCATTTAGTGAACATTTAGGCTGTAGGAAAAAAAAATCAATCTTTGTACATCTGTTGGTGTATACTATACTCCCTTTTGGTGATACCTATACTGACAAAAGCCAGTATAGGTATCACCAAAAGGGAGTATTCACCAACAGGTTGGGCGATCTACTTTTGTAGAGATACCACCTCAGAAACCCAAGGAGGGGTCACTATGAGTCGGATCTGACTCAACAGCAGTGAGTTTTGAGAATACTGGCTTTGTGGAGGAACTTTATGGAAACATTCTTTTCTTCTACAACTCTCTCAATCATCTCTGTAGAAGAATAAGGGTGGTTTATCTCAATGTGTTTGAGAAAGGGAACTGGGTATTAAAGGCCCAGTCCCTTTGGGTTTTCTGTCTTCAGAATTTTCCTGCCTGTGAAAATGCGTTTTTGTCTGCCCTCATCCAGGTAAGGAGTCTCCACAAGGGGGCAGTTGTGCTGATGTAGTCTTCAATAGTAGACCTAGTCTTCAGTAGCAGATCTAGTCTTCAGTAGTTCCACGTTTAGAATTGAAGAGAGATTATTTATTGGGAAAAGAACCCATAACAGACTTTTCATTCCAAGGGGAAAAAAAACAAACCCACTGCCATCAAGTCAATTCTGACTCATAGTGACCCCCATTGGGTTTCTGAGGTGGTGAATCTTTATAGAAGTAAATCGCCCTGTCTTGCTTCCACGGAATGGCTGGTGGATTTGAACCACCGATCATCTGGCTAACAGTCAGTTGCCTTAGGCTCTGTGCTACCAGATCTCTGGTGGCATAGCGCCTAAGACATTTGACTGCTAACCAGAAGGTTGGTGGTTCAAACCCACCAGCCACTCCACAGAAAGAAGGCAGAGCAATCTGCTTCAGAAAAGATTTACCACCTCGGAAACCCAAAGGGGGTCACTATGAGTCGGAATCAACTCAATGGCAGTGAGACTTTTCATTAGGGCCCCATATTAGTAAGGAGTAGTTCAGCTGCAAGTAACAAAAAATTCCAAAATAACAATGATTTTAAGGAGACAGAAGTTTATTTCTCACATTTAGGAAGTCTAGAGATAGCCCAGGGTTGGTATGTCTCTCCAAGGATCAAGACCCAGACTCCTTCCGGGTAGTTGTTCCTTCATGCTTGGCTTCCATTCCTAAGGTCACTTCAAATCCAAGAGGGCTCATAACTCAAAGAATATAATTGGTGTCACTAAATGGAACATGCAGAAACTTGATTGGTATATATTTTACTAAATATAGTCAACAACAATAACAAAATAAAAATCCAAGAGGGTTTCTAGAGCCACAGTCATTAGACACTAGCCAACAGAAGAATGAAGAAGGAGAGAAAGGGTATATACTTCCACTTCTAAAAGTTGTACACCTCACTTTGACATCCATTAGCCACAGTTTATCCACCTAGACTTAGAAATAGTGTTTTGGAGGATCAGGTAGCCATGTGCCCAAATAACCTTCAGGAGTTCTATTTTATTATAAGAAGGATGCGTGGTGGGGTAGACATACCTGTTGTTGTTGTTGTTATGTGCCATCGAGTCGGCCCCGACTCATAGCGACCCCTCCTTGGGTTTCCGAGGCAGTATCACTACGGAAGTAGGATTGCCCAACCTTCCTTCCGAGGAGTGGCTGGTGGGTTTGAACCGCCAGCCGTCTGGTTAGCAGGCAAGTGTCTTAGCCACTATGCTACCAGAGCTCCCAGACATACCTAGTGTTTACCAATATCTGGTTCTCTTCTTCTGGACACTTAGTGAAACTATGTGACTAGTTCTAGCCAGTCAGTTATAAGAAGTGATGCCTGGAGAAAAGACCATGTGCTATTATTCTCCATCCCTTCCTTCCTACCTCAGCAGCCACAGGTTCCAGATAATACAGCTACAAGATACTGGTGCCTTCATCATCCTGGATCTCTGGAGACTGTGGAATAGAATCTCTGCCAATCTGTGTGCTATGTACGTCTTGAATCATTGAGACTATGGAGTTGATTTGTTAATGCAACATAACTAATATGTTTGGGAACAATTAGCAGTCTCAGCCACAGGTCAATAGGTAAAAGAATTATATAGTCAAAACAGCCTCACACCAAACCAGTGTCATAAATACCTTTGGCATACTCTCAACTGCTGTCAGTTACTTATGACTAGAAAGTTTAAATATTGGTCACTTGATGAAAAGTGATTCTTTGTGAATCCATTTGTTGACTACTGGGTGGTGCAAACAGTTCACTCACCTGCTAATCAAAAAGTTGCAGATTCAAGTCTACCCAGAGGCACCTCAGAAGAAAGACTTGGAGATCTGCTTACATAAATCAGCAATTGGAAACTCTGGAGCACAATTCTCTGATACACATGAGGTCACCGTGAGTCAGAATCAACAGGTGGTTTAGTGTGAAGGGAGTCTAACGCAAATTTGTGTAACGATTGCCATCTAGTGGAGAATTAACAGATACTCAGATTTATTGCTTTTAATTAAGATTCTACTAGAGAATGGCATTGACTTTATAAAGAAATTTTCAGATCTCATTCTTGTTGATAACGTGAATTCACACTAACTTTAGCATATTAAAATCTAAATGGAATAACTTGGAAAGAGTTATAGTTGTTAAGAAATCTGCATAACATCCTGGAATAACACAAAAAGGGAAATCAGGAGACCTGAGTTGTAGTCCTTGCTCTGCCATTTGTGCTATGTGAAATTGAACAAGTCAGATCACTTCTTTAGGTCCCCTATCTTCTGGAAAATAAAATGTTAGAATCTCAAAAGTCACAAACCAGATATTCTCTGCTTTTATTGGCCAAATCCCCATCACTCATCTGTCATTTTGTTGTACTGTGGTGGCTTGTGTGTTGCTGTGAGGCTAGAGGCTATGCCACCAGTATTTGAAATACCAGCAGAGTCACGCGTGGTGGACAGGTTTCAGCAGACCTTCCAGACAGGCTCAGAAGAAGGAAGGGGCCATC
>NW_006921612.1:3330467-3349194 GCF_000298275.1 Orycteropus afer afer
TCTGATATATTATTGGAAAAACTTATAACTAGCCCTGAAACATCGTCTGATACAGTGCCAAAAGATGAGCCCCTCAGGTCGGAAGACACTCAAAACAGAAGAAGGAAGGGGCCATCCGCTTCTCAAAGAACTGGCCAGTGAAAACCTTATGAATAGCAGTGAAACACTGTCTGATATATTATTGGAAAAACTTATAACTAGCCCTGAAACATCGTCTGATACAGTGCCAAAAGATGAGCCCCTCAGGTCGGAAGACACTCAAAATACAACTGGGAAGAGCTGCGTCCTCAGAATAGAGCCAGCCTTAATGATGTAGATAGAGACTTTTGAGACTTCCATTTGAGAATGTGGCACAACTCAAACAGGGAAGAAAGAGCTACAAACGTCCATTAATAATCAGAACGTGGAATGTACAAAATATAAATCTAGGAAAATTGGGAGTTGTCAAAAATGAAATGCAGTGCATAAAGATCAATATCCTAGGCATTAGTAAGTTGAAATGGACTAGTGTTGGCCATTTTGAATCAGACAATCATACGATCTACTATGCCACTAATGACAAATTGAAGAGAATGGTGTGGCATTCATCATCACAAAGAATGTTTCAAGATCAATCCTGAAGTACAATGCTGTCAGTGATAAGGAAATGTCCATACACCTACTAGGAAGACCAGTTAATACTACTATTACTCAGATTTACGCACCAATCACCAATCACCAAAGGCAAAGATGAGGAAATTGAAGATTTTTACCAACTTCTGCAGTCTGAAATTGACCAAACATGCAATCAAGTGTGTTGATTATCACTGGTGATTGGAATGCAAAAGTTGGAAATGAAGAATCACCAGTAGTTAGAAAATATGGACTTGGTGATAGAAATGTTGCTGAAGATCGCATGTTACAATTTTGCAAGACCAATGACTTATTCATTGCAGATACCTTTTTCAACAACATAAATGGTAGCTATACATGTGGACTTCACCAGATGGAGTACACAGGAATCAGACCAATTACATCTGTGCAAGGAGGCAATGGAGAAGCTCAATATCTTCAGCCAAAACAAGGCCAGGAGCTGACTGTGGAACAGATCATCAACTGCTCATATGCAAGTTCAAGTTGAAGCTGAAGACAATTAAAACAAGTCTATGAGAGCCAAAGTATAACCTTAAATATATCCCTCCTGAAATTAGAGGCCATCTAAAGAATAGATTTGATGCATTGAACACTAGGGATCCAGCTAAGGAGAGGGAGGGACACAGGCCCTACCCCCACCAGCCAGGAAAGTGGGGGAAAGAGAAGCCAAGGGGACAACAGAGCAGAGCAGCAGCCAGACATCCAGGTAAGGGGAAGGAGGGACCCAGTTCCCACCTCCACCAGCCAGGAAAGTGGGGAAAAGAAAAGCCAGGGGGACAACAGAGTAGAGCAGCAGCCAGACATCCAGGTAAGGGGAGGGAGGGACCCAGGTCCCAGCCCCACCAGCCAGGAAAGTGGGGGAAAGAGAAGCCAGAGGCGATGACAGAGCCAAGCAGTGCCAGGGATACAGGTAAGGGGAGGGCAGAGAGGTTTTGAACAGCTAAGTGAGACAAGCTTGTCTGTCAGTTTGTTGTACTATTGTGGCTTGCATGTTGCTGTGAGGCTTTGGGCTGTGCCACTGGTGTTTCAGGTGCCAGCAGGGTTGCACATGGTGCACAGTTTCAATGCAGCTTACAGACTGAGACAATAGGAAGAAGGAAAAGGCCATCCACTTCTCTAAGAATTGGCCAAGGAAAACCTTATGAATAGCAGAGAAACACTGTCTGGTACATTACTGCATAACTTTGTGAATAGCCTGGGAACATTATCCAGGACCGTGCAGGGCAATGAGCCCCTTAGGTCAGAAGGCTTTCAAAATACAAATGGGAAAGAGCTGCATCATCAGAGTAGGACCAATCTTACTGATATGGATAGAGTAAAGCTTCGGAGACCTCCATTTGCTGATGTGGCATGACTCAAATTGAGGAGAAACAGCTGCAAACATCCATTAATAATAGGAACATGGAATGTATTAAGTATGAATCTAGGAAAATTGGAAGTTGTCAAAAATGAGATGGAACACATAAAGATTGATATCCTAGGCATTAGTGAGCTGAAATGGACCAATTTTGGCCATTTTGAATCAGAAAACCATATGACCAACTATGCTGGGAATGACAATTTAAAGAGGAATGGCGTGACATTCATCATCAGAAAGGATGTTTCAGGAGCTGTCCTGAAGTACAATGCTGTCAGTGATAGGATAATATCCATACACCTACAAGGAAGACCTGTTAATACAATTCTTATTCAAATTTAAGCACCAACCACTAAAGCCAAAGATGAAGAAACTGAATATTTTTATTAACTTCTGGAGTCTGAAATTGACCAAACGTGCATTAAGATGTGTTAATTATCACCGGTGACTGGAATGCAAAAGTTGGAAACAAAGAAGAATCACTGGTAGTTGGAAAATTTGGCCTTCATGATGGAAATAATGCTGGAGATTGCATGATAGAATTTTACAAGACCAACGACTTATTGATTGCAAATACCTTTTTTCAATAACACAAACAGTGGCTATGCACATGAACTTCACCAGATGGAGTACACAGGAATCAAATTGACTACATCTGTGGCAAGAGGCAATGGAAAAGCTCAATATCTTTAGCCAAAACAAGGCCAGGAGCTGATTGTGGAACACACCATCAACTGCTCATATGCAAGTTCAACTTGAAGTTGAAGACATTTAAAACAAGTCCACAAGAGCCAAAATATTATCTTGAATATATCCCTCCCGAATTTAGAGACTGTCTTAAAGAGTAGATGTGATGCATTGAACACCAGTGACCAAAAACCAGAAGAATTGTGGGATGACATCAAGAATATCATCCATGAAGAAAGCAAGAGGTCATTAAAAAGAAGAGGAAGGAAGAAAAGACCAAAATGGATGTCAGAAGAGACTCTGAAACTTGCCATTGAACGGAGAGTAGCTAAAGGAAATGGAAGAAATGACAAAAGAGCTGAACAGAAGATTTCAAAGAGCAACTCAGGCAGACAAAGCCAATTACTATAATGAAATGTGCAAAGACATGGAGTTAGAAAACCAAAAGGAAAGAACATGCTCAGCATTTCTTAAGCTGAAAGAACTGAGGAAAAATTTAAGCCTCAAGTTGCAATATTGAAAGAGTCTATGGAAAAAATATTGAATGATGCACAAAGCATCAAAAGAAGATGGAAGGAATACACGGAGTCACTGTACCAAAAAGAACTGGTCAATGTTCATCCATTTCAGGAGATGGCATATAATCAAGAACCAATGGTATTGAAGGAAGAAGTCAAAGCTGCACTGAAGGAATTGGTGAAGAACAAGGCTCCAGGAATTGACAGAATACCCATTGAGATGTTTCAACAAACAGATGCCCCACTGGAGGCACTCACTCAGTTACACCAAGAGATTTGGAAGACAGCTACCTGGCCAACTGACTGGAAGAGATCCGTATTTGCACCCATTCCAAAGAAAGGTGATCCCACAGAATGTGAAAATTATCCAATATCATTAATATCACATGTAAGTAAAATCTTACTGAAGATAATTAAAAAACACTTACAGCAGTATATTGACAGAGAAATTCCAGAAATGCAAGCTGGATTCAGAAGAGGATGTGGAACAAGGGATATTATTGCTGATGTCAGATGGATTTGGCCCAAAGCAAAGAATACCAGAAAGATGTTTACTTGTATTTTATTGACTATGCAAAACCATTTGATTGTGTGGATCATAAAAAACTGTGGATAACATTGAGAAGAATGTGAATTCCAGAACAGTTAATTGTACTCATGAGGAATCTGTACATAAACCAGGAGGCTGTTGTTTGAACAGAATAAGGGGACACTGCATGGTTTAAAATCAAGAAGGAAGTGCATCAGGGTTGTATCCTTTCACCACACTTATTCAATCTCTATGCTGAGCAAATAATCTGAGAAGGTGGACTATATGAAGAAGAACATGACATCAGGATTGGAGGAAGGCTCATTAACAACCTGTGATATGCTGATGACACAACCTTGCTCGCTGAAAGTGAGGATGACTTGAAGTACCTACTGGCGAAGATTGAAGAATACAGTCTGTAGTATGGATTACATCTCAATATAAAGGAAACAAAAATTCTCACAATTGGACTTATAAGCAGCATCACGATAAATGGAGAAAAGATTGAAGTTGTCAAAGAGTTCATGTTGCTTGGTTCTACAATTGATGCCAATGGAAGCAGCAGTCAGTACATCAGATGACATACAGCACTGGGCAAGTTGGCTGCAAGGGACCTCTTTCAAGTGCTGAGGAGCAAAGATATCTCCTTGAAGACTAAGGTGTGCCTGACACAAGCCATGATATTTTCAATTGCCTCACATGCATGTGAGAGCTGGACAATGAATAAAGAAGATTGAAGAAGAATTGATGCTTTTAAGATGTGGTGCTGGCAAAGAATGCTGAAAGTACCATGTACTGCTAAAAGAACTAACAAATCTGTCCTGGTGGAAGTGGAGCTGGAATGCTCCTTAGAAGCAAGAATGGCCAGACTTCATCTCACCTACTTTGGTCATGTTCTCAGAAGGGATCATTCCCTGGAGAAAGATGTCATGCTTGGTAAGGTGGAGGGTCAATGAATGAGATGGATTGACACAGTGGCTGTGGCTATGGGGTCAAGTATAGCTGGGATTGTGGAGCTGGCATGGGACCGGGCAATGTTTCATTCTGCTGTGCATAGGGTTGCTATGAGTCAGAGGCAACTTGACGGCACCTAACAACAACAACAACTTTGAACATCAATGACCGAAAACTAGAGGAACTGTGAGATGATATCAAGAACATCATCCCTGAAGAAAGCAAAGCGTTGCTAAAAAGCCTAGAAAGGAAGAAAAGGCCAAAATGGATGTCAGAAGAGACTCTGAGGCTTGCCCTTGAACAAAGAGTAGCAAAAGCAAATGGAAGAAATGACAAAATAAAGGAGCTGAACAGAAGATTTCTAAGAGCAGCTCAAGAAGACAAAGTAAATTATTATAATGACATATGAAAGATCTAGAGTTACAAAATCAAAAGGAAAGAATATGCTTGACTATTCTCAAGCTGAAAGAACTGATGAAAAATTTCAAGCCTTGAGTTGCAATATTGAAAGATTCTATGGGTAAAATACTGACTGATGCAGGACACATCAAAAGAAGATAGAAGGAATACTGAGAGTCACTGTACCAAAAAGCATTGGTCAGTGTCCATCCATTTCAGGAGGTGGCATATGATCAAGAACCAATGGTACTGAAGGAAGAAATTGAAGCAACACTGAAGGAATTGGTGGAGAACAAGGCCCCAAGAACTGACAGAATACCCATTGTGGTGTAATAAATTACATGATAGGGGTTTTCTAGGCACGGTTTTTCTAACTTCCACTTTGCCATAAGCAACTGAGTAGCTGGTTGTTAAAGTTATCCACCTGGTGCATTTCTGTTGGAGCAGGAGGAAACAATCTTCTGGGAAGTTTGCTCTCTCTCAGGTGTGTAGAATTCTGATGTTGGAATTGGTTAGTTTTCCCAGTCTGCCAGGCTGAAAATAAGCCCTCCTAGAGGCAGAGAAGAGTCTCTGTGACTGCTGGTTGAGAGAGATGCACTGCTGAAAGAGATGTGCTGCTGAGAGAGAGGTGTGAGTGCGACATGCTCCTGAGAGAGAGATGCAAGAGACACGCAGTGCTGAGAGAAAGACGTGCTACTGAGAGAGACTGAGAGAGATGGCCAGCTGAGAGAGTGAGCATGTTCCTGAACTTGAATTGTAGCCTGTTCCTTCCCTAATAAACCCCATAATCTGTGAGTTCTGTGTGCCCACTGTACATAGAAATTATCGAACCCAGCAGAGAGGTGGTGGATGCCACAGGAGGAATGGTTGGTGACAAGGGTAGTAAGAGGGCTGGAGGGTAGCAGCATGTCTGGCCTCATAAGAAAAGGCTTTGGGCTGCTGATAGTGATTCTGTCTTCCTCTTGTGTAGTTAGAGGAGGTCAGAAGATGGCACCTCTTTGCCCCTTTAGCACCCATTGAGGTGTTTCAAGAAACGGATGCCACACTGGAGGCATGCACTTATCTATGTCAAGAGGTTTGGAGGACAGCTACCTGGCCAACTGACTGGAGGAGATCTATATTTGTACCCATCCCAAAGGCTGATCCCACAGAATGAGGAAATTATAGAACAATATTATTAATATCACACACAAGTAAAATCTTGCTGAAAATAATTTAAAAACAGTTGCAACAGTATATTGACAGAGAACTTCCAAAAATGCAAGCTCAATTCAGAAGAGGATGTGGAACGAGGGATATCATTGCTGATGTCAGATGGATCTTGGCTGAAAGAAAAGAATACCAGAAAGATATTTATTTGTGTTTTATTGACTATGCAAAAACTTTCAATTGTATGGATCATAACAAATTAGGGATAAAATTGAGAAGAATGGGAATTCCAGAACACTTAATTGTACTCACAAGGAACCCGTACATCGACCAGAAGGCTGTCAGTTGACGGAACAAGGGGACACTGCATCGTTTAAAATCAGGTAGGGAGTGCATCAGGGTTGTATCCTTTCACCATATTTATTCAACTTGTATGCTAAGCTAATAATCCCAGAAGGTGGACTATATGAAGAAGAACATGGCATCAGGATTGAGGGAAGGCTTATTGGCAACCTGTGATATGCACAGGACACAACTTTCCTTGCTGAAAGTGAGGATGACTTGAAGCACTAATGATAAAGATCAAAGACTACAGTCTGCAGTATGGATTACACCTCAACATAAAGAAAATGAAAATCCTCACAACTGTACTAATAAGCAACATCATGATAAGTGGAGAAAGCATCGAAGTTGTCAAAGACTTCATATTACTGGTTCCACAATCAACACCAATGGAAGCAGCAGTCAAGACATCAAAAGATGTATTGCACTGGGCAAATGTGTTGCAAAAGACCTGTTTAAAGTTCTGGAGAGCAAAGATGTGTCTTTGAAGACTAAGGTGTACCTAACCCAAGCCATGGTATTTTCAATCGCCTCATATGCATGTGAGAGCTGAACAATGAATAAGAAAGACCGAAAAAGAGTTGATGCTTTTGAATTGTGGTGTTGGCAAAGAATACTGAAAGTACCATGGACTTCCAAAAGAACTAACAAATCTGTCCTGGAAGAAGTGCAGCTGGAATGCTCCTTGGAAGTGAGAATGGCCAGAGTTTGTCTCACCTATTTTGGTCATGTTGTCAGAAGGGACCATTCCCTGGAGAAGAATATCATACTCAGTAAAGTAGAGGGTCAACGAAAAAGAGGAAGGCCTTCAGTGAGATGGATTGACACAGTGGCTGCAACGGTGGGCTCAGGTATAGCAAGGACTGTGAGGCTGGCACAGGACTGGGTGGTGTTTTGTTCTGTTGTACCCAGGGTCACTGTGAGTCGGAGCCAACTCAATGGCACCTAACAACAATCACAACATGACCAAATCCAAACCTGCATTGCACAGAATCTCAGCTATAGCCTGGTTGTAGACTAGTCTAATATGAAGGGTTCCATAGCTTCATGGGCACACAGCACTACAGCAAAAGCCTCCTTCACCTCCCAAATTGAACATCGGATTTGTGGCTGGGATTAAGGATGCTGTGGGAGTTACAGTTGTGTGTTAACTTGGCTGGGCCTGGTTGAGTGGCTGGGCAGCTGAATGTAGTTATTCCCCATGGTGGGATCTACCACAAGCAGCTAAATAGCTGCTTTAGGGATGTGGTCTGCTTCCTGTATATAAAAAGCAGCCTGCAAATAGTCTCTAGCTATGGTATGCTTGAACCCTGTATGTAGCCAAGTCGTTGTTCAGCAGCCTGCCATGCTCTGCCAACCTTGGGACTTTCAGTGGACTTGAATCAGTGGCCTGCCGTGTGGTTTGGTAAAATTGGCACAGTGCCTTTTACTTGTCAACCTTGGGCTTGCCAGTCTTAGCAGCTAGCAGCTGCCTGAGTGGAGAAAAGCCTCTAGCTTCAGTGGGCTGGGAGCAGGAGGCAGAGCTGAAGCCCAAGGTTGAGCCCCTAAAGCCTGGCACTTTGAACTCAGAGTTAACACCTCCAAAATTGTAAGAGAATAAACTCCTGTTTGTTCAAGCCATCCCATTTGTGGTATATTCCTGTCAGAGCGGCACTAGGAAACCAGAACAGATGCTATATAAAACTGCTACAACAGAGCTACATCTCAGAAGATTTCTGTCACCTCTGATGCAATCTCCATTATTCAGGGACTCGCTGACAGTTTGTGGACTATGGAAGCTTACCTTTCTTCTTGTGCTTGGCCAGCCTCCTAATTTTCATCTGATTGTTCTCAGATTGCTACAACAGAAAAAGGAAAGGAATACAATGAGTTTGGTTTGTTGTCTGTTTATGTACCTCTGAAAAGATTACAAGTTAGGAAAGGGAAAAACACAACTTGGAAAATAAGGCTTTGGAGTCCTCAGATGACTCTGCCATTATTCAGGTTAACTAAGAATTAGTTGTGTTATGTAGTGGTAGTTGTGGTGGTTGGGTAATAGTAGGAGGAGGAGGAGGGATGAGTGAAATCATGACATATCTAACATTTGTTAGTACTAAACTTGTGCCAGGAATTGTTTTGAGTGTTTAATGTGCATCATTTTTATTTATTCTTTATGACACCCTATAATCACTTATTTTATTATTGCTGTTTTATAAATAGAGGCACAGAGAAATTAAGTAACTTGTACAAGGTCACACAGCTAATAAGTGGAAGAGCATGAATTAGCTCTTCTTTTTCTAATTGGAATTGTCAGATTAAGGTTTTGACTTTGATTCATTCTTTTGTTTTGATGTGTGCTTTTATTGCTATAAATTGACCTCTGAGCAATGTAGTTGTTGTGTCCTAAAGGTTTGTTGTATTTTCATTCTCTTGTTTGATTCTAGGACTTTTTAAAATTTCTTCTGTTACCCAGTACTTTTTAGTTGTTGTTGTTGTTGTTGTTGTTGTTGTTGTTGTTATGTGCCGTTGAGTTAGATCCGACTCATAGCGACCCCTCCTTGGGTTTCCGAGGCAGTGTTACTACTGAAGTAGATTGCCCAACCTTCCTTCCAAGGAGTGGCTGGTGAGTTTGAGCCTCCAGCCTTCTGGTTAGCAGTCAAGTGCCTTAGGCACTATGCTACCAGAGCTCCTAGTACTTTTTAAGCAGGGTGATATTCAGTTTCCAGGTACTTGATTTTTCCCTTGTTCTTCCTGTTACTAACTTCGAATATTACAATGTTGTGGTGTATTTAGATGCTTTGTACTGTTTCATTGTTTTTAAATTTATTGAGGCTTGCTTTGTGCCTAACATATGGTCTGTTTGGGAGAATGTTCCACTTGTGCTGGAAAAGAATGTGTATTGTACTTTTGTTGGGTGGAATGTTCTGTATATGTCTATGAGGTCAAGTTGGTTGATTGTGTTGTTTAGATCTTCTGTATCTTTGTTGAGTTTCTTTCTAGTTGTTCTATTCTTCCTCAAAAGTTGTGTGATAAAGTTTTCCACTATTATTGCAGAGTTATCTTTCTCTTTTTGATTCTATTAATATTTGATTTATGTATTTTGAGGTTCTTTCACTGGGTGCACAGACACTTGCTATGGTCATGCTCTCTTGTTGGATTAATCTTTTAATCATTATATAATGTCCTTTGTTGCTTATGCTGGTTTATGCTTAATGTCTTTTTTTATCAGAAATTAACATTTAAGAGCAGGGATTAGAAGGCAGGGATTATAGGTTCCAGAGTTCTATTCAGGTTTCCATATCTTGTTTCTGAGAATTATATTTATTCATTCATTTCAAAAATATTTATTAAGTACCTATGATGTGGCAGGTACTATTCTAGGTGTTTAAAGTACTTTAGTGAAGTGAATAGATAAAAATCCCTGCTCTCATGAATTTTACATTTAGTCAAAGGAAAAAGACAAATAATACTAAAGTAATAAACAGCATGTTAGCTACTGGGAAAAACAAAGCAAAGTCAGAGAATAGGAATCCTGGGATTAGATTGAAGGGAATTAAAAATTTAAATAGGGTAGTCAAGTTAGGCCTCCCTGAGGTAACATTTGACCATATTTAAAGAAGTAATGGAGATAGCCATGCTGATTTCTGGGGGAAAGGGATTGCAGGCAAAGAAAACAGGCAATGCAAAGGCCCTAGAGAGGGAAGTGTCTGGCATGACCCAGAAACAGCAAGGAGGTCAGAGTAGCTATAGCAATGGGAATAAGGGTGAGACTAGTAGTGGATGAGGTCAGATCATGTGGAGTTTTGTAGGCTATTGTAAGGGTTTTGGCTTTTACTTTGAATAAAATAGGCCTTTGGAGGATTTAGAGCAGAAGAGTGACCTCATCTAATGTACGCTTTCAAGGTTCACTGTAGCTGTTGTAAGGAGCTTTGGTGGTATGTGGTCAAACATTTGGCTGCTAACCAAACATGTGGCCAATGGTTTGAACTGACCAGCCATTCCATGGGAGAAAGATGAGGCAGTCTGCTTACATAAATATTTACAACGTTGGAAACTCTATTGGTCAGTTCTTCTCTGTCCTATAGGGTCTCTATGAACAGTAGGTGAGTGGCTGCTGTATTGAGAACAAACTACAGAGGTGGGTAAGGAAGCAGGCAGACCAGATTGAAGGCCACTGCAGTAATCAAGGGAAGAGAGTGGTGACCAGGTCCAGGTAGCAATGAAGATGATGAGAAGTGATAAGTCTGGATACATTTTAAAGATAGAACCAACAGAAGTTCCTAATGAATTAGATATTGAGTGTGAGTGGGAAATCAGGGAAGAAGAGTGAAGGATGACTGCATGAAGTGCAGTTTCAAGTTCATGAAATGCTTTCCTCCAAGATAAATTGTTGGTTTAAATGTTGGCCCCTAAACCCCTTCATGAGCCTATCTTGCTAATAGAAGCAGCTCCTCTTTCCCCTTCTGGGATTAAAGACTCTGTAGTAACTTTACCTGAGGCATTGCCTTGCAAGAGAATGCCTTTTCTCCTCTTATCCCAGTCCCTTCCACCTTTTGTGGCCTTTAGATAGACCTATCACTAGAGTTAGACCCCAGCAGGGCTCAGGCACCAAGGACAGAGTCTGGCCTGAGAGAAGAAGGTTTCTACCCACAAAGGAATTGTAAGATTTTGCTAATCTGTATCAGCAGAAACCTGGAGAATATGTTTAAAAATCATTCTAGAGGTATTAGTCCAAGGAAGATGGAAAATAATGTTGAATTAGATTGTATTCAGAAGCAATTCTACATTTAATGAGCTATCTCAAGTATCTTGGAATGGTTCTAAGAGTTTGTTTGGCTGGTTGACTGAAACTTGGGCTCAGTCAATAGTCTACAACTACATTCAGTGAGGCTGAGATGACAGAATTGCCCAGGAATAATAGAGGAAATAAACCAAAGGCATAGAGAGAAAAAGATGTTGGAGTAGATTTATCACATGCCATCTGAGCATGTGCATGCACATGCACACACATGTACACACACTCCTATCTCCTCCAGGAGGACTCAGATAACATCCCTTCCCTAACTCTTTCAAGAACAAATTATTTTCTGATTTGAACTCAAAATCATAAAAGAAAAAAAAAAAAAAAGACCAGGTTTGCTGGTCTGATAGGGCCTGGTGAGACCCCTGAGACTATGGCCCTGCTAAAGAGGCTAGGAGGCTGCATCTTCTGACCTCCTCCAACTACACAAGAGGACAGAATCACCATCAGCAGCCCAAGGCCTGTACTTATGAGACCAGACATGCCACCATCCTCCAGCCCTCTTACCAACCCTGACACCAACTGTTCCTCCCACGGCACCCACCACCTCTCTGCTGGGTTCGATAATTTGCTGCAGTGGCCACACAGAACCCACCGATTAGGGGTTTATTAGGGAAGCAACAGGCTACAATTCAAGGTCAGGAATGTGCTCAGTCTCTCTCAGCTGGCTGTCTCCCTCAGCAGCCAGTCATCTCCCTCAGCAGCTGGCCTTCTCTCTCAGCAGCTGGCCATCTCTCTGTCTCTCAGTAGTCTGTCACTCTCTCAGTAGTGCATGTCTCTCTCAGCAGCATGTTTCTCTCACATCTCTCTCTCAGCAGCGTGTCTCTTTCAGCAGTGCATCTCTCTCAGCTGCCAGTCAGAGACTCTCTCTTGTCCTGCCTCTAGGAGGGCTTCTCTGAGCCTGGCAGAGTGGCCAAAACCAACCAATCCCAACATCAGAATTCTATACACCTGAGAGAGAGTGAACATTCCAGAAGATCGCCTCATGCAGCTCCAACAGAAACACTCCAGGTGGATAACTTTAACAATCAGCTACTTACAGCAAAGGGAAGTTACAAAGACTATGGCCAAAAAAGCCACACCATGTAATATACTACCCTGCAGGCCACCCCCTGGCTTTTCTAGCCATTATCACTTTTATACTTCAAAAATTAACATCCCCTTCACCATCAGTTTAAGAATAACCACACCCATGAAAGTGTGTAAGCCAGCTACTTCATGCCTCTATTTCCCCCCATTTTAAATAGCCAATTTTTAATTTGCCCATCCTATCACACCAGGCTTTTTTTTTTTCCAATCAAACCAGTTCTCTGAGGAGAAAAGCATGTTCATTTCTCTCTGGAGAATCTTCTATTGTGCTTGGAAACTTTGGGCATAAACAAGTAAAGTCCAGCCCAGCACCAGCCATCAAATTGCAGCAACTTAACACCAGCTCAGTGTCAAACATTTTCTTCTTCATTTGGTCAGGTTCTGGTCAGCTCAGCCCTAGCCATCCCAGCTAGGTCATGGGTTCCAGCTGCCAAGTTTGGGAATCACACTCTTTCCTTCACAAACCAGCCAGCACCTTCTCTCTCACATCCTCAGTCCTCAGGGACTATTTCAATGCCTGCAGGCTCACAACTCCTGCAATTCAGACCAGGCAGCCCTTGCTCTCATCCCTAGCCTCTCTGGCCTAGGTCAAAAAGTACCAAACTCAGCCCGTTTCTTCTTTGCTGCACTTCTCCTATTTCTGCTCTTCAAGTGGACCCAGGTGGTCACAAGCGAGCAGCATACAAGGCCATCTACTCACCAGCTTCCTTTAACTTCCAGTCCTGGAAGGGGTTTCTCTCATGGGCCATGACTTTCCTGCCTCAAAGTACCCAAAGCCTAATTGCTTGCTCAAAATTAAAAAAGCCAAAACAGTCGGGGTTTTTTTTTTTTCTTCAGTTCCTTTCCTCAAATGCTAATCTTCTGTTCTCTCAGTAGTTCCATGTGGGGATCAGGTTTTCTACCTAAGCCCCCAAATTCTACACACAGGGTTTGAAACAAAAGCCTGTGTTTCTTCTGGGCAAATTCTATTTCCCCTTTTAACATATCCAATCAAGTATTTGCTGAAGGCGAACTTACAAGCTCTCTGTTATCCAAACCCCATAATTATTTCTAATGTAAGAGAACATTCAATACCCATAACACATTCAGATAAATGCATAATCCAAAACACATAATCCTTTTAAAGACATTCAGTTACATCTCTTCACCTTCATTATCTTCCCATTCTATGTATATAGCCTTGGGCCTTTGGCTGGTTGGAACAAAAGCCCTAGTCTCTGAACCAATTATCTCCACTCCTCGGCAGGAAGATGAGGCAATCTCAGATGAGGCAATCTCTTTCCGTAGTGATACCGCCTCTAAAACCCAAAGAGGGCTCACTATGAGTTGGATCTCCTAAATAGGTAATCATCTAAGAATACAAAATCTCACTTCCCAGGCCCCTTCCTTCTTTCTTTTACTAAGTCCCATGCTTCTATGAGTCTAGAACCACTGCATGGAATCCCACCGCTTCTGACACCAATTGCTAAAGGGGCAGGGAGGCCACATCTTCTGACCTTCTCTAACTCCACAAAAGGAGGACAGAATCACCATCAGCAGCCCAAGGTCTGCTCCTATGAGGCCAGACATGCCGCCACTCTCTAGCCCTCTTACTAACCTTGATACCAACCATTCCTCCCATGGCACCCATCACCTCTCTGCTGGGTTTGATAAGTTGCTGCAATGGCCATACAGAACTCACAGATTATGGGATTTATTAGGGAAGCAACAGGCTACAATTCAAGGTCAGGAACATGCTCAGTCTCTCTCAGCATGTCTCTCTCTCAGCAGTGGATGCCTCTCACCTCTCTCAGCAGCATGTCTCTCTCATGTCTCTCAGCAGCACATTTCTCTCAGTAGCACATCTTTCTCAGCTGGCAGTCAGAGAGACTCTTTTTCCCTCTAAGAGGACTCCTTTTGAGCCTGGCAGAGTGGCCAAACTAACTAATCCCAACATCAGAGTTGTGCACACCTGAGTGAAATTCCCAGAAGGTTGCTTCCTGCAGCTCCAACAGAAATACACTAGGTGGATAGTTTTAACAATCAGCTACTCACAGCAAAGGGGAGTTACAAAGACTAGAAAAACTATACCAAGTAATTTACTACACTGCAGGTGCCTAGCCACCCTTCAGGTCTGGAATTGACTTCATATCTGTGGCTTCTAGCCAAACAATAGACAGACATATGGGGTGAACAATTATATCAGGTAGATATACTCCTTGGAGAGGTCAATCATGGGAGAACACAAAGACAGTCTCCCTGCACAGGAAGACAGCTCAGGGAGTGGGAGTGCATGGGAGAGAAGGACACAGGGAAGAGGTAACTATGGGAAGGCAATGGGAAGAGCTGTTAGTTACATTGTGGGGTATTGCAGTCAATGTCATGAGACAAAATGTGTATGAACTGCTGTACTGAAAATGAATTTGCTCTGTAAACTTTCCCCCAAAGCACAATAAAAATTTTTAAAAAATTATTTTCTGATTTGAATTTTTTGTTGAAACCATGAACTCAATGGAGTTTTCAGTAATGGAAGGCATTTTTAATGAAACAAAAAGAATATTTGAGATAATATGGATTTTTGAAGCAATCGTTGGTGTTGTTATGTGCTGTCGAGTCAGACCTGACTAATAGTGACCCCTCCTTGGGTTTCCCAGGCAGTATCACTACGGAAGTAGATTGCCCCATCTAGTGGGATACAATTATATGTTCCAAGGGGTCCCCGGTGGGGCTGCTGGGGTGAGGCCCATTTCTTCACATTCATGCAGTTCTATAGGAGTCCATCAGATGGCAGCACACCTAATAACGCAAACAAAAATGCAACGCACTCCTTGGGTTTCCAAGGCAGTATCATTAGGGAAGTAGATTGCCCAACCTTCCTTCTGAGGAGTGGCTAGTGGGTTTGAACTGCCAGCCTTCTGGTTAGTAGTCAAATGGCTTAGGCACTACACCACCAGAGCTCCCCACCTAATAACGGGTTCCCACTAAACCTCTGGGTGCTCTGGTAGCATAGTGTCTAAGGCACTTGACTACTAATCAGAAGGCTGGCGGTTTAAACCCACCAGCCACTCCTCGGAAGGAAGATGGGGCAATCTACTTCCGTAGTGATACTGCCTCAGAAACTCAAGGAGGGGCCGCTATGAGTCAGGTCTGACTCGATGGCACGTAACAACAACAACTAAACCCCAGAGGTAGAAAATGTGGGTGGTTACTATATGTACCATGGGTCACAAAAGGGTTAACCCACTAAAAAATATTTATCAGTGAAGGGAATTGCAGCAAAGCTGTATAATGTCTGGCCTCTATAGGTCGAGGATGATGTTAGGGGCTGCTGCCATTGCAATGGGCTCCTTGCTCTCTTGAGAATGATGGAGTCCCTGAGTGGCAGATGCCAAGTGGCACTGCTTCACTCCAGAAATGAATAGGCACAATTTCCATAACAGGCTGCAGGGACAATGTGAAAATTAGGATGTTTTGACCTAAAAAGATTTTTGGTAGTGGTTAAGTAATCATAGTATCCCTGTGAATGAAATAGATGGGCAGCCTACTTAACTATCACTTGATATGTACAGTGAAACCATTGAGAGGCAGAACTTAAAGGAACTACCTTGTTTTTCTAGGTCATGTAAGTTTTCCACCTTTGATAGGGTGAAGTGTTACCACTTTTCTATGGCTCGTTTTAGTGGAAAATAATTTAATTTTCCTTCTCTGACAGGTTTACACCTTACACAGTTTCCAATATTTGCATGTTTCATGGTAACAGAAAAAACTCTAAATCTGGTAGACAGAAGCCTGACTTCAGTCATCACAGTAGAAAGTCATGACTGCTTACTCAGTGTCCGGACCTAAGCCAGTTCACACACTTGAAGCCCCTTGACTGAAGGTCTCCTTCAGGAAGGATCCAACAACACTGCTACAAATATATACTGCCTGTTTTCACCCAAGCTTTCCACCAGGTATTTTTATTGAAGCACATCTCGTAATACCTGGCACCTGTTACACAGCTATTGAGCTACTAGATGCTTTTTATCCCCTCTAACATATGGCAGTGACAATAAAACACCTTCACTATCTAGCCTCAAGGAGTCCTTTTGGTGCAGTGGTTAAAGTGCTCAAAGCCAACCAAAAGGTGGGTGGTTTGAACCCACCAGCTGCTCCATGGGAGGAAAGATGAGGCAATCTGCTTCTGTAAAGATTTATAGCCTTGGAAACCATATGAGTCAGTTCTACTCTGTGCTGTAAGGTTGCTATGAGTTGAAATCAACTCAACATCACTGGTTCTGGTTTTTTTAGTTATCTTGCCTCGAGGATATGTCAATTTTGCTGTTCTTGCCATAATCTAGTCCATAGAGGTCTTGATTTGTCTTGACGCCGCTCAAAGCATCACATTGATCCACTCCATTAGACCTGTTGAGCAGGAAATAGCAAATATCTTAGATGCCTTAGGAAGGCATATGTGTGCCAAAGGGTGGTAGTTTTGCATTCTCGATACCAACATAGCAATATTACTACAACAGAGGTGAGTTAATACAAGAAATGGATTACCCACGTGTTTTAAGACTTAAATAGTCAAAAGGGGACATTGAAATAACAGATACTGGTAAATTCAGGAAGCAGCTACTACTCCTAAGATAAAGTAGGGTTACTGTAACCTAGGCGCTCCAAGGAAAGGTCCTCACACTACTGGTGCTTAGACCTGTGAAGGAAATACCACAATAGTACTTGGACAGCTAATGAGAAGGAGACAACAAATGCTTGTGGTCAAACCTCTGAATGGAGTATGGTATAGCTAGTGTGCACAGTACTAAAGGGGTTACAATCACCTAGTAACCTAGCTGGCACTTCTGAGGGGACATACCATGTCTGTTAACCAAAAAAAAAAGAAAACCCAAATTCATTGCCATCCAGTCTATTCCAATTCATAGTGACTCCCTTTGGGCTTCTGAGGGGAAAATGTTTACAGAAGTAGATTGCCCAGTCTTCCTTCCGTGGAGTGGTTGGTTTGAACTACCAGCCTTCTGGTTAGCAATCAGATCCCTTAGTCACTGTGCTACCAGAGGAGCTAGGAAAAGAAGTTCCCTTCTTTCTTCCTTCCACCTTTCTCTCTTCTACCTTTGCCTCCCAACCATTATCAGAACCCAATGAGAAGCCAGGTAGCAAGGCAATATGGGTAATGTAGTTTGCAGAGTCCAGGTTCAGGATCACAAAACAGACAACAGAAGAATGAGCTGGGCTATGAGAGACAATAGATAAACATGCAACATATCCTACCTACCCATCACAGTTCCTTGGTGTGGCAGTATCAACTCTGCCCTTCAGACAGAGCGCAGAGTTAATTGTATCTTTGTTAATTGTATGTTTTCTTGTCTGTACATTAATTGTAAAATTCCATTTGTAGTCCTCATATTCTATGATCCTAAGTTGATATCTGAGTCCAAGATGATTCTAAGTCAAAACTATAACCAAGAATATTAGTTGTTTCCCAGAGACTTGAGTGCTGATGGTGTATTTGTATCATGACTTGAACTAAATAAATGCAAACCTCACGGGAACACTGTCATCTTCTTCATCCCCATTTGCCTTTATTGTAATTAGTACAAGAATAGTGCGGAACAATTGCTTAATGATTTATGGCTTTTTCACCCCCAAGATTACTTTATATTGCTCTTTGCTTCCTTTGTCTGTGTATTTACTGAGGGAAAGTGCTTACCTACTTCTCTATTTTACAACCTAAAATGAGAAGAATTAAAGCCTTACAGTCTTTGTAAAACATAAACGTGATATCTACAAATGTGGCATCTTAAACTGATTATAATGCACTGAAAATTTGTGCCAAGAATGCAAGCTTACTGGTCTTTAAACCAAACATGTTTCAACACAGAACCGCTGTGTTCATAAATCAGACTGGCTGAGGCTGGGAAGCATTCTGGGGCATTTTTGCAGCATTTCAATCATGAAGCACCTATGATGGTTTGTAAGTGGAATGCAAAAAAAAAAAAAAAAACCAACTTGCATCAAATTAATAACTGAGTTACTTTGAAAGCACATTTCCTCTATGCTTTTAGGTGTTTCAAAGAGAGCTGACATAATGGAAAACTATAGAACATAGCAAAGTTGATGGTGAAAAATTATTTTCATATTTAACCAGAGTTGTATGGGGCTTATTACCTTTAAGTACCCATTGTTGCATGTTGTTGTTGTTGTTGTTATGTGCCATCGAGTCAGACCCAACTCATAGCGACCCCTCCTTGGGTTGCCGAGGCAGTATCACTACAGAAGTAGATTGCCCAACCTTCCTTCCGAGGAGTGGCTGG
>NW_006921612.1:3354814-3356175 GCF_000298275.1 Orycteropus afer afer
TCCTTCTCCAGGGAATGGTCCCTTCTGACAACATGACCAAAATAGGTGAGACGAAGTCTGGCCATTCTTGCTTCCAAGGAGCATTCTGGCTGCAACATGTCATTTTAGTTTTGTGTATTTCACTGTACATAAATTATATTTCAATAAAATGCATTTAAAAAAATTATATTGGCTTAAAACAGCTGCATATAACAAAAAAATTGAAAAGTATATTGAATAATATACATTAAGTAATAAGAAAATATATTAGAGTTATGGTAAATAAAAATTAACTACAAAATTTGTAAAATAGTGAACATTTCAAAGTCCTTTCTGAAAAACTAAGCTCTGTTACAGGCATTTGAAAGACAAAAGTATGACTGATTCCTTTTAACCATGGCATTAGAGACCAGCAAACAAATAACTGCCACTTAGTGGGATCAAACACCCAAACGAGGAAGGTATAAAGTATTAAATGAGCGAGAACAGAATGACTACTGGTAACGCATTTAAACTAGGACTTAAAGGATAAATGGAAGTCCCGTAGGCAGAGAAAGGGGATGAACATTCCAGATGAGGAAACAATATACAAAGGTAAAGAAAAGGGAGGTCAGGATGCTAAAGCAGTGGCTTTCAAACTTTTGACCACAACATACACTGAGAAAAACATTTTACATGGTTATCCACTGACTATATAAATATTTCTCAAAACGATACTTACCTTACTGTTTTGGTTACTTCATGATGATCTAACAGAAAATACTGCATATGGGTGATTTTAACAAACAGGAGTTTATTCTGTTACAGTTTTGGAGGCTGGAAGTCTGAGTTGAAAGTGCTAGTCTCTAGGGGCTGGGTGAAAGCCCCTCAACCTTGGGCTTCAGCTCTGCCTCTTGCTCTCGGCCCACTGAAGCTAGAGGTTTTCTTCACTTAAACAGCTGTTGGCTTCTGAAGCTGACAATCCCAAGGTTGATAAACAAAAAAGCACAGTCTCAATATTACCACTACATGGCAGGTCTCTGATCGAAGTCCAATAACAGTCCCAAGATCGGCAGACGACATGGTAGGCTGCTGAACGACAACTCAGTTACATGCAGGATTCAAGTGTGCCAAAAGCTGCAGACCAAGTCCAAAGCTTCTCTTTATATACTGGAAGCAGACCACATCCTAAAGCAGCTTCTCAGCTGCTCACAGCAGATTCCACCATGGAGGTGATTACTAATCTCATCATGGGGATAACTACATCCAATTGCCCAGCCACTCAACCAGGCCCAGCCAAGTTGACACATAATCTTATCTACCACACTCACTATCACCAGTACACACTTTTATTTATTCTATTTCATTTTTTAAAAAAACTTACTGAGTCGCAAGCTGCAGTT
>NW_006921612.1:3356275-3359317 GCF_000298275.1 Orycteropus afer afer
ATCTATATATGGTCATGGGTACAGCCCCCTTCGCCTACCAATACCTGATCATTGCTTGTCTACTTTTATGTCCACCCACAGATTACTGACAATGCAGTACTACATATGTAATAGTGTTTACCTTTGTTGTCTGTAACCCTTGTGCACCTCTCCATGTCTTCCTTTTCCTTAGTGATACTGTGGTGGTCACCTGCTTTTGGTATACTGTCTTCCCCTTCACTCAAAACAGTATGTGTGTCATCTTACCTAGAGAGCAATTTTTCTTCTCCTTCTCTCCCCTCCCCTCCTTGATAACCATCGAAGAGTGTTTCTTTCTATGTGTGAACCTTCCCTTGACCTTATTATAATAATAGATTCAGGCAATATTGGTCCTTTTATGATTGATTTATTTCACTCAGCATACTGTTTTCCAAATTCATCCACACTATTCCATTGTGTATATGTACCATAGTTTGGTTATCCTATCATCTGCTGATGGGAGCTTAGGTAGTTTCTATCTCTTTGCATATTATCAATTTATTTTAAGCTTCACTAATCATTCTGTTCCGTTTTATTTCTCTATCTCTCAGAAGATAAAAAGTCTGGTTTCTGTGCATCACTTTTTTTTCTTTAAACTTTTTATTGTGATTTGGGTGAAAGTTTATAAAGCAAATGGTTTTCAATTCATACACTTTTGTTTTGTGACACTGATTGCAATCCCTACAATGTAACAGCACTTGTCCCACTTCTTCCCTGTGTTTACAGTTTCCATTCGTCCTTCTTTCCTATCCCTTCCTGTCTTCTGGGCTTTATCATTGGGCAAATGCTTACAGGGTCGTTCTAAACTGTGTGTACCTCTCTGGTGTTATTGTTCACTTTATAGGCCTATCATTTGGCTCAAATTTGAACCACAGAGGTGAGTTCAGTTCCAGACTTGAAAGGTCTCTAAGGGCCATTAGTATTGGGAGTTCCACCATTTTCTCAGACTAGTAAGCCTGGTCTTTTATATGATTTTGAGTTTTGTTCCATGTTTTTCTCCCACTCTATCAAGACCTTCTCTTGTGATCCCTTGCAGGGCACTTGGTACAGATAGCTGGGCACCATTTATTTCTTCTGGTCTCAGGGTTATGGAGGCTGTGGTACCTGTGGTCCATTAGTCCTTTGGACTGTTTCCATGTGTCTTTGATTTTCTTCACTCTTCTTTGCTCCAAACAGAGAAAGATCCATAGTTGAACCTTAGGTGGCTGCTCACAAGCTTTTACAACTCCAGTCACTACTCATCAAAGTAGGATGTAGAACATTGTCTCTGTGGGCTATGCTATGCCAATTGACCTTAGTGTCCCCTGAGACTGTGGTCCTAAGCACCTGTGCCCAGCAACTAATTTGCTGTAGGTGTGTGGTTGTGGCTAAGAAGTTTACATAACTTTGTCCCCTGTAGGCTCTACTATATACTTAGATATATTTGCAGTTCATATAAATATGTATGTAGAAATATCCTCTGTTAAACCTATATATTTTCATGGGTGTAGTCTCACCTTCCCACACCCACTCAGCTTGTGTATCTATCTATGTATCCACTTACAAATTATTGTTCTTACTGTTATTTTTTATGTATGTAATAGTATTTACTTTTGTGTCTTTAACTCTTGTGCTCCTTGCAGTGTCTTTCTCTGCCTTGAACATTTTGTACTGATCTCTCCTTTATTATATATTGCTTTTCTCTTTATCTAAGTTAATAGGCATCTGCCATCTAAGTTAGTGATTTTCCCTCCCTTCTCCTCCCACCCCTGGTAACCTTCAAAGAATGTTGCTTTCTATGTGCAAACCTTTTCTAACTTTTTCTAGTAGTGGTTTCATATAATATTTGTCTTTTTGTGATTGTTTAATTTCACTCAAAGGAGTTCTGGTGATGCAGAGGTTAAAATATTCTTTTGCTAAACACGACAGCACATAACAACAAACAAAAGGTCAGAGGTTTGAACTCACTAGCCACTCTGCAGGAAAAAGATGAGTCAGTCTGCTTCCATAAAGATTTTCACCCTTGGAAATGCCATGAAGCAGTTCTACTCTGTCCTATATGGTCACTATGAGTTGGAATCAACTCAATGGCAATGTTTGTTTTTCATAATTTCACTCAGCATAATAATCTTCAGGTTCATTCATGTTATGAATCACTTTTTTTAAAAAAAAAACACACACATTTTTTGTTTATGGATCTTCTGAAATCTGCTCCTGATGGCGTTCTTGATTTAAATGAAGTTGCATTAATATTGGGAGTGAATATATGATATCACAAGTACCTTGCATGGTACTCAACTCATTCAAAGCAGATCCAAAAATCACATTCAATGGATGTGTGTCTTCAAACTTTTCTTTATTTTTAAGCTTTAGTATTAAAGAAATTATGTTGGGAACAAAGAAAAGAAAAACCAATTGACAGAGATACAGAAGATAATCCTGAAACCCTGAGCTTTGAAAGGAACTATACAGAAGTTGATTAGGCACCAACTAGTGGAAAAACCTGAACGAAGAGAGTGAGTACAGAGACGGTCAGAGCTGCGGACTGTCAGACCCACAGCCTGAATATTTCCAAGTGGTGTTGGGACCTGAGAATTGACCTAAAGATCAGTCCCAGTCACGAAGGGCTGCAGGGACAACTGCTCTGGTGGCCTATGACTAGGAAGGGAAACAGTAAGGAGGGAGACAACCTGAACTATGGACTTTCTGCTGTCTGGAGGGCACAGCCATTTTGAATGTTTACAAGCAGTGGCCATTTTGGACATTTAAAGTGATAGCATTCTCATTCGGATTCCAGGGACCTAAGAACAGGCTCTGTTTGCCAGGGTCAGCAAAGACGTATGAGAGGCTGACAACAGGAAAGGAGACAGGTGGTGAGTGTATAAGTGCTGTCAACTAGTAAATAGAGGAGCACAGCACAGTACCCTGCCTGTATAGATAACATACAAACAAAACAAAGAAAATGAAAATTGTGGGCAAGTCACTCCAACATATAATCACCAATTAAATATAAACACAAAAACGTCACAATGCCTCTGAGACAAC
>NW_006921612.1:3363219-3367113 GCF_000298275.1 Orycteropus afer afer
CCTATAAGATCAAGGGCAGTTAGTGGTTAGCAGGTCAGTGACATGGTCAGAGTTTTATTTTAGAAATATGGCTGCAGACTAATCCAGTGAATTTAAGAGTCAGGAAGACTAGAATCTGTTCATTCATTCCTTCGTTTATTTATTTAATTAATTAATGATTAATTCAAAGCATTAATTATTTAATGTTGTACATTATTTTAAGTGTTAGATATACAAAGATAAGCAAACAAGCTCCCATCCTTAAAGAAGTCAGGAATTAGTAGAGCTTGAGTCCTGGACCTTCCACTTATTAGTACTGAGACTGTAAATCCTTTGCTTAAGCTCTGTGAGCCTTGGTTTATTTTCCATTGAAGTTTTCAGTGTGAAGGAAAATAACACAATCTCTGGCTTAAAATAAGCAGTCATTAAATGTCAGTTTTCTCAAAGAGAAATACCTTGTAGCAAAGAAAGATTATTTATATAAGATTAAACAAAAAAACCTCAAACTCACTGCCATTGAGTCACTTCTGACACATAGCAACCCCCACTGGGTTTCTGAAGCTGCAAATCTTTACGGAAGTAGATGGCCCCTTCTTTCTGCAGAGCAGCTGGTGGATTTGAACTGGTGACCTTTTGGTTAGCAGCCAAATGCCTTTTCCACTATGCCACCAGAGCTCCTTTCGTAAAATTACTTAAACATTATTTATATTTTCTGGTACGGCCATTGCAGAAAATGTATAAATTATATTGAAGTTATTACTGACTAGGGTGTTTTGCTTTTTAAGAACTTTGATTATATTTTTAGAAATGGTTTAAAATGGTTTTGGAACATTTGATTTGGTTTGAGTTCATGGTTTGGCTCTAGTATCTGATAGGAACTAGACTCTGTATTAGAGTTTAAATTCTAAAGCACTTGGAATTGTGGAAGGCTATGGTCCACAGTAGGAGCTCTGGTAGTGCAGTGCCTAAGGCATTTGACTGCTAACCAGAAGGCTGGTGGTTCAAACCCACTAGCCACTCCTCAGAAGGAAGGTTGGGCAATCTACTTCCATAGTGACACTGCCTTGGAAACCCAAGGAGGGGTTGCAATGAGTCAGATCCGACTCTACGGCAGTAGTTTATGGTCCACAGTGGGAACCATAACTCCATTTTCAGGCTTGACAGAAGTTTCATATGCCATTTGGATTCTTTCTGACCACTAAACCAGCATTGTGGCTATGCGTAGACAAGTTCCAGGACAAACCTAGGGAGGGGCAGTTTGACTTTGGTGGAATAGTTAGTGCCTAATGCATTTGACTGCTAACCAGAAGACTGGTGGTTCAAAACCACCAACCAATTCGCGGAAGGAAGATTGGTCAATCTACTTCCAAAAAGATTTACCGCCTTGGAAACAAACCCAAAGATTCCGACTATGAGTCAGAATTGACTTGATGGCAGTGAGTTTGGTTTTTTTTTTCATGGTTGAACCCTCTCACAAAGAACTAGGGAACTTGTCTGAGAGTATCCCTTTCTGATTAAAATTAAGATTGCAGTCCTGGTATTATTTGACAGCCATCTTATGGCTAAGACTCAGGTTGCATGGTCATGAGTCACAGCTTACCTGGACCACCAACTAGCCATGCAGTCAGGGCCCAGATAACCATTTTCTGTATTCATTTATGTATGTATCCTAGTCATGGTCTTTTCCCTGCTTTTACAGTACCACCTGCAACAATGACAAATCTATCCACCACCAATCATGATTTTGTGATAATTCCTCTTTTCAAAAAAAAAGACATACATAATTAGCCATAAGAAGCTCTGGTAGCATAGTGCCTAAGGCATTTGACTGCTAACCAGAAGGCTGGCAGTTCAAACCCACCGGCCACTCCTCGGAAGGAAGATTGGGCAATCTACTTCTGAAGTGATACTGCCTCAGAAACCCAAGGAGGGGTTGCTAGGAGTTGAATCTGACTTGATGGCAGTGAGTTTTGAGTTTATCCACATGGCCATGACTAAGCAGACTCCATCAGCTGTCTCTTGCTGATGATTCCCCTAATCCAGGATGATTGTCTTTGTTTTGTCTTTATCCCATCCAAGACTTAATAAAAGAGTCTCTATTGCTGCCAACAGCTGCAAGAACCAGGTAAAGGGAGGGAGAGGGCCCCCACCCAAGGGAGGAAGGAGGGAAGCCAGGGCCAACAGTGTCAGTATCCAGGTAAGGGAAAGGCGGAGAGGTTTCAAACAGCTTAGGGAAACAAACTTGTCTGTCAGTTTGTCATACTGTGGTGGTTTTCATGTTGCTGTGAGGCTTAAGGCTGTGCCACCAGTGTTTCAAAGACCAGCAGGGTTGCACATGGTGCACAGATTTCAGTGGAGCTTCCAGACTGACTAAGACACACTTGGAAGAAGGAAAAGGCCATTCACTTCTCAAAGAATTGGCCAGGGAAAACCTTATGAATAGCTGAGAAACACTGTAGTGCAGGAAGACAAGCCCCTGAGGTCATAAGGCACTCAAAATACAGCTAGGAAAGAGCTGTCTCATCAGAGTAGAACCAACCTTAATGATGTGGATAAAGTAAAGCTTTTGGGACCTCCGTTTGCTGACATGGCATGACTCAAACTGAGGAGAAAAAGCTGCAACCATCTATTAATATTCAGAACATGGAATGTATGAAGTATGAATCTAGGAAAATTGGAAGTTGTCAAAAATGAAACAGAATGCATAAAGATTGATATCCTAGGCATTAATAAGCTGAAATGGACCAGTTTTGGCCATTTTGAATCAGACAACCATATGATCTATTATGCTGGGAATGACAAATTAAAGAGGAGTTATGTGGCATTCATTATCACAGAGGATGTTTCAAAATCTGTCTGGAAGTACAATGCTGTTAGTGATAGGATATGATCCATAAGCCTACAAGGAAGACTCTGGTGGTGTAGTGCCTAAGGCATTTGACTGCTAACCAAAAGGCTGGCAGTTCAAACCCACTAGCCACTCCTTGGAAGGAAGATTGGGCAATCTACTTCCATAGTGATACAACCTCGGAAACCCAAGGAGGGGTCGCTATGAGTTGGATCCAACTCAACAGCAGTGAGTTTAGTTTTTTTTTTTTTTTTGGTTACAAGGAAGACCAGTTAATACTACTCTTATTCAAATTTATCCACCAACCATCAAAGCAAAAGATGAGGAAATTGAAGATTTTAATCAACTTCTGCAGTCTGAAATTGACAGAACATGCAATCAAGATGTTAATTATCACTGGTGACTGGAATGCAAAAGTTGGAAACAAAGAAGAATCACTATAGTTGGAAATTTTGGCCTTGGTGATAGAATTAATGCTGGAGGTCACATGATAGAATTTTATAAGAATCATTTTGAAGAATAATTAACAACCTGTGGTATACTGATAACGTAACTTTGCTGCTGAAAGTGAGGATGACTTAAAGCACTTACTGATGAAAATTGAAGACTACAGTCTGCAGTATGGATTACCTCAATATAAAGAACACAAAAATCCTCACAACTGGACCTATAAGCAGCGTCACTATAAATGGAGAAAAGATTGAAGTTGTCAAAGACTTCATGTTACTTGGTTCTATAATCAACACCAATGGAAGCAGCAGTCAAGACATCAGACAACATACAGCACTGGGCAAATCTGTTGCAAAAGACTTTCAAGTGCTGAAGAGCAAAGATGTCTCCTTGAGGACTAAGGTGTGCTTGACACAAGCCATAGTATTTTCAATCACCTCATATGTGTGTGTTCTGGTTACCTAGTGTCGTTCTGACAAGAATATACCACAAATGGGATGGCCTTAACAGATAGGAGTTTATTCTCTTACAGCTTGGAGGCTTTAAGTCCAAGTTCAAAGTGCCAGGCTCTAGGGGCTGGGTGAAAGCCCCTCAACCTTGGGGTCCAGCTCTGCCTC
>NW_006921612.1:3368188-3372523 GCF_000298275.1 Orycteropus afer afer
CTAAAAGAACTCACAAATCTGTCCTGGAAGAAGTACAGCTGGAATACTCCTTGGAAGTGACAATAACCAGACTTTGTCTCACCTACTTTGGTCATGTTGTAAGAAGGAAACATTCTCTGAAGAAGGATGTAGTGTTTGGTAAGGTGAACAGCTGACGAAAGAGGGGAAGGCCCTCAACAAGATGGATTGACACAGTGGCTACAATGATGGGCTCAAGTATAGCAAGAATGGTGGAGCTGGCACGGGACTGGGCAGTGTTTCATTCTGCTGTGCACAGGGTCACTATGAGTCAGAGATGACTTGACAGCACCTAACAACAACATTGAACCTGTTTGAATTTGGGGTCTCTTTCCCCTAATACAACTGATAAACTAAAAAGAAGATGTATTTACCATGTGTCCAAAAAAGTAGTTAGATACACAAGGTTGTTGTATGAGGATTAAATAAGTTAACATTTTAAAAGCACTTATATTTAAAGTGTTTATAAAATACAGGCCTGCCTGGCACATAAAACCAAAAACAAACTCACTGTCATCAAGTCGATTCCAACTCATAGTGAGTTGGGTTTCCAAGGCTGTAAATATTTACAGAAGCAGACTGACTTATCTTTCTTCCCTGGTGGGTTTGAACCGCCGACCTTATGGTTAACAACCAAATGCTTTAACCACAACACCACCATAACTCCTGGCATGTAGTAAATATCATATAAGTATTTGTTAAGTTAACAATCTAATAGAACTGAGGGTGACCTGAATCCTGTTTTAGTTGAGGCTGTAGTTGAATGGACATTTATACTTTGAATTTTTTGTCAGTCCTTCACAGTATCTTTTTAGATGGTTAGAAGACACACCCCTTCTTTTAAAGAATCCTTGATTGATCTGTTTGCTAGCATATGTGACATATCAAGCTATCCATATAGCATTCAGGCCTCCCATAAGCAGATTACTAACCAATGGGACCAAATTAATGGTTCCAGCTCCCAGAGGAGTAGATGGTGATTCACCTGTTTGATGTTCCTGGTATGAAAGTGAAAAGTTTTAACATATTTGTTGTTAATTTCTTAATGTGGCTATAAGTACTGCTTGCAAGAATAAGTTTACAAAAGAGCCTAACAGAGCTGTTGTTATCTGGGTATTAATTTTGCTAAGCCCATGGTTACTTATAACCAGTAGGCCTGAGGTGGGTCTGTTGGAGCCAGTTTTGTGGTTAATTAGCACACTTTGCTATGACTGTACTGTCTCAGAACAGGTGTCTTTATGCTGTATGATGAGCCTCTTGTGGCTATGTTCGCAGTCTTGCCAGGAAGAGGAAGCAGCTAAACTGTGTTAAGGCTTCCAAACATGCCCAAGGCTTCTCTCAGTCTATTCAACTGTGTGTATGCATTTGTGCCCTCTTAGCCAGTCATTCTCAGTGACAGGGAAAACAGTTAACAAAGCATACTAGGTTCGACTATCTCAATCCACAAGGATTTGGGGATGCAGCCAATGATGGAGGATACGGTAGACCTAGTCAGATATGAAGTCTTCAGATGGCTGGCTTTAGAAACTTCCATTGAATAATGTGGCCTTTCTGGGAAAGAAGAACCATTCAAAGCAGACTTAGAGTGAAGCAGTTGAACTAAATGCAAATGTTCTAAGGCCTGTGTGTCTACATGGGGAATTTTTTTTTTTTTTTGTCAATGGAAAGACAAAAGAGGAGTTGAGACTCTGATATTTCTCATCTCACTACCAATCACTTTGTTAAAAGATGGCAATGAAGCATGGAGCAGTCAGAAGCAGTGGTGTCTATGGGCTTTAGCCCTGACCTAACAGCCTGAAAGCAAAGCACTGTGGGTAAAGAAGAGTGTGTCTTCATTTCTGTCAGACTGCTGTTTGTAGTCATATAAGATTGTCATCTTCATAATGACACAAAGCTGGCTTTCCCCAAAGGCTGTTCCCATGACCAGATGGAGAGGAAGATAATGTGGGAAGGAGTGGTCAGATTGCATGAAGAAAATGATGAATGAAGGTCTCCCATGATGGGTGGATGGTGCAAGTTTTGTATCAATGTAATTATCTGAAGGAAAATGTTCCTTCCTGAATAATGTAAGGAGGAGTCATATTTCCAGTTTTAAAAACAGTATAAATAAAAGCCTAACTGTAAAATACATGAATACTCATCATTAGTTAGGATTTTCCAGGCCATTTTAAGCTAGTAACATACTCTTTACACGGGATTTAGAGCAATATGAGTTGTACTGAATTAATCAATTTCTTCTTTTTTTTAATCAATCACTTTCTTTTATATCAGAAAAGGAATCCACTTTCAATTGGCTTAACATTCCCTTAAATCCACAAAAATGAAAACATCATTAAATTAAGCAACATTGTGGTCCTTTGGCCTCATCAGGCCTCTTTTTTCTCACAAATTTATGAATTTCAATAATTCTTAGAGACTTAACTTCCAATTCATACAATCATACAAGACTCACCCCCAAAAAAACCCCAGTTTTGTATGTAGTAGAAGCAAGTTTATATTTGTTTTTTAAACCTTATTCTATAAACATTTACCATCCATTATGGTTGCCAATAGCCACAGGTGGTTATATGAGTTTAGATTAAATAAAATTTAAAATTAAATTCCTCAGTTCAATAGCCATATTTCAAGAGCCTGTTAGCCACATGTAGCTAGTGGCTATAGCATTGGACAGCACAGAGAAAGAACATATCTGCCATTACAGAAAATTCTGTTAAATGATGTTCCTATAAACTTTTTTTATTAAAAAAAAAAACAAACTCACTACCGTTGAGTTGGTTCTAACTCATAGCAACCTCCATTGGGTTTCCAAGGCAATGAATCAATATGGAAGTAGATTGCCCAGTTTTCCTTCCATGAAGCAGCAGATGGGTTGAACCATCAACCTTCTGGTTAGCAGTCAAATGCCTTAGTCACTGTGTCACCAGAACTCCTTACTTTTTATTATGGTACACCCCCTAAAAATTATTACACTATAACTAAGCTTTACCAATTATATCTCATTGTTTGAAAAATTTAATCAATAAATATTTCAATATTAAAAATTATCGTGATTCTAGTCATAAGTTTAGCTATTAAAGTAGTGGTTAAGCCAATTTATTTAGTAATACACTCATCAATAAAGTATGTTAACAACTCATTGTATAATATTGACAAATGTGAAATTCATGCAAATTAAATATATGCTCAAAAATTAGCTTGCTGCTTAATTTAAATAAGGTTGATTAATAGCATGGAGGAGTGAGAGTTTTGAGTGTTCAGATCTTGACACTTTATGTCCAGCTACATCTGTCATATCCATGTGCCTTGACCATTTCATTAAACTAACATTACTTTTTTTTTAAAGAACTTTTTTATTATGGAAAATTATAAACATTCATGAAAGTGGACAGATAGGCATTGAGCAAGGGTCCATCCACCCACCCCCCAGTTTCATCAATTACCAACACATGGCTAGTTATTATTGTCTAAGGGTAAGCCACCACTTACTGATTAGCTTGAATCCTAGTTATCAAACTTAATACATATATCCATTTGTGTCTTTCCAAATAAGACTCCTTTAAAAAGCATAACCACAAAACCACTATCACACCTAAAAAAAATGGACATTCCCTTAGTATCACCAAATGTCTTGTCAGTGTTCATATTTCCCTGATTGTCTCATAATATTTTAGTTTCTTGATATAAAAGGATTCAAGTAAGATCCATACATTGCAAGTGATTGATCTCTTAGGATTCTATTGATCTTTCTTTCTTTTTGTTTCTTTTCTTTTTCTTTTTTTTCTTTTTATTGTGATTTGGATGAAAATTCACAGAGCAAATTCAGTTTCCATACAGCAGTTCACATACACGTTGTCTCATGACATTGACTACAATTTACCCCAATGCAACAGCTCCCCTCCCACTTCCTCCCGATAGTTACTTCTTCCCTGTGTCCATCTCTGCACTCCTGCCCGCTGAGCTCTCTCTGTGCATAAACAGCCCTTCTTTCTCCCATGTTTGATCTCTCCAAGGAGTGCGTCTACCTCAGGTAAATATTTAACTCATATGCCTGTCTTTCATTTAGCTGGGAGCCACAGGTGTGGGTTCAATTCCAGACCTGAAGGGCAGCTAGGGGCCATAGTCTCAGGGGTTCCACCGGGCTCTATCAAACCAGCAAACCTGGTCCCTCCCTTTTTTTCTTCCCCAAATGATTTTGAGTTTTGTTCCACATTGTTCTCCCACTCTATCCAGGATCTCCTACATAGATCCCCCTTCAAGTGGTTGACAGTAGCAGCCAGGTACCATCTAGTTCTTCTGGTCTCATAGTCGTATAGGCAG
>NW_006921612.1:3372623-3373949 GCF_000298275.1 Orycteropus afer afer
TTTGGTTTTCTTCATTCTTCTTTGCTCTGGACAAGGAGAGACCCATCGTTGCATCTAGATGGCTGCTTGCAAGCTTTTAAGATCCCAGTTGCTACTCATCAAAGTAGGAGGTGGAACAATATTTTGTAAACTGACACTATTTTTTTAACCTTTACTCATTTTTTTCTCAAAAGTGAAAAAAAAAATATGTATCACTATATATTACAAAACAGAAAGGGTCTAAGTTAAACCTTTGAGAAACAAACTACCTGTTCTTCATGGTTAATAATTTATCGTGTCTATAATTATGAGGAGCTCTGGTGGCATACAGAGCTTGGAGGCTGCTTTTCACTTGGGTGTGGCTCCATATTAAGGCCAGGACCTGAGGTAGACAGACAAGAGGCTTGGAGGCTGCTTTTAGCTTGGGGGTGGCTCTATATTAAGGCTGGGGCCGAGGTAGGCAGGTGCAGAGGGGTTAGGAACAACTAAGGGAGACAAACTTGTCTGTCAGTTTGTCATCCTGTGGTGGCTTACATGTTGCTGTGAGGCTGGAGGCTATGCCACCATGTTGCAAAATGCCAGCAGGGTTACCCATGGTGGAGAGGTTTCAGCAGAACTTCTGGGCTTAGACAGACTCAGAAGAAAGAAAAGGCCATCTACCTCTCAAAGAATTGGCCAGTAAGAACCTTATTAACAGCAGTGTAACGCTGTCTAATATATTACTGGAAAACTTTATGAACAGCCCTGAAACACTGTCTGATGTAGTGCCAGAAGATGAGCCCATCAGGTGGGGAAGATCTGACGCCTCAGAGTAGAGACAACCTTAATGATATGGATAGAGTAAAGCTGTTGGGACCTCCTTTGGCTAATGTGGCGTGACTCAAAATGAGCAGAAACAGATGCAAACATCCATTAATAATTAGAACATGGAATGTATGAAGTTTGCACTTAGGAAAATTGGAGGTTGTCAAAAATAAAATGGAAAGCATAAAGATCAATATCCTAGGCATTAGTGAGCTGAACTGGACTGGTTTTGGCCATTTTGAATTAGACAACCATATGATCTACTATGATGGAAATGACAAATTAAGGAGGAATGGCATGGCCTTCATTGTCACAAAGACTATTTCAAGATCTGTCCTGAAGTACAATGCTGTCGGTAATATGATAATATCCATACGCCTCCAAGGAAGACCAGTTAACACTACTATTATCCAAATTTATACACCAACCACCAAAGCCAAAGGTGAAGATATTGAAGATTTATACCAACTTCTACAGTCTGAAATTGATTGAAAATGCAGTCAAGATGTGTTGATTATCCCATTCGATCTGCAACCTATACAA
>NW_006921612.1:3374661-3382589 GCF_000298275.1 Orycteropus afer afer
ATCAGATCGATTACATCTGTGGGAGCTCTGGTAACGTAGTGCCTAAGGCATTTGACTGTTAACCAGAAGGCTGGTGGTTCAAATCCTCCAGCCACTCCTTGGAAGGAAGGTTGGGCAAACTATTTTCATAGGGAAACTGCCTCAGAAACCCACTATGAGTCAGATACAACTTGACGAATATACAAATCATCTCACAAAGTGGATGAGCCTGGAGGACATTATGCTGAGTGAAATAAGTCAATCTCAGAAGGATAAATACTGTATGAGCCCATTACTGTAAAAAGACAAAGAAAGGTTTGCTTGAGAAAGGGAACTCACTTTGTAGTGAGTGGGGTGGGGAGGGAAGGAGTGGGATTAATTTGGAGCTAGTTTGGGGGCCACACACTGATGTGGGTAAGGGGAAGGATAATATAGAAAGAGTCTGTGACCACCATGATAGCATTAGGAAAAGGGAGGACAGTGAATTGTGCACATATGATATAGACAACAAATGCTAATACCAATCAGTATATCCACAATACTGCACTACCATTAACACCAAACACCAGGCTACAGATAAACACATAAACATCTGAGAAGATCAGATGGGGGTGAGTGAACAAGATTATACTCTAGACCAAGGACAGATTCAACAGAGGCTAATCTTGCACAGATATCAGTGATACAAAATACCCGCAATCCTCACAGAAACAACAGAAGACAAACATAGAGTAATCCCTCACAGACAGCCAGACACTGTGGGAAACAGATCCAACGTACCTACTGACTCAGAACCATAATATTGGGGGACACCAGACTCAATTGGCACAACAAAATACATAAAAGTTTTGTTCCTTATCCTACATTGGTGACTGAGGTCTTAAAAGCTTTCAAGCAGCTATCTAAGATGTAGCTAATGGTCTCCTATCATCAGAAGCAAAGAAGAGTGCAAAAAAAACAAGGGCATTTGGAAGCAATCAGCCCTAGGACACAATGGCCCTTGAGACCAGAAGAACTAGATGGTGCCCGGCTACCTGAGTCAACCACTCAGGAAAGGATCAAATCTGGAGATCTTGGATAGAGTGGGAGGAAAAATGTGGAACAAAATAAAAAAACTCAGTAATGACCAGAATTACTGGTCAGATGGAGTCTGGTGAGATCCCGAATACTATGGTCCTGGGATACATTCTGGGCCTGGAATATAACTCACTCCCTGGGGCTGGCTCTCAGCCCAATAGTTAACAAGATGTACATGCAGACTGTTCAACCCAGGGTGGCACACCCACATACTCTATGGAAATGCATCCCTTGGAGCAATCGACCACAGGGCACCAGAGGGCAACATTCACAGGGAGTAAATGCAGGACACACAGGGGTGCATAACTATGAGGGGCATGGGGGCAGCGGGATTACTGGGCAGGGAGGGGAGGAGACTCGGTTAGGGTTGAGGGTGGTAAATGGGGAGTGAAACTAAAAAAAAAAAGTTTAAAAAACTTTATATCTCATTCAGAGTCTCTTTGGAAAGAATAAATAAAATTTGTAAATACTGCAAATAAATAAATAAACCTAGACCCCACCTCCTCTGCCCTCATGATCCCTCCCTTCCATGGACTCTCATTTTACCAATGGCAATAATATTGCTATGGAAAGGTCTTTTACCAGTTAAGACAGAGCACCCATCTTCTTATTTTCCTTGAATTTATTGGGGTGCAGTACTCTATTCTTCTTTATAATTGCTTACCTGTTCATCACTGAACA
This sequence comes from Orycteropus afer afer, assembly GCF_000298275.1. Lineage (NCBI taxonomy): Eukaryota > Metazoa > Chordata > Mammalia > Tubulidentata > Orycteropodidae > Orycteropus > Orycteropus afer. The sequence continues at coordinate 3,376,399 of NW_006921612.1, forward strand.
TGACAGAAAATGATGGTGACATGAATATTGTTGTTGTTGTTAGTTGACTTTGAGTCGATTCTTACTCATGGCAATCCTATGGGTGCAGAGTAGAACCACTATATAGGGTTTTCAAGGTTATAACTTTTCAGAAGCAGACCTCCTGACCTTTCTTCCAGGGAACCTCAAACTGCCAACTTTTTGGCTAGCAGTTAAATGCTTAACTGTTTGCTCCACCCAGAGATTTCTGACACGAAGATTAAACCCAAAAACCCCACTGCTATTGATTGAGTCAATTTCTACTCATAGCAATCCTATGGCACAAGGGGAGCTCTGATAGTGTAGTGCCTAAGGCACTTGACTGCTAACCAGAAGGCTGGCGGTTCAAACGCATCAGCCACTCCTTGGAAGTGGGGCAATCTACTTCTGTAGTGATACTGCCTCGGAAACCCAAGGAGGGGTCTCTATGAGTCGAGTCCTACTCGACAGCACATAACAACAACAACAACATGGGACAGGGTAGAACTAACTGTCCCAAAGGTTTCCTAAGGCTGTAAATCTTTACTGAAGCAGACTGTCTCATCTTTCTCCTATGGAGTGACTGGTGGGTATAAACTGCCAACTTTTTAGCTAGCAGTTGAATGTTTTAACCACTACACCACCAGAGCCCGTGACATGAATATTAGAGACTGAATAACAAACTTTCAAATGCCCTTCATAAATGACAGGATTTACAACTGAATTCTGACCAAGCACAAACAGACTGAGTTTGCCAAAGACCATATGGGTGGGAGGAAAGCAACCTTGGGAAACAGGATAATGCTGAAATTCACAGCTTTTGGAATCCATATGTTGAACTGATTTTCCACTTTGTAAAAATACTTATTTTAAACTATCTCTGGTTGATTTAGAAATGTAGTAATATGTGGACAAATAAAAGTTTTAGTGATGAAAAAAAAACAAACTTAAATATTGAAATGTTGCTTAGTTCAGAACCTTTTAAAAATGTTTTCACTTAACATATGGTTCCTTATTCAATCATAAAATCTGGTGAATAAGAGAAAAGATCATGACACTAACTTTCTATTTAAAACAAGACAAATATATTGCTTAGTACTTGTCAGCTTTCTGAAGAAGCTGAACATCATGTCCAGTACTTTACAGAATTCTTTCAGATCCTCTAATCATAGCTTCAGTAAAAAATGTTATCACAAGCCAACTCAGTTGTCTGTAGACAGGCTCTCATTTTCTATTTAACTTTGAAAATATGTTTATAATCCTTTCAAAGAATTATTCTTTTCAGTTTCACTGCTGAGTTTTCTTTGGTACAAAAAGGAATATTGGGTTGTAGGTTAATATTATACCATCTTTGGTCAGAGATTTGCAGCAATTTCAAGCTACACCTAGATCTATTGTGCTTTACTTAAGTTCATTATATTTTTAATGTTACAATTATGATTTAACTCATCATGACTATCCTTTATTGAGCCCTTATCATGTGTCAGCCTCTGGAGTAGGATGTATAAATAGTTTAATCTTCACCATCACCTTGTTGGGTAGGTATCGTTACCCTCATTTTAGAATTGAGAAAACTCGACTGCACATAATAAAAACAACAACAAGGCTCAGCAGGGCAAGTGACAAACCTCCTCGAGGTTGAACCAGTAGGAAATACTAGCTGGATTGGGACCCAAGACAGTATGATTTCTCAAGTTCACATTCACTTTAAAAACAAGTTGATCTACTTTCAGGAATTCTGATGGTGCACTGGTGATAATATTTGATTACTAATCAGAAGGTCAGTGGTTTGAACCCACCAGCCTCTCCATGGGGGAAAGATGAGACAGTCTGCTTCCTTAAAGAATTACAGCCTTGGAAACAGTATGGGAGCAGTTCCATCTGTCCTATAGGGTCACTATGAGTTGGAATCAATTCGATGGCAGTAGGTTTTTGACCTCCTTTCCAGACTATGTGATTTGAGATTCTAAAAGTTTTCAACTTGTGCTGTAGCCACCACAGAATGCTTTAATTTTCAGACGATTCATCAGGAGTTGAAGCAAACATTAACCATCAGATTGTGACCATGTCAGATAGATGGATGGATGGATGATAGATGGATGGGTGGATAGAGAGAGAGAGAGCTGCTGTTGAGTCAACTCCTACTCACAAAGACCTATATTGCCTGGTCCTGTGTTATTCTCACTATCTCTGACATTTTCCACTGTTGCAGCTACTGTACCAACCCATCTCACGAATGGTCTCCCTCACCCTTGCTGGCCCTCTACTTCACCAAACATGATGTCCTTCTCCAGCAATTGATCCCTCCTGATGACATGTCCAAAACATGCAAATCAGACCATGTTTTGCTGTGATCCATAAGGTTTTCATTGGCTAATTTCCAGAAGTAGATCCCTAGGCCTTTCTTCCTGGTCTGATACCTGTCTACCTTGGGTAAACCTGTTGGTGTTTGAAATACTGATGACATAGCTTTCACTATCACATCAACATCTAAGCTACCACAGTATGACAAACTGATAGACAGCTGGTGGGTGACCATCCTAACCAGTCCTATATTTTCGATCATTGACCACTTTTTTTTTCCTTTGGTCAGTATGTGTGAGTGTGAGTATGTACAGAGTAGTGATACCAGGTGAAAAGAAGCAGTGACTAAATCACAAGGGTTGGTTTCTTAGTTTGGTTTGCTAATTAACTAATAAGGCTATTTTAGGAGATTGATGAAAACCTGGAACTGTAGTTGGTACAGGTTTTATATGTCTCATGAGGGCTCCATGTATATATTTTGGGGTAACTGTTTAGATCCTAATTTGAGAAATGTGGAATATTTATTTTATACTCAATTAGGGAATTTTATTTGAGATATTTTAAGCTGATTCACCAAAAAATTCTGTCCCAGCAAGCTTAAGAAGTTACCATTAATGCTTGAAATTTGTCATTTTTACTTATTTACATTTCATAATGTATCAAATTAGATTCTTATAAAAATATGCAATAAGTATTTAAAAAAAAAGTTAAGAAAATTTGGGCAAAGGGCAAATAAGGGTAGAAAAATAAGATGAAACCACAGGAGAGGTTTGTACGCAAAATGCGTGCTATAAAGTGTGTGTCATTTCTTAAAAATCATTTCATTTTAAAAATAAAACAATAGCCTGTTTTACTAAAAATGTGGCTTCTTGATCAAGAATCTCCATCTATTTTTCAGCAGTGGAACTTCTTGTCCTTTTTTATTCTTGTTCTTTCTATCCCTGCCTTAGGAAATATTCCACTTGATTTTTTTTCTTTTCCTTTTTTTCCTAATAGGCAACTTTCCACAGTACTCTACGACAATGAGAAATCACTTGAACTTTTTTAAACAAGTGATCTCCAAGAGTATTTGAGGATTCATTTGTCAGCTTAGTTGGATGTTCTTATGTGGGCAAGCTCATGTTTCCAATTTGAGAGTCAAAGCAAGCAATCGGCTGTGTGGCATTCTCATCTCTGCTTGACGTCAGCACTGAGACCTGTGGTATCTTTAGTAGCTCACTGTGTATGATGACACCAACTGGATGAGTCGTCCTCAGAGAAAACAGCTCACTTGACATATGTTTATGAAGCTGCAATTTGGCAGGGGTATCAACATAGTGGACAAATCCAAAAGGAAGAGTATGCTTTTTCAGATTCTCTCTTTCCTGTGATGATTATATAGTATACAACATGAAACCATGGCTTACAAAGTGAAAACATTGATAGCATTCTTTACATCAACATTTTAAACAGATGAGGTGAATATGGCAAAATTCAATGTAAATTCCTCTATGTGGAACTGCAAAATGTTTTAAAATAAATGTGAAGTATGCATTATTTTCACTTTGTGACACTGCATAATTGTGGAAGAGGGGGTCTGAAATTCCAAAATAAATGTTTGTTGAATTGTTTATTTTATCAGGAAGGAAAGAAATGATTTCTAATATTGGAATGTCACAGTACTGTTGGGTACCCCCAGGACAGGTAATAGTATCATGCAGGCCCACCTACCCTCTCCTCTCACATCTCGAACCTTGAATTTGCAGCTACCCCTGAGATAGTAGTAAACTAGTCAACGATTGCCATGAAATGCTGTGTTATAAACCACCCCAAAAGTCAGTAGCTTAAAACATCCTAACAATTTTTGGTTACTCTGTGGGTTCATTGGACAGTAGGGGTTAGGCTGTGAGTCTGTTGCTTGGCTGGGGCTGTTGCTGTTCTGTGTCACTCTGGGACCCTGGCTAGAGGGGTGGTGGCTATCTGGGACATGTAGAAATATGTCTCTGGATTCTACCTCCCTCCCTACTACTCTCTGGACACCAGGATCCCTGGAACTCTTACCCTACTTCCTGTGCTTTCTGTCATTTTTGTCTAGTGTAGCACTGATATAACAAACACCATAAGTAAATGGCTTTAACAAACAGAAATTTATTCTCTCACAGTTTAGGAGGGTAGAAGTCTGAATTCAGCTCTAGGAGAAGGCTTTTTCTCTCTGTCAGCTCTGGGAGGAGGTCTTCCCCAGGTCATCAGTCTTCCCCTGGGTCTAGGTATTTTTTAGTGCAAGGACCCTTGATCTAAAGGATATGCTCTGCTCCTTGCTCTTCTTTCTTGGTGGTAGGAAGTCCCTCTCTCTCTGCTCACTTCTCTCTCCTTTCATCTTTTATAAGGTAAAAGTTACATCTCACTCTAATGCCCTTACAACTGATTGGCTGACCACACCAGATTACATCATGCAGGATGAATACATCATTGCATAACTGCCCAACCACTGAGAATCATGGCACAGCCAAGTTGACACATATTTTGTTATTGTTGTTGTTAGGTGCCATCGAGTCCTCTCTGACTCATAGTGACTTCATGTACAGCAGAACAAAACACTGCCTGGTCCTGTGCCAGCCCCATGATCCTTGCTATACCTGAGCCCATCATTTCAGGCATTGTATCAATCCATCTTGTTGAGGGCCTTCCCCTTTTTCATTGTCCCTTCACTTTGCCAAGCATGATATCCTCCTCCAGGGAATAGTCCCTTCTTACATGACCAAAGTAGATGAGACGAAGTTTGGCCATTCTTGCTTCCAAGGAGCATTCCTGCTTCATCTTTTCCAGGACAGATTCTTTAGTTCTTTTAGCAGTCCATGGCACATAACAACAACATGGTACTTTCAGCATTCTTCATCACCACCACAACTCAAAAGCATTAACTCTTCTTTGGTCTTTCTTTTTCATTGTCCAGCTCTCACATGCATATGAGGCAATTGAAAATACTGTGGCTTGTGTCAAGCACACCTTAGTCTTCAAGGAGACATTTTTGCTCTTCAGCACTTGAAAGAGGTCCTTTGCAGCAGATTTGCCCAATGACATACGATATCTGATATTTTGACTGCTGCTTCCATTGGTGTTGATTGTAGAACCAAGCAATATGAAGTCTTTGACAATTTCAATCTTTTCTCCATTTATCATGATGCTGTTTTTTGCTCCTGTTGTGAGGATTTTTGTTTTTTTATATTGAGGTAATCTATACTGAAGACTGTAGTCTTCAATCTTCATCAATAAGTGTTTCAAGGTATCCTCACTTTCAGTGAGTAAAGTTGTGTCATCTGCATAACATGTGTTGCTAATGAGTCTTCCTCCAATCCTGATGCCATGTTCTTCTTAATGTAGTCCAGGTTCTCGGATTATTTGTTCAGCATACAGATTGAATAAATATGGTGAAAGGATTCAACCCTGACACACTCCCTTCTTGATTTTAAACCATGCAGTATCCCCTTGTTCTGTTCCAACGACAGCCTCCTGGTCTATGTTCAAATTCCTCATGAGCACAATTAAGTGTTCTGAAATTTCCATACTTCTCAAAGTTATCCATAATATTTTATTATCCACACAATTTAATGCTTTTACATAGTCAATAAAACACAAGTAAACATCCTTCTGGTATTCTGTGCTTTGAGCCAAGATCCATCTGACATCAGCAATGATATGATATCCCTTGTTCCACATCCTCTTCTGAATCCAGCTTGCATTTCTGGAAGTTCTCTGTCAATATACTGTTGTAACCATTTTTGAAATATCTTCAGTAAGATTTTAGTTGCATGAGATATAACAATGTTGTTGTTGTTGTTGTTATGTGCCATCGAGTCGGCCCCGACTCATAGCAACCCCTCCTTGGGTTTCCGAGGCAGTATCACTACGGA
>NW_006921612.1:3383174-3385500 GCF_000298275.1 Orycteropus afer afer
TTGCTTTAGCTACTCTCCACTCAAGGGCAAATTTCAGAGTCTCTTCTGACATCCATTTTGGTCTTTTCTTCCTTTCTTGTCTTTTTAATGACCTCTTGCTTTCTTCATGGCTGATGTTCTTGATGTCTTCCTACAATTCCTCTGGCTTTTGGTCATTAGTGTTCAATGCATCAAATCTATTCCTTAGATAGTCTCTAAGTTTAGAAGGGATATAATCAAGGTCATATTTTGGCTCTCATGGACTTGTTTTAATTGTCTTCAACTTCAACTTTAACTTGCAAATGAGCAGTTGATGGTCTGTTTCACAACCTTGTTTTGGTTGAAGATATTGAGCTTCTCCATTGCCTCAACATTATGGATATTTTGGGGGGATACAATTCAATACATGATGCCCTCTCTAGATCTGGATCATGTTTGCTCACCTTGGTGTGTCTACCCAGTTTCTCTGTTTCTATTTGGGATACTGTGAAGTTGTCTTCCTGTGTTCCTCATTTGGGATTGCATCTGGTTTTGTCTCAAGATGGGCATGCTGAGAGGATGACTGGCAGAATTCTCCTCTGGGTTCCTACTTGTTCATTGCCTTTGTTTAATTTCTCCTTCCAGTCAATGTTCAGTTCAAATCTTTATCCTTCATTTTGGTTCTCAGAAGTACTCTTGTGGTGCTATGGTTAAAGCATTGGGCTGCTAACCAAAAGATTATAGCTTTCAACCCATCAGCTGCTCCATAGGAGGGGGAAAAAAAAAAGGCAGTCTGCTTCCCTAAAGATTTATAGCCCTGGAAACCCTATGAGACAGTTCTACACTGTCCCATGAGTTTGCTACAAGTCAAAATCTACTTGATGGAACTGGAGTTTGTTTTGTTTTGTTTTACGTTCAGGATTCTAGGATTGACTTCTGCATTTGTTTCACTTGTTTTTTTGATCTTTGCCAAAGAGGGATGGCATGGTGTGTCTGACTAAGCTGCCATCTTCCTTCCCCACTTTGTATGATTTCAGTCTCTTTAAAATTATTTAGACTTGCTTTGTGACCTGAAACGCAGTCTATACTGAAGAATGATCTATGTGTACAAGAGTAGAATGTATATGTGATAGTTAAGGTTGTGTGTCAACTTGGCTGGGCCATGATTCTAAGCGGTTTAGCAGTTATGATGTAGTCAACCCCCATAATGAGAATAATATAATGTAATCATTTCCATGATGAGATCTGCTCTGAGCAGCTAGTCAGTTGAAAGGGAGTTTCCTCAGGGATGTGGCCTGCCTCCAATATATATAGACTTCTTGGAAAAAACTCTGGCTTTTTCTTGATCTGGATCCTGCATCTGGCTTGTCATCTGATCTCCAGTTCTTGGACTTAGACCAGTGGCCTGCTGTATTGCCTGCCAGTCTTAGGATTGTTGCCTTTGCATGTACTCTGGGAATGTTATCAGGAGAGATCACTTCCTGGAGAAAGACATCATGCTTGCTAAAGGAGAGGGTCAGACGAAAACTCTCAACATTATGGACTGTTCTGGTTACCTAGTGCCTCTCTGACAGGAATATACCACAAATGGGATGGCCTTAACAAACAGGAGTTTATCCTTACAATTTGGAGGCTTTAAGTCCAAGTTCAAAGTGCCAGGTTCTCGGGGCTGGGTGAAAGCCCCTCAACCTTGGGGTCCAGCTCTGCCTCCTAGTCCCAGCCCACTGGAGCTAGAGACATTTCTTCACTCAGACAGCTGCAGGCTGCTAAGGCTGAGAAGCCCCAAAGTTGACAAGTAAAAAGGCACAGTCCTGATGTTACCAAACCACATAGCAGGCCATTAACTTAAGTCCATTGTATGTCTCAAGGTCAGCAGAGCATAGCAGACTGCTGAGCAACAACATGGCTACATGCAGGGTCCAAGCGTGCCATAGGCTAGAGACCATTCTCAAAGCTTCTCCTTATTTACAGGAAGCAGACCACATCCCAAAGACAGCTACTCAGCTGCTTGTGGTAGATCCCACCATAGACCTGATTGCCAGTCTCATGATGGGGAATAACTACCACCAGCTGCCCAGCCACTCAACCAGGCCCAGCCAAGTTGACACATAAAACATTACCACCACATGGATTAACAAATTGGCTGCAACAATGGACTGGGTAATGTTTCATTCTGTTTTAAACAGTGTCACCATGAGTTGGAACTGACTCGATGGCACCTAACAACATGTCTAGTTGGTTTATAGTGACATCAGGTCTGTTTCCATGTTTGCATTCTTTCTAGATGTTCTGTCTAGTATTGAAAGTGGTGTGTTGAGGTCTCCAACTATTATTGTGAATAGCAAAAATACTATTATTAGAAACCACA
>NW_006921612.1:3399671-3462211 GCF_000298275.1 Orycteropus afer afer
ATGAGGTGAACATTTACCTCAAGTTTAGAACAGTTTCTTCTATCTTGCAGTTCTCTTGACTTCCCTACCATCTAGAAGTTCTGTAACTACACAATTTTTCCCCTCTTTTTGATTTGTAGTTGTCCTCATTTGTCAGTTGATGTCTCTGGTTCCCTGTTTACAATCTTGTAGGCTTATCTACTTTGGATACTTCCATAATTAGTTGGTTTCTGGGTTACGTCATCATGTGTGTTAATGGTCAGTTGTTGTTTGCTGTTGTTGGTTCTCTGTTCATAGGACTCCCCTTAGCATCTCTTATAAGGTTGGTCTGGTTTTAACAAATTCCCCCAATTTCTGTTTCTTTGGAAATATCCTAATTTCACCATCATATTTGAGGGACAATTTTGCTGGGAATAATTTTTGGTGGGACATTTTTCTCTTTCAGGGTTTTGTATATACCATTCGATTGCCTTCTCATCTGCATGGTTTCTGCTGAGAAATCCGAGCTTAGTCTTATTGGTTGCCCCTTGTATGTAACTTTTCATTTTTTCCATGCTGCTTTCAGGATTCTTTCTCTGTCTGGTTTTGTGAGTTTGATGACGATATGTCTTGGTGATTTTCTTTTGAGGTCTATCCTGTGAGGGTTCATTGGACTTGTTGAATGGATATATTCTCATCTTTCATCATACCAAGAAAATTCTCTTCCAACAAATCTTCAACAACTTTTTCTGTGGTTTTATTTGTGTCTTCCTGTTCTAGAATTTCAATTACACATAGATTATTCCTTTTGATGGTATCCCACATGAACCTTAGGCTTTCTTGATTTTGTTTTGATCTTTTTTCTGATTGATCCCTTTTCAAAGAAGTATTGAGGTATTTGTCTTCAATGTCACTAATTCTGTCTTCCATTGATTCAGTTCTACTCCTTTGCCCATTCAATGCATTATCTATTTCTGAAAATTTTAATATTAATCTTCTGGATTTCTATCTGTAGATTTTGCATTATTTCTAATTTTTCATTTATTTTGTGATTTTTTCTTGTATTGTCTTTCAAAATTGTTCTATGGTTTTTCTCAATTTTATCAGTGTTTTCCTTGATCTGTCTCTCAATCCATTGTAGGTACCTAAATAGAATTCTTTTGAATTCCTTATCAGGGAGTTCTAATGCTGCTTCTTCCTCAGGCATGTGTTTTGGGTCAGTATCCTAGTCCCTTGTTTCTCCTGCTTTATCTTACATCTTTGTGTGGACTACGATGCTCTGTTTTCTCCAAGGCATTGTGATGTTTTTGTGTTTATATTTAGTTGGTGATTGTATGTTGGAGTGACTTGCCCAAGATTTTCATTTTCTTTGTTTTGTTTGTATGTTATCTTTGAAAGCAGGGTACTGTGCTCCTCTATTCACTAATTGGCAGCACTTATACTCTCACCACCTGTCTCCTTTCCCATTGTTAGCTTCCCATATGTCCCAGCCATCCATGGCAAATGGCGCCTATTCTTAGGTCTCTGGAATCTGAATGAGAATGCTGTCACTTTAAAATCCAATATGGCCACCGCTTGTAAACATTCAAAATGGCTGCACCCTCCAGACTATTGAAAGTCCTCAGCTCAGTTTGTCTCCCTCCTTGCTGTTTCCCTTCCTAGTCCTAGGCTACATGCACAGTCATCCCTGCAGCCCTTGGCGACCAGGGCTAATGTTTAGGTCAATTCTCAGGTCCCAGCACCACTTGGAAATATTCAGGATGTTGGTCCCATCAGAGTAGCTGACAGTCTGCTGCTCTGATTGTCTCCATACTCACTGTTTTCATTCAGGTTTTTCCTCTAGTTGGTGCCTAATCCACTTCTGTATACTTCCTTTCAAAGCTCAGGGCTCCAGGATTATCTTCTGAATTTCTGTCAGTTGGTTTCTCTTTTCTTTGGTGAAGAGTCTGTGTAGTGTGTCTGCCTATTCCACCATCTTACCAGAGTCCCATTTAGCGCATTTTTAAAATGTATTTTCTTAGTGGTTACAATGAATATTACACTTAACACCTTGTATTTATAACATTCTGGGCTAAGTTGGTACCAACTTAACTTTAGAAGCAAACATGAAATGTTATATATATACCATTCCTCTCCCTCCTCTTTTGTTGATCTTATCACTGACTATATCATTATATTTCATGTACCTTGTAACATAACTTTATCCTTGCCTTTTATATATTTGCTGTTAAAAACATGAAGGACAAAACATTTAGAATTATCAAACATAACTATTTTATTACTAGCCCTTACACTTGTCCATGAATTTCCCTTTATTAGAGAACTTTCCCTAATGACTCCCATTAGTACTTTTTGTAAGGCTAGTCTGGTGGATATGGACTCTTTCAGCTTCTGTTTGTCTTGGAATGTTTTAATTTGAGCCTCATTCTTGAAGGATTGTTTCATTAGGTATAATATTCTTGGTTGACAGGTTATTTTTTTCTTCTTTCTTTCACCACTTTAAACATATCATTCCATTTCTTTTGACTTCCAGTATTTCTGAGGATTAATCAACCCCTTACTTTATTGGGGGTCTTTTATATATGACTGTTAGCTTCTCTCTCACTACTTTCAGGATTCTCTTTATCTCTAATTTTTGAAAGTGCAGTACCTGAAGCATCTGACTGCTAACCAGAAGACTGGTGGTTCAAACCCACCAGCCACTCTTCAGAAAGAAGATTGGGCAATCTACTTCCATAGAGATACCACCTTGGAAACACAAGGAGGGGTCACTATGAATCAAATTGACTCAAATGTAGAGAGTTTGAACTATGTTGTGTCTTGGGGTCAATCTCTCTGGGTTTAGTCTCCTTGGGGTTCTTTGAGATTCTTGTACTTGTAGATTTGTGTCCTTAATTCAATTGGGAAACTTTCTGTCGTTATTTCTTTGAATATTCTTTCTATACCTTTGTCTCTTTTATTTCCTTCTGAAATTCCTGTAATGCATATATTAGGTCTCTTATTGTTGCCCCATAATTCCATTAAAGTGTGTTCAGCTTTATTGAGCCTCTGTTCTTTTTGCTCTTCAATGTCTGTAATTTTAACTAGCTTATCTTCTAATTCACTAATTCTTTCTTCTGTTTGATTAAACCTGTTGGTAAGTCCTTCTATTATGTTTCTCATTTCAACTATTGTCCCTTTCTGTTGCAATATCGCTTTTTTTAGATCCTCATTTCATTCTTAAATTGTTTTCCTTATTTCTTTTAGCTCTTTGTCTATATCTTCCTTTAGCTCTTTAATTATATTTAGTGTTGTATTATATCCTTCCATTTAAAAACAATTATATGATCATTGCTAGATGTGCTTTCACTCCCTTTGTCATGCTCATTTGGAAGAGCCATTTTTTCTCTATTCTCTGTGTGTCTTGTGATTTTTTTGTTAAGGCATTAGAATTTTGAAGAGTGTTAGCTTTCTCAGTTTTTCCCAGTAGTTGATGTTTTGGCCCACACTACTTTCTGCAAAATTCTCTTAGGTAGGCAGAGCCTTCAGCCTTTGCTTACTGATTCCTCTCTCTGTGATAGCTTCTTCTCCCTCCCTGATTTAATTGGGATTTGAAAGTTCCAAATCTCATTTTTCAACTTTCAATCCCTCCCAAACACATCAGAGAATATGCTTTGGTCAGTCTGTCCATCAGCAGGCACCACCACTCAGGTGAGATATCATGTACTAATCAGTCTGTCCTCTAGAAGAGCCCCTCTCTCTGGGTATTACTTCCTCCCCCTCTCTGTTTCTGCAATCATGTTTTAAGTCAGAAAATCCACACCTGGTGAGCCCATTTTGTAGCTGGGTGTTGCCCTCTGGTTTTGCCCAAGATTTCCTTCCCTGCTTTGTGGGGGCTGCTTGTATTGAGGTGCCAACCATCAAGAGGTGGAGATTATGTCCCCTACCTTTGAGTCTAGGAGTATTTGTTACTTGTTTGCAACCAATAGAATGTGCGAAAGTGATGCTGCATGATGTATCAGGCTGATGTAAAAAGGCAATGCAACTTCTTCCTTGTTCTCTGGGACACTTGCTTTTAAAGCTTGAGTGTCCATATGAGAAGTTAAACTACCCTGAGTTCTCCCAGCTCTGATGAAGCCTATGCCACATGCAGAGGCCACATGTAGGTTCTCTAGTTGGCAGCTCCAATTGGAGTTTCCAAGCAATAGCCAGTGTCAGCTACTAGACACATGAGTGAAGACGTCTCCTGTAATTCCAGCCCCAGGTTGTTGAGTCACACCCACCATTAAGTCTTCCCAGCTGAGGTCTCAGACTTCATGGAGCAAAATCAAACCATCTCACTGTGCCTTGAGCAAATTCCTGACCAGAGAATTCACAAAAGTAGTAAAATGGTTGATTTAAGTTTCTAAGTTTGAGAATAATATGTTATGCAGCATAGTAGCCACAACAAATTATAAAGCATTTTTTAATCAAATCACCTGCCCATTTCATCCTACATCTTATATATACTAAAATGCATAAACATATATTTTAATCTTCCCTCCACTGGTAATATTGTTATGTTTTTCCTTCTGTTCTGTCCAATATCATGCAAGAAGAGAAGCCCAGTACTCATTCCTAAACTTGTTACATTATTTAATGGATTTGCATAAGTGCTTCAGAAATTTCAGAAATGTGATACAGGTCTCATTATTTTAGCAATATAAGGAAGTTGTTTTGGTTATATAGTGCTACTCTAACAGAATATACCACAAATGGGTGGCTTTAACAAACAGGGGTTTATTCTCTGACAGTTAAGGAAGCTAGAAGTCTGAAGTCAAAATGCCAGCTCTAGAGGCTAGGTGAAAGTCTTTTGACCTTGGGTTTCAGCTCTGCATTTTGCCCCGACCCACTGAAGCTAGAGGCTTCTCTTAACTCAGGTAGCTGCTGGCTGCTGAGGCTGACAAACCCAAGGTCAACAAATAAAATAGCACAGTCCCAAGATTACCAAACAACATGGCAGGCCACTAGTTCAAGTCCAGAGACAGTCCCAAGATCAGCAGGAAACATAGCAGGCTACTGAATGAAGGCTTGGGTACATGGAGGGTCCAAGTGTGCCAAAAAGCTGTGGAGATCTTTCTCAAGGCTTCTTCGTATATACTAGAGAAAATCCATATCCCTAAGGCAGCTACTCAGCTGCTCCAGTAAATTCCACCATGAAGCTGATTACCAACCTCATCATGGGGAATAACTATATCCAGCTGCCTAGCCACTCAAAACCAACCCCACCCAAACTGATGCACAACTTAACTGCCACAGAAGGTTTAAGAAAGCAATATGAAAAATTAAACTAAAATAATTTTTAATTGCATTCTAATGTAATATGAATTCATTAAATAATCAATTGTGCCATTGCAGTGTCCAGAAATTTGGCTAAGTAATTTTTAGCAAGTGTCTCAGGTTGAAAGGTTAAATGGAAAAAGGGAATAATTAGGGGTCATAAAGCCTGGGTTCAAAAATAGGTTTCAGCCATTATTTTCTGTGTGATCTTGAATAAGTTACTTAACATCTCTGAGTTTCAGTTTCTTCATTTCCAAAACAAAATTATGTAATAATATTCTTAACTCACATGATTATGCTAATCAAATGAGGTGTTAAGAGTTGAGAAAGCTCTAAGACAAAGTACAAACAGCTGTTACATCTTTCCACTAAGCACTACTTCAAAACAACTAATTATTTGTAGGAGTGTGAGCCTGAAAAATGAGAAAGAAAACAAATACCTAATTTAGCTAGGCAATTTAGGACAATATCAAAAAAGATAAAGCAAAAAATAAAACAAAAGGCCCTCTCTGTACATTTTCTTCTCAAGGTTCTGAATAGACATTGGTGCCCATATTTGTCTGTTATGGTGTTGAAAGGAACTGGGCTGCTAAGGTAGCAGCACCTCACTGCCTTTCCCCTCAAATCCTGTTTACACCTAGTTTTATGCTGCTTCGCCCTAAGCAAGTTCATTTTCTGCTGCTAATGTATTTCCTTCCCAACACCCTCATTTTCAAAATAAGCAGTAGCTATGGTTGCTTTGCAATGACTCATTTCCAATTCAGATTTCTAAAACTAGCTGCCAGTCTTCTTTGGGTCACATCTCTTTTTCGTTTTAGGTCCAAACTACAACAGGCTGGAGCAACTTCTGTTGCTCAGTAAATTTAAACACTCGTGTTCTACTTTATACTTGCATAGCTGAAAGACCCTTAGAGACTGACCAAGTCCATCATTTTACAAATGACAACCAAGATCCAGGAGAGGAGCAGGCTCACAATCTGATGTCACAATATATTATAGAGTGGAGCTCTTATTTCCATAAATAGTCTCCATAGTTATTCCTGCATCAAGCATGTGTTTCAGGCTCTCATATCCAGATGCCAGCTTGACGTCTCCAGTTGGATGACTAATAAGTTTCTTAAACTTAACTTGTCCAAGCAGAACTCTTGATTGCACCCACCCACCCTAACTTCCTCCCCCAGTCTACGATCTCAGTTAATTGCTCAGCTGCCCAGGCCAAATGCCTAGGAGTAATAGTTGATTTATCTTTCCCTCTCACTCTCCACATCCAATTCACCAGCAATTCCTATGGCTCTATCCTGAAAGTATATCCAGAAGTAGTCGTCTTTGTTGTTATGTGCCCTCGAGTCAGATCTGACTCATAGCGACCTCTCCTTGGGTTTCCAAGGCAGTATCTCTAGGGAAGTAGATTGCCCCATCTTCCTTCCGAGGAGTGCTGGTGGGTTTGAACCACCAGCCCTCTGGTTGGCAGTCCAGTGCCTTAGGCACTATGCTACCAGCGCTCCATTGTCTTCTTTACAACTTTGATAAATACCACCAAGCTACTATAAATTACCTCTCACTTGAGTCACCCAGCCTTCCTTGAGTCTTTCCATAAGTCAGATAATATTTCTCCCCTACTCAAACACCTCCAGTGACTGTTGTTGTTGTGTTGTTATGTGCAGTCGAGTCGGCCCCGACTCCAATGACTACTCATCTTATAATAAAATCTAAATTCCTTACCATATTTATAAGATCTGCATAATGAGTCAAGGAGCTCTGGTGGTACAGCAGCTAAAGCATTTGGTGCTAATCAAAATGTCAGCAGTTTGAACCCACCAGCCACATCATAGGAGAAAGATAGGCAGTCTGCTTCGGTAAAGATGTACAACCTTAGAAACGCTCTGGGGGCAGTTCTACTCTGTCCTATTTGGTTTCTATGAGTTAAAATAAACTTGGGCAGTAGGTTTTTGGGTAGATAATGGGTTCTGCCTACTTCTTGGCCCCATCTCCTATTACTGTCTCCTTAACTCTCTCTATTCCAGTTGTATTGGCCTCTTGCAGTTCTTGGACCACACCAGAGCTCATTTCTGCCTCAAGGTATTTTCACTTGCTGTTTCTTTTCCTGCAATGCTTTTCATCCACATTTTGGCATGGGTTATTGTCTTTCTTTATCCAGGTTTCTGTTTGAAACTACCTTGTCCACTTAATCAAATATACACATCTGTTTATATACTTGTTTAGTATATATCTTCCACACTGGTACTTAATAAAAAAGATAGATAATAGAATATTTTCAAATGCATTGAGTACAGGGAAAGCACCAACCAGGCCCTGGAATATCTAGTTGCCTTTTTGTTTTCCTGTGGTGTATTTATGTACTTGTAGATTTATACTGAGGTGCCTTCTTAGGACATGCTAGGTCCCAGGAGAAAGATAGTCAGTCCCAAACAGTTACAGCGTTGAGAGAGAGAGAGAGAGAGAGAGATGCCTTTTAAGAGTCTCTCCAGAATCCATTTTCACAGTAGACTTTTGGGAATTCCCTGGCAAAAAGGAATGAGACCTGCAGGGGGAGCTGATGGCACACATCCATTTTGGAAAGCTTGAGGTCCAGAAATTGAGCTATTTCTTCCAGAAGAACAGATTTTAAAAGTCACTGAACTTTGTAAACATCCAAGATGTCCTCCTAATCCTGCCAGAGTCCAAGAAATTAAAAGTTATTTTAGGACTTAGAATTTCAAGTAGTCGAATTGGGTTTATAAAGCCAGAACTAACCAGGGTATTACCTGAACTTTGGGACCACTTCCTCTTTTTGTATAGATTTGGATGTACCTTATCACCTTGGCTCACACATGACCAAAGCAGTGTGGCTCCTAACGATGGCTAAGAATGCCCCAAAAACATGATATTGAAACTTCTGGCTGACAAGCACAAAAAAGCTCTCATCCTCATATAGCAACTCTTGTGGATTTCTTGAGAGAACTTCAGAACTCCGTTCCATCTATTCCAGAGCAAAACAATGTGACCTTTCTGTACAGTAGTCTAAAATTACTAAACAAAATGGAAATCATACTATTCAGACTTTATTTATGGTACTATTTCCAGGTCACAATTAATTCTCAAATCTTGTTTCTAATTTCACAATGATAATCCACTTTGCATTAACTAGTCATTTGAATAAGTTATAATGACTCTGCTGTCTTTGACTTCAATCTTCAAGGTAACCCTTGAAAATGAAAATACGTAACATTCCCTACTCCTTCCCCAATCTAACAAGAATCATTATAGTCAGGAAGAAAGGGACAGTTAATCTTGGCCTGATGTTCTGTATTAGATCTGGAAAATGGTGCTCTCTCCCCCGCATGAAAGGGTAGGAGGAGAGTTTTGTTCAAGAGTGATGCAGTTGCATAATCCTCCTAAGGCAAGTCTTCACAGTGTGACTTAATCATTTCCTCTTAAATTTTGTGAATTCCTAGACTTCCCCCTCAAGGTTTTAAAACCAAAAACACAGCCTAAAGGAAAATGCATTTTTAAAACTTGCTCATGCCTCATCCCCACCACAGCATGTATGTAAGTGCATCTGATATGCCCACAGATGTCACTAACTCATGATTATAAAATAAGGGCATATCTAAATTGCGATGACTCTGAGCCTTCCTCTCCCCAGAAAAAGCAGGAAATTCAGGCTTCCTCCATTGACTCCTCTCCTCATTTCTGTATGTACCTAATATTTTCTTACATAATTAACAGCTCTGAAAGGATATATCTTATAATTAACCTCAAAAGTTAAAAATAGATCTCTTCGAGTACCTTTAAGCCAAGGTGTTGTTATTCTTTAGTTGTTTGATGATTCTTGCCTGCCTATGTGCAGATTTAGTCCTTCACAGAATCCATCTGCTCCAGTGATTGGTTTGCACTCAGCTGCTCACCTAAAGACTGATGGTTCGAACCCACCCAGAGATGCTGCAAAAGAAAGGCCTGACAATCTGCTTCCATAAAAATTACAGCCAAGAAAACTCTGTGGAGCAGTTCCACTTTGTAACACACGGAGTCACCATGAGTCAGAACTGACTCAACAGCAATGGTTTTTTTTTTTTGCACCATCACATGCTGCTGAATTTTAACTGAAATTTGTAATCTTAATTGTCATTTAATATGTTTTTGTAATGTTACACAGTACCACAGCATTGAAACAGAAAGCAGAAAGTTATTCATATGCCAAAGACTGCCAATACAATACAATGCAATTGAAACTACCAAATTTTTCAGAATTTATCTTAGATTTTTCTAAATTAGGCAATGTTATTGAAGTCTATTCTTGACTAACAAATGACTGTTCCTTGGGCTCAAGAACAGCCATCTATCAAAAGCTCTTGCTTGATTTTTAAGAAAATTGATTTGATTCCATTAATAGGTAATTTGATTGAGAAAAAAAAAAAGAAAGAAAGAAAGAAACTAAGAGTTTAACCAAATAGGAAATGCAGACAACTGATCCGAACATGCTGGTTAATTCTGAAACTACTCAAGAGATAAAGATTACAAATTCATGCTATGAAAGTTGCCTGTCACCTTGATTCTATGAGTCCTTTCCAATGGCAGAAGGTAATTCAAAGAATTTTCAGAATGTGGATAAGAAGAATGCTTAAATAAAAGTTTTAACTGTACAGTAAATAAAATTCAAAAAGCTCACTGCCGTCATGTCAGGTCCAACTCATAGTGATCCCTCCTTGGGCTTCCAAGGCAAAGTGATATGGAATTAACTGCATGAATAAATGTATGCTATTATTTATTTTTAAAATAAAGTTGTTTATTATTATCTATTACTTTATTATTATTATTAATAAGTTATTATTAATAACCAACCCATAGTATTTTCAACTGCCTCATATGCATGTGAAAGCTGTACAATTGATAAGAGGACCAAAGGATTGATGCCTTTGAATTGTGGTGTTGGAGAAGAATACTAAATATATCATGGACTGCCAGAAGAACGAACAAATCTGTTTTGCAAGAATAGCCAGAATGTTCCTTAAAAGGGAGAATGGCAAGACTTCATCTCATCTACTTTGGAGTTGTTATCAGGAAAGACCAGTCCCTGCTTGATAAAGTAGAGGGTCTGCAAAAAAGAGGACTTGACATAGTGGTTGCAACAATAGTCTCAAACACAGCAACAATTGTGAGGATGGTGCGGGACCATGCAACATTTCATTCTTTTGAACATAGGTCACACTATGAGTTGGAATCAACTCAACAGCACCTAAAAACAACATATTTGTTAATTTTTTTAAAAATGTGGACATTCAGGTTTGCTGGTCTGACAGAGCCTGGTGAAACCCCTAAGACTAGGGCCCCTAGCTACCCTTCAAGTCTGGAATTGAACCCCCTCCTGTGGTTTTCAGCCAAACAAAAGACAGGCATATGAGGTGAACATTCACAGTAGATAGATACACTCCTTGGAGAGATCAATCATGGGAGAATAGAAGGGCTGTGTATGCACAGGGAGACAGCTCAGGGGGGCGGGAGTGCATGGAAGGGAAAGACACAGGGAAGAGGTAACTATGGGGAGGAAGTGGGAAGGGAGCTGTTGCATTGTGGTAAATTGTAGTCAATTTCATGAGACAAAGTGTATGTGAACTGCTGTAGGGAAGACGAATTTGCTCTGTAAACTTTCACCCAAATCACAATAAAAATAAAAATAAAGTGGACATTAACATACTGTGGTTCTTTTATATCCACAAAGCTGTTTTACAGTATATTTTACAACTTCTAACATCTTAGAAGGGAACTCTGGTAGCACAGTGCCTAAGGCACTTGACTGCTAACCACAAGGCTGGCGGTTCAAACCCACCAGCCACTCCTTGGAAGGAAGATGGGGCAATCTACTTCTGTAGTGATACTGCCTCAGAAACCCCTCGGAGGGGTTGCTATGAGTCGAGTCCGACTCGGGGGCACATAACAACAACAACATCTTAGAAAGGAGCTTCGGTGGCACAGTGGTTAAATGATTGACTACTAGCCAAATGGTTGGAGGTTTGAGCCCACCAGTGGCTCCAGGGGAGAAAAGATCTGGCGATTTGTTCCCATAAAGATTTCAGCCTAGGAAATCCTATAGGACAGCTCTACTCTGCCATATAGGATTACTATGAGTCTGAACAGACTTGACAGCACACAACATCTTAGAAAAGGCATTGGTGGTTCTCTGATAGAAATCTTGCCTTCTATATAGGAGACCTGGTTTGATCCCTGGCCATACTCCTCATGTGCAGCCACCACTCATCTGTCAGTGGAGGCTTGTGCATTGCTATGATGCTGAACAAGTTTCAGCAGAGCTCTTAGACTAAGGCAAACTAGGGAGAAGGGCCTGGTAATCTACTTCTGAAAATCAGCAAATGAAAACTCTATGGATCACAACAGTCTGATCCACAACTGATCATGGGATGGTGCAGGACTGGGCAGTGTTTTGTTCAACTGTGCATAAGGTTGCCATGAGTTAGAGCCAACTCGATGACAACTAACAGCAATGTATTAGAATTGAAGAAATATATTTCCCAGACCTCTGATAGTTGCTTTCACTAGTCCTTTGAATCAGTCTTCCTCCTCCCTATGGCTCTGCTGATTCCTCCTTACAGATGAGCAGAGAAACTCAGATGCTGATGCTGAAGAGTGCTGCCAAAACAATGCCCTATACATCACCGTGAGCGAGTGAGTGCTTTCTGGCCACTGCTGGGCCAATAAGCTCCAGCCTTAACTGTTTAAATACTGAGGCACCTCTTAAGAATTCATTTCAAGAAAGGAATCCACAGCTGAATTTTGAAGCCACTGGACTAATTTAACTGTATTAATATATTGGTTCTAATCTTCTATGATTCACCAAATTCAAGCTGCTTTAAGTTTAATTGAAATAAAGTAGTCATAATTACATTTATTTCACATTAAGAAGCTGAATCAGAATGAGGGCAAATGACTCAGCTAGGACTAGGATGACTCTTCATGTTCACCCCATATGCCTGTCTATTGTTTGGCTGGAAGCCACAGGAATGAAGTCAATTCTAGACCTGAAGGGTGGCTAGGGATCTCACCAGGCTCTATCAGAGCAGTAACTTGGTCTTTTTTATGATTTTGAGTGTTGTTCCACATTGTTCTCCCACTCTATCCAGGATCTCCTGCACCAATCCCCCCTCAAAGTAGTCGACAGTGGTAGCTGGGCACCATCTAGCTCTTCTGGTTTCATGGTCATATAGGCTGAGGATTGCATGGTCTACCAGTCCCTTGGACTAATTCAGACAGTATTTTTCAAAAAGGTTGCCAGCCGGAACTGGAATATGTGTCCAATTGCCTCCATGAACCATGGCTTCCTTTCTCATGAGACCAGAAGAACTGGATGGTGCCTGGCTACCATTACTAAATAATTTGATCAAAGATTCTATAGAAGAACCCTGACCAAAAGGGGAGAAAATGTGGAACAAAAGTTCAAATTATCATGGAATCCAGACTTTATGGAGCCATTGAGGCTCAATGACTCCTTAGAGCTATTGGTTTGAGGAAATCTTTAAACCTTAAATTGAAACTCTCTTCTGATGTTATCTTTAAATCAAATAATAGTTTAGCTTAATTAGAAGAGAACGTCTGCCTTGAGCGTTGTCATAGTTAAGGTTATGTTTCAACTTGGCTGGGCCTGGTTTTGAGTGGCTGGACAGCTGTATGTAGTTATTCCCCATGATGAGACCGGTAATTAACTCCGTGGTGGAATCTACTGAAGCAGCTGAGTAGCTGCCTTAGGGATGTGGTCTGCTTCCAGTATATAAAAAGAAGCTTTGAGAAAGTTCTCCACAGCTTTTTGGCATGCTTGCACCCTGCATGTAGCTGAGTCTTCATTCAGCACCCTGACATGTTTCATGCTGATCTTGGGACTGTCTCTGGACTTGCACTAGTGGTCTTCCATACTGTTTTATAATCTTGGGACTGTGCCATTCTATTTGTTGATCTTGGGTTTGTCAGACTCAGCAGCCAGCAACTACCTGAGTTAAGAGAAGACTTCAGCTTCAGTGGGGCGGGAGCAAGAGACAGAGCTGAAGCCCAAGGTTGGGAGGCCATCACCCAGGTCCTAGAGTTGTCACTTTGAACTCAAACTTCTAGCTTCCTAAACTGTAAGAGAATAAATCACTGTTTGTTTAAAACCACCCACCTGTGAAATTTCTGTTAGAGCACTAGAGGTAACCAGACAAGCATTGTGTCCTTTTAAATAATTATTTATGTGAAATCAAATTGACAAAGCAACTCATAAAGTTAGCTGAGAAGTTTAGGAGGTTGTGAATTTGTGTTGATGATGGTAAAACAATTTGGGAAAGGATATTGAGAACAGTGCACAACTTAAAAAATGTAAACAATGTCACTGATTGAACATGTAGAAATTGTTGAATTGCTATATATATTTCAAACCCATCAGCCATTCCTCAGAAGGAAGGTTGGGCAATCTACTTCCATAGAGATACCACCTCCGAAACCCAAGAAGGGGTCGTTATGAGTCAGATTTGCCTCGATGGCATTGCGTTGCATTTTGTGCATGTGTGTGTGTGTGTGTGTGTGTCTTTACCAATTTTTTTCTTTTTTAAATAAATTCTCCAAGTGATTCTAATGTGGAAGCCAGATTGAGGGAAAACATTAGGTTCTGTGGAAGTCTGGGACACTTAGATTCTAGGCTCTGCTCTGTCACTCACATGGGCAAGTCATTGAGTTCTTTGGACCCAATTTCCATATGTGCAAAATAAAGAGCATGCCAAGGAGGATCACTAGATCCTTTCTTCCAAATCTGATACTTGCACTAAAAGCATCTATCATTGTTAGAATTAGAATTGCATTTTGGGCTAAAACCACCAAGGTGAATGTTTTAGTTCTGTAGTGCTGCTGTAACAGAAATACCACAAGTATGTGGCTTTAAAGAACAGAAATTTATTTTCATACCATTTTTAAGGCAAAAGTTCCAAATCAACTGTGTCAGTTCTTTTTGTGAACCTCTCTCTTATTTTCTGGTGTTTGCATCAAATGATCCTTCCTAATCCTAGGTGTTCATTGGCAACTGTCTTCCTCATTTCTGTGTCCCTGTGTCTGTTCTGCTGTTTTTATAACTCAGAAGTGATTAGATTTAGGACCTATACTACTCTAGTATGCCCTTATGAGCATAACAAAATAAAAATTAGATTTCTAAACATGATCATATTTACAGGTACAGGGGTTAGAATTTCAACATATATTTCATCTATAAAGACGTATGTGGCATTGCATGTACTAAAAAGCACTAGCAAAATTCTAAGTAAAAGATGAAAGATTCTCAATTGTGGGGAAACACAATTCAATCCATAAAAGTGGATCACAACCCAAGGGTCCTATAAGTTTATGTGAATGATGAGAATTCCCAGATGTATAGTAGAGCTGACAAGGGGCAAGATTGTGGTCACTGCTTGGTAACAGCCAGCTACCAAGAGGGACCGAGTAATTGAACCTGCAGGCTTGGGACCATAGTTGCAGGGGACATCAAGCTCAATTGGCATAACATACTATACAAAACATTGTTCCACCTCCTACTTTGGTGAGTAGCGACTGGGATCTTAAAAGCTAGCAAGTTGCCGTCTAGATGCAACCATGAGTCTCTCCTCATCCAGAGCAAAGAAGAATGAAGAAAACCAAAATTCATGGAAACAATTAGTCCTAGCAACTGGTACACCATCTGATCTGCAGCCTATACAAGTACGAGACCAGAAGAACTAGATGGTGCCTGGCTACCACTGTCATCCACTTGGAAGGGGATCTTTGTAGGAGAGCCTTGATAGAGAGGGAAAACAATGTGGAACAAAACTCAAAATCATTTGGAGAAAAAAAAAAGGGAGGGGGAGACCAGGTTTGCTGGCCTGATAGAGCCTGGTGGAACCACTGAGACTATGGTCCCTAACTGCCCTTCATGTCTGGAATTGAACTCACACCTGTTACTTCCAGCCAAACAAAAGACAGGCATATGAGTTGGACATTTACCTCAAGTAGATACACGCCTTGGAGAGAACAATCATGGGAGAAAGAAGAGCTACTTATGCACAGGGAGACAGCTCAGGGGGCAGGAGTGCATGGAGGGATGGACACTGGGAAGGGGTAACTATGGGAAGGAAGTGGGAGGGGAGCTATTGCATTGTCGTAAACTGTGGTCAATGTCATGAGACAAAGTGTATGGAAAGTGAATCTGCTCTGTAAATCTTCACCCAAATCACAATAAAAAAAAAAAAAAAGGGGATCACAACCAAAAAATATTTGGTTTCAGTACCAGTGACCTCCTATTGCCAAAGGTAACAACCCTTTCCAGACTTCATTCTTCTCCCTACCTTTGCCATCCCATCTTCTTGAACCTTCATCTATAAAGACTTATGTGGCATTGCATGTACTAAAAAGCACTAGCAAAATTCTAAGTAAAAGATGAAAGATTCTCAAATTCTCCCAAGATTTTTTTACAGTGTTCATGGAGATAGTGACAGTATATGAAGTAGGCTGTTTTGGCTGTGAATGTGGTAGTTTGGTATTTTGGACTTGATGAGTTTGAGATGCTGCTGGGATTCTTCCAGATCTTTCACTCATGCTAAAGGCAAGCGCTGTGATGGTATAGGTACACTTTGGGAAAAGTCTATCATGCTTACGGAATGTACTCTGGCATTCTCCCCTTATCCTTTCAGCCTTCCAATTAATTCAGTCACTCATGACACACATTCAGTTTTCATTTACTCATCCCCCTGTCTTCTCAATTCTCAAAATATGGTATCTGGAACTCTTTCCTGGCATTTATTTTCTACCTTGTATTTGGTCAGAAATGGATGTTATATGGATTAAGAGGATGAGAGAGTATAGAGGTGTCTCGTGACACCTCAGTGCCCCATCAGCAAGGAAGTAACCAAACCACCACCACACCTCAAAAAAATGTAAAAAAAAAAAAAAAAAACCATGAAACTCACTGAACTCAGCGTCCTTATAATGAAAACAACAATCATAGAGTAATTTGTGTAGGGGCCATAATAACAGCTAATTTTTTTTTCTTTTCTGTTCTTGATAATAACAGTGCTACTGAACACATTCCATTTATCAGGTATGTTACTGAAGGCTTTATGTGAATTATATATATTATTTACATGCATGATTTCATTTGATCCTGATAACATCCCTAACACATGAACCCACTGCCATTGAGACAATTCAACTCATAGTGACCCTATATGACAGAATAGAACTGCCTAAAGGGTTTCCAAGGCTGTAAATCTTTATGGAAGCAGACTTGCCTCATCTTTCTCCCATGGAGCACCCAGTGGGTTCAAACCTAACTTTTGGTTAGCAGCTCAATGCTTTAACCACAGCACTACCATATCTCCTTACAACATCCCTAGGAGGTAACAACTATCTCCACTTTATATGTAAGAGAATTTAGGTCACTTCTGTAAGATCGCACAGCTGTCAGGTGGCACAGCTATAGTTCACAACTGAGTCTTCCTAACTCCAAAGTCCAGAGTCTGTCCACTGTGCTGCCTGGCCACTGGCAGCATCACTGTGTACAGTTCAATACAATAAATGATGTTGCTACCTCAAAGATATGATCGTGCATTATTATTCCATCTCCTAGTCTGTTTCTAAAGACATAAAATGCCTTACTCATCCCCCCAAAATGGTCAAAATTCAAATGCTGAAGTTCTCAATTGGTTAATTTTCAAATTACCTAGAAAATTAACTTATATGCAGACCTTAACCCCCATCAGTGAATAGAGTAAGGAATTACAATATTTTTCTCAAGATCACTGTGTGTAGTCAAATCAATTTCAACTCATAGCAACCCTACATGACAGAGCAGAACTGCCCCTTAGAGTTTCAGAATTGACTCAAGAGCATACAACAACAATCTCAAGGCCAAATATGCACACATAATGTGAGGCATAAGTACATCATGGTTTTGCACAAAGCAAGGGTAATATTTTCTGATTTGTTTCTAAAACCCTAAGAAATTATGTCTCAAACTGGCTTAACCTTTTGGGCCATAAAACCACATTGGCAGGTTGGATTTAGAGAAGATTATGTAGAGCTATCTACAGCAACTCAGTTCAAAGTTCCTCTCTTGAGTCTCTGTCAAAAGCTGAGTCACACTTTTTTTCACACTTATAAATGGAATGATTTTTCCCTAAAAGACTTGTCTTTTTTAATGTCCCAGCACTGTCAGGCCACTGCTCATCCCAGAAACAAAATATCCTGAAGGAATCAGATTGATCTCCTTTTTGTTTACATTCTCAACACTATGTTTTTAAAGGTACTTGAAGATAAAAATTGTAAACTCATAGGTGGAGCTCAGAGTTTCAAACATTACACAGCAAATTTCTCTTTTTATTTCCTAACCCAGCCGTTTACATAGTCAAGAGTGAAGGCAATTCATTAGACTTTACTATCTTTTATTTTTGTTTCTCTAAGCCAAGAAAGTCTAATGTATGTCCTTGGAAGGAAGACTGGGCAATCTACTTCCGTAGACATATCGCCTCATAGAGATACCGCCTCGGAAACCCAAGGAGGAGTTGCTAGGAGTCAAATCAACTTGACTGCAGTGAGTTTGGTTTTGGTTTAAGCCAAGAAAATAGTAAGAGAGAGACTAAGGACACAAGTGTTGAAGTTAGAGAATATCCTTTCATCCCAGACTTATCACATCCCATCTGAGTAAGTCACTTCAGTTTTTTGAGCTGTGTCTGTGAACCAAAAACTCACTGCCGTTGAGTCGGACCTGACTCATAGCAACATCTCCTTGGGTTTCCGAGACAGTATCACTACGGAAGTAGATTGCCCAACCTTCCTTTCGAGGAGTGGCTGATGGGTTTGTACTGCCAGCCTTCTGGTTAGTAGTCAAATGCCTTAGGCACTATGCCACCAGGAGAATATACAGAGAGACAAAGAGAAGGCCATGTGAAGAAAGGGTAGAACTTGGAGTTATACTACCAGAAGAGAAGCAAGGATTTTCCCCTAGAACCTTCATGGAGAGCATGGCCCTGCTGAATTTGGATTTCTATCCTCCAGAACTGTGAGAGAATAAATTTCTGTTCTAAACTGCCAGTTTGTGGTAATTTGCTAAGATGGCCATAGAAAATTAAGACATTCTCTGCTTTTTCACCTAAACATTCTGGCTTTGTCTTGTTGTTGTTGTTGTTGTTTGCCGTCGAGTCGGCCCCGACTCATAGCGACCCCTCCTTGGGTTTTCGAGGCAGTATCACTACGGAAGTAGGATTGCCCAACCTTCCTTGTCTTACATTTGCTATAAAATTTGACTAACAATCTTCTGAACGGTGAATGCTAATAAATGAAATGAATAGCTGGTACCTGGTGAGGGATTTGAGGAAGAAGGCACCAATCTCCAATCATACTGACAAACACTGCATGCAAGATTAAGACCAAATTCCTTAGTGTGGCCTTCAAGGCTGGTCATGACCTACTCCAGCACTATCTTTCCAATGCTAGTTTAGGTGGAATAGGCTCATTTCACATTCAGATACTCGCTACCATTCAGCCACCTGGAACATGCCTTGTACTCTCTCATCTGCACCGGTACCCATCCTACCCATCTTCAAGTTTTAGGTTATAGACCACCTCCACCAGGATGTATACCCTAATCCATACAATTGTTGTTGTTGTTAGGTGCCGTCGAGTTGTTTCCGACTCATAGCGACCCCATGCACAGCAGAACGAAACACTGCCCAATCCCCCGCCAGCTCCACGATCCCTGCTATACTTGAGCCTATCATCGCAGCCACCGTGTCAATCCATCTCGTTGAAGGTCTCCCCCTGTTTCGTCGACCCTCCACCTTACCAAGAATGACATCCTTCTCCAAGGAATGGTCCCTTCTGACAACATGACCAAAATAGGTGAGACGAAGTCTGGCCATTCTTCCTTCCAAGGAGGATTTCGGGTGCACTTCCTCCAGGACAGATCTGTTAGTTCTTTTAGCAGTCCACGGTACTTTCAGCATTCTTCACCAGCACCACAACTCAAAAGCATCAACTCTCCTTCGGTCTACCTTATTTGTTGTCCAGCTCTCACATGCATACGAGGCAATTGGAAATATCATGGCTGTGTCAGGCTCACCTTAGTCCTCAAGGAGACATCCTTGCTCCTCAGCACTTGAAACAGTTCCTTCACAGTTGACTTTCCCAATGCTACATGTCACCTAATGTCCTGACTGCTGCTTCCATTGGCATCGATTGTAGAAACAAGCAATGTGAATTCTTTGACAACCTCAATCTTCTCTCCATTTATTGTGGTGCTGCTCATTGGTCCAGTTGTGAGGATTTCTGTTTTCTTTCTATTGAGATGTAATCCATACTGCAAACTGTATTCTTCAACTTTCATCAGTAAGTGCCTCAAGTCATCCTCACTTTCAGCAAGCAAAGTTGTATCATCTGCGTATCTCAGATTGTCAATGATTCTTCTTCCAATCCTGATGCTACATTTTTCTTCATATAGTCCAGCTTCTCGGATTATTTGCTCATCATATAGATTGAATAAGTATGGGGAAAGGATACAACCCTCACACACTCCCTTCCTGATTTTAAACCATGTAGTGTCCCCTTGTTCCGTTCGAATGACAGCCTCCTGGTCAAGGTACAGGTTCCTCATGAGTACAATAAAGTTCGGGAATTCCCATTCTTCTCAATGGGAATCCATATAGTATCCATTACCAAAAACCAAACTCACTGCCTTTGAGTTGATTCAACTCATAGCGACCTCTCCTTGGGTTTCCGAAGAAGTATCACTATGGAAGTAGATTGCCCAATCTTCCTTCCAAGGAGTGGCTGATGGGTTTGAACAACCAGCCTTCTGGTTATCAGTCAAATGCCTTAGGCACTACACCACCAACATAGCAGATTCACTTTCCATACAGCAGTTCACATACTTTGTCTCAGGACATTGACTACCATTTCCCACAGTGCAACAGCTCCCCTCCCACTTCCTTCCCATAGTTACCTCTTCCCCGTGTCCTTCCCTCCCATGCACTCTTGTCCCCTCAGCTGTTTCCCTGTGCATATACAGCCCTTCTATTCTCCCATGATTGATCTTTCCAAGGAGTGTATCTACCTGCTGTAAATGTTCAGCTCATATGTCTGTCTGTCTTTTGTTTGGCTGGAAGCCACAGGAGTGAGTTCAATTCCAGACCTCAAGAGCAACTAGGGGCCATAGTCTCAGTGGTTCTTTCAGGCACTGTCGGTCCAGCAAACCTGGTCCCTTTTTTTTTTTTTTATGATTTTGAGTTTTGTTCCACATTGTTCTCCCACTCTGTCCAGGATCTCCTACAGAGATAGGATGCTGTTTTTTGAAAATTGAAAAAACTCAAAATGACAAACTATGAAGGGAATTTTTTGGCTCATGTGACTAAAATATGAAGAATAAGAATTGTATTAGGTAAGGAATGTTCTGATGGATCAGAAACTTGGTTTATTTCTGTCTCTTCATTCACCTTCTGCAGTGTCATCCTCATCCCAAGGCTGACTCACCTCATGGTTACAAAATAGGTTTCAGCAGCTCCTGAGGCTGCATGCTTCTTCTTTGACATGATCAAACACAAAGGCAGAGAGTCTTTGTCTCAGCATTCCCAGCAGAATTCTTGGTGTTTACTCTGGTCCATTTTAGAGTTATGCTCACCCCTGAACTAATCACTATGCCCAAAGAAATGGAATGCACTAATTGGCCTAGTCAGGTCATGTCTTCAACATTTTAAGCTAGGAGGTAGAACCTACTTACTTCCCTGGCATCTCATGGCTCCCCAAATAGAAACAGGGGTTATTGAAAGGGAGCAGGAGTAATGGACGCTGGGAGACAACAATCAAACACCCATCACATTCACACCCTTGTTTGAGTGCCTAATACTTTTTTTTTTTTTTTAACATTTTATTGTGATTTGGGTCAAAGTTTAACAGCACATTAGCTCTCTGTTCAACAATGTATACACATTTTGTTTTGTGACATTGGTTGCAATCCCCTCAATGTAACAGCTCCTCTTCCACTTCCACCCCAGGTTCCTCACTTCCTTTTGTCCATCTTTCCTACCCCTTCCTGCCTTCTGAACTTTGTTTTTGGGCAAATACCCTTTTGGTTTCATATGGCTCATTGTTCTGAGGAGTACTATGGATGTTATCATTTTATACGTCTATTGTTTGGCTGACAGGTAATCTCTGGGCGTGGATCCAGTGCCAGGTTTGAAGAGTTTGTAAAGGCCATAGTCTCAGGAGTACCACTAGTCTCCATCAGACCAGTAAATCTAGTTCTTTTTTATTATTTTGAATTTTGTTCTACATTTTTCTCTCACTACGTCTAGGACCTTCTATTGTGATGCCTAATACATTTTGTCAGCAGTTCTACTGAAGCACTGATCCTCCTTTTCATGTATGTTTTTTCCCAGTATTTGTATCTCCCCCAGAAAACTGTAAGCTCTTTGGCACCAGGGGCTATTATCTTGTTGATGTTTAGGTCCCAAGAGAGCCTTTTACAGAGTTGGTGCTCAATAAAGGTTTGTTGCAGTGAACTAAATTTTTAAAGGTTGTTTTCATACTTTCAAATTCCCAAAAAGGTCCTGTTACATTGTTTTCCACACATTGATTAATCCCTTCTCCAGTAAGTAAGGCTAATCGCAGGCAGCATTAAAGGCTCTCACGCGCTGTAACCTGATACACTTTAGAACATTTTAGTCATTTAAAAACTAAATTGAATGTCCACTGAATTTTCTGTGTGTGAATGAATGGTTATAAATAGAAATGGAAAAACACTAAGGCTATGTGAACTTGGTTGGCAGGGACCCTACTTTTGGACCCCCAAATATAGCCTGTTGACAATTTGCCACAGACATTTTTTTTTCTCACACAGTTCATCATGACATAAATTCTGAGCAACCATGCTGAATATTTGTTCAGCAGTACATTTTTTCCACTTTGTCTTTTGGCCCTATGTGTGGCTTGGTTTTTTTTTTTTTTTTTCTTTTTAAGAGATGAAACTCTCAAGCACAGTTAAATATATACCCTGATGCTTGGCTATAACACAATTCTCTATAGGCGATTCTGTCTAATGTCCGTGGGATTTGCTTGTTTTTTTTTTTTTTTTTTCTTTTTAAGAGATGAAACTCTCAAGCACAGTTAAATATATACCCTGATGCTTGGCTATAACACAATTCTCTATAGGCGATTCTGTCTAATGTCCGTGGGATTTGTTTAAATTTGGAAGCCTTCAAATGGCCTTGGTCTCACACTCATTCTCCCATAACTTGAACCAATGGCAGGAACCCTGAGGAGATGTTTCAGGGAGTGAGACATAGACATTGTTTTCCTTTAAGTAGAACCAGACAGAAAAGAGAAGCTCAGTGAGGAGTTCCTCAACAGAGATGGAGCTCTGGGAAGGCTTCCCTTTTGATGTCCCTGGTAACTACCACAGAATATAACCATGTCTGCCGCAGTTCTGGAACTTTTTTCAAAGTTGTCACATTGTTGCTCCATCTATATTTCTCTCCTTTTCATTTCATCTTTCTAAACTTTACCCAGCCCCACTGCCAGATTGGACACATCTGATTGTAGTTGATACAAGCATTTCCCAAGTTGGTTCATCTCCAGAAGGTCAACTGTATCTCAGAGTTTGAAATGAGAAATTTCAAAGTTTGAAGTTTTCCCATGAGTACCATATTATTAATGGGGGTTTAGATTCCCAGGCTAGACCATAGAAGCCCATGTCACACAGATGTGGTAGTGATATCCTGGATGGGGCTTTTGGGTTAGCTTTTGAAAAGCTTTAAAGGAGCTCTGGCGCATTTGGCTGCTAAAGAAAGTTGGTGGTCCAAACCCACAAGATTTTCCATGGAGAGGAAGATAAGGCAATCTAGTTCCATAAAGATTTACAGCCTTGGAAACTCAATGGGGGTTGCTATGAGTGGGAATTTACTTGATGGCAGTGGGCTTGATTTGAAAGGTTATAAACCTGACTGGTATCTTCATTTAGCCCTTGGCCCTTTCCTCTCCTTCCTGTCTCAAATGCAGATGGAACAGATGCTTGGAAGTGAGCCACCGCTATCTTAACACCATGAGAGCAAAAGCCACACCTTTTTAGTTGCAATGGTCCAAAGCTGCTTACCTTGTTACAGTAGAAAAAAATTTAAAGAAAATATAAACCTATTCAAATAATATACTCTAGGCAGTTTTCTGTTTACTGCAGAAAGAAGCCCTATACTGACTCACATAATTCTTTTTGTAACTCCAAAGATATTGAGTTTGCCTGCTTTTAAACTACTGGGAGCAGAGATATATTGACCACATCAAGGTCACTGATTAGCCTTGTTAATCATGGTGCCCCTTCCTTATTGGGGGGAAGGTGGCTTATAAGAAGAGAATGGAAACACCTAATGGATTAGGGGCTGGGAGGGAGAGCAGAAGAAGCCCTCAAGGGACTTATTTCTGCATTGAATGGCCACAGAAAACAAAAACCTTCCTTAGTAGGGGTGCTGTCCTCTCTCTCAGGTTTGTGACAGTCCCAGCCCACCTGGCCATGCACAGTCCATTAGTAATATTCCTTCTCCAGGAATATGGAGCAGCTTGAGTCCATACTAGCTCTCACTGAGCCAAGACTCACCCATTCTCTGCTCAGATGAAAGGGGCCGAGGTGCCCTTGGATTTCATCAGTTCCATTCTCAGCAGGCCTCTGAGGACAGCAAATATCCCAGAAGCTGTGTGGGCAGAGCTGGGTCTGCTCCTAGGAGCTGCAGCACAGCCTTGGACTCAAATGGTCAAAAGCAGTGGCAGCAGCACTGAGAATTGTGTATTGTATCTGATCACAAATTTCTGCCTTTCAGCCATACAGGAACTTGCAGCAAAAGACAATGGCTTTGCTAAAGATCCATGGCTGAATCATTTTTCCTGTGCAAGATTGAAGAGAGAGGGACCAGATGAGATCTAAGGGCAGTAATAGCATTATTACTATTTTTAATAATTATAATAATTGAGTGACTATCATTTTTTAATGGTATATTACAGTTTTTAGAGTATTTTCACCTATATTGACTTACATAATTCTCACAATACTCTCTGAAGTAGGAAAGATTGGGGTAACATATTCTCATTTAACATATGAAGAAACTGAGGCTCAGAAAGGATTGTTGACTCCATTGGATCACGCAGAAAATCAGACATGATCCAGTGTTAATGACAGTTCTATCAGTCAGAGCCCCAGCAGGAAATAGATCATACCATGCAAAGAGGTAATTCATGAAAGTATAATGAAGGGATTATTTAAAAAGTTGTGCACATAGCCAAGGGAAACCAGGAAGGGATAGGGAAGCATCCCAGGGACAGCCCCTGCCATCCATGGGCCTGAAAGAGCAAATAGAGGAGGCACTTACTAGAACCCCGGTGAGAATTATGCCTATAGAAGAAGGCCACCAGACAGGAGCTGTGACAAATAGAGCTATGGCCAAGCCAAAGGAATAAATACCCATCTCTCTTTCCTCCCACCCCTCCCATTTCCTGTTGGTGCCTCCCATTAGCCTAACCCACTGGAAGGCAGAGGGCAAATAGGTCTAGTTTATACAGCCCAGAAGGTCAGCTTCCCACAGCTCAGAACAACTAGAGAAGAATACAGAGCAGAGCTGAAGGGAAATGGAAAATATCTAGCTATGATCTGTTGTGCACTTATCTGGCAAAAACTATACATAGTCTCTTATATGGTGGCTTCATGTAATCTCAGATTGCCAACTCGTGTGTGTAAGAAGTGAAAGTTTATTTTTTGTAATTTAATTTCTACATGGAAGCTCTGGTAACCAGAAGGCTGGTGGCTCAAACCCACCAGCCACTCCTTGGAAGCAAGGTTGGGCAATCTCCTTCCATAGTAATATGGCCTTGGAAATGCATGGCAGAAACAATCTTAGTCAATTAATGGTTTCTTCAGCCAAGTCTTAACACAATAAACTTTCATCAAGGGCTTCATGTATAACCAAGCATCTCCCACAGCGCCAAGTCAATAGTCACTTCAGTCCACATTCCACACTGGTATCTCTCAAGACATGCTTGTTGCCATGTGGTCTCTTGTTATTGGATCAAATTCATAGGTGCCTATCCTAACCATAAGATCTCTTTAGACTTTATTTTCTTAAAATCCACTAGGGAGCTCAGGAGGTATTTGGCTGCTGCCCATAATAGGATGGTGCTGAGGCATCATTAGGGGCCGTCTCAGTCCAACCTACATGCAGGCTTCTTTATTCTCTCATTTGGACAAAGGAGCTGTGGTGTCACAGTGTATAAATCATTTGGCTGTTGACCAAAAGGTCAGCAGTTCAAACTTACCAGCCACTCCTTGGAAGAAGATGAGGCAATCTATTTCTGTAAAGATTTATAGCCTTGGAAAACCAATGTGGATCACCATGAGTCAGAATTGACTTCATGGCAGTCAAGTTTTGACTTGGTTTGGTTTAATTTGGGCTGAGTCTAGAGACATGCTATGAGACTTGCTCCTTCAGGGATCCACTCTGGAAGCAAGACTCAAGTCCTATTTGTTGAGGCATTTTTTTGTGTATTCATTTAGAGAAACTCCATAGGCTCCAGAGTCAGGTTGGCTGTAATCTTTATGGAAGCCACTCACCAGGCCTGGATCTTCTGTGGTGCTACTGGATGGGTTTGAACAAGCAGCCTTTGGGTTACTAGCTGAGTGCAGACCATCTGAGCCACCAGAGCCCTTTCAAGCCCTCTTTGAAACCAAATCTCCAGATGACTCTAGAGTTTCTGTTATGCTCCATTCCTCTAGAGGCTTGACCCAGGATTCCTTCCTCAGGGTTATATTGTCAGTATCTATCTAACCTTCTTGCTTGCCCTTCTTCTCACCTCTCCCCAGTCCCCTCCAACAACTGCAGCCTGTGGAATCCTTAGGCAATAGTTTGGGGTATCAGAAAACTGGCTCTGAGTAATCAGGTATGTTTCTGTTTCCAACTTTACTGTTCATATGTAAACTTTATTCCCTAAAATTTTAAGAAGTAGGATTTGGATGCACAAAAGCCAAGATTTTTGCAATCCAAGTCTTTTCTCTTTTTTTTTTAAAAAAAAAAAAGGTTTTAAGTGGGAAATAACCCAGGATTACCTGGGTGGGTACAATATCACAACAAGAACTTGTAAAAGCGGAAGCAGGAGGCAGAAGAGTCAGTGTTAGAGTGAATGTGATGTGAGAAAGACTCAATCAGCCGTTGCTGGCTTTAAAGATGGAAGGGGGCCACAAGTGAAGGAATGCAAGCAGACTCTCTACATGGGAAAAGGCAAGTAAATGGATTTTCCCCTAGAGGCTCCAGGAAAAAGGCAGCCATGCTAACACTATGATTGTGAAACCCACATCAAACTTCTGACCTCCAGAATTGTAAGAGAAGAAATTTATATTTATTTATTTATTTTAATTTGTATCTCTTCCTTAGGATCAATAGAAACTAAAAAATCAAAAACTGGCATCTTAGCAAAAACTGCCTTCTCCCATGGGATCCCCTCCTTGGGGTAGTAAGTGCAGAATACCTTAGCTGCTATCTAAAAGAGAAGGACCTCAAGGTTACAAGAATTACCCAGGAAGAAATTTACAATGTTAATGAAGAGATGGACTTATCATGAAGCTTAGATTTCAGGGCCCCTCAATTGCAAGGCCTCCTTTCAAGGCCTTGGGAGGGACTTAACAGTGGGTTCATATGTTTTTATAAAATATGAAAAATTTAAGATATTTCAACCACAGTCAGTTAAGACCACTGTCTCCTTCCACTTGGACTTTTTGTCCATCCCATTTCTATTCACGTTGGGTGGTGTTTGAGTAGCCATGGATATTTTTGGGATTTGGCCTTGAGAAAGTTGAGCTGAGTCTACACGGTGGCATCCTTAGACCAGAGTAAGAGCAGCATACAACCCACACTTTGGAGTGTCCCACTTTTGCCCTCTGGGAAAAGGGAGCAAGAGGAGTGGGCCGGGAGCAAGAGGCAGAGCTGAAGTCCAAGGTGAAGGGGTCTTCATCCAGCCCTAGAGCTGGCACTTTGAACTCAGATTTCTGTCCTAGAGGAAGATGGATCTTGGCTGAAAGCAAAGAATACCAGAAAGATGTTTTCTTCTGTTTTATTGACTATGCAAAAACATTTGATTGTGTGGATCATAACAAATTACGGGTAACATTGAGAAGAATGGGAATTCCGGAACACTTAATTCTACTCATGAGGAACCTGTACATAGGCCAGGAGGCAGTCATTCAAACAGAACAAGGAAACACTGCATGGTTTAAAATCAAGAAGAGAGTGCATCAGGGTTGTATCCTTTCACCATACTTATTCAATTTATATGCTGAGCAAATAATCCAAGAAGCTGGACTATATGAAGAAGAATGTGGCATCAGGATTGGAAGAGGGTTCATTAACAACCTGTGATACGGTGATGATACAACCTTGCTTGCTGAAAGTGAGGACGACTTGATGAAGGTTGAAGAATACAGTCTGCAGTATGGATTACATCTCAATATAAAGAAAACAAAAATCCTCACAACTGAACCTATAAGCAGCATCACGATAAATGGAAAAAAGACTGAAGTTGTCAAAGACTTCACATTGCTCCATTTTACAATTAATGCCAATGGAAACATCAGTCAGTACATCAGACAACATATTGCACTGGGCAAATCATCTGCAAAGGACCTCTTTCAAGTGCTGAAGGGCAAAGATGTCTCCTTGAGGACTAAGGTGCCCCTGACACAAGCCATGGTATTTTCAATTGCCTCATATGCATGTGAGAGCTGGACAATGAGTAAAAAGACTGAAGAGTTGATGCTTTTGAGTTGCGGTGCAGGCAAAGAGTGCTGAAAGTACCATGGACTGCTAAAAGAACTAACAAATCTGTCCTAGAGGAAGTGCAGCTGGAAGGCTCCTTGGAAGTGAGAATGGTCAGACTTCATTTCACATTGTTGGTCATATTGTCAGAAGGGACCATTCCTTGAAGAAGGAGGTCATGCTTGGTAAGGTGGAGGGTCAGTGAAAGAGGGGAAGGTTCTCAATGAGATGGATTGACACAGTGGCTGTGGCAATGGGTTCAAGTATATCAAGGATTGCAGAGCTGGTGCAGGACAGGTCAGTGTTTCATTGCTGTGCATAGGGTTGCCATGAGTCAGAGATGACTCGAAGGCACCTAACAACAACAACAACTTTTGCCCTCCTCTGGCTGTGCTCTAACCCTGAGGGCAAGGAGTCTTCAGTATCAAAGGGTCAGGTCCACACGGAATTTGCACTCCTTCCCTCTAAACCCCACTCCAGGTACGGTAACCATGGAAGACTCCTCAGATATCCCTTCAAGAGGTGCATTTCAGTCCGTTACAAGGAGTGCAGTTGGCTGACAGCCTTCAGCTGTAATGCCTTCAAGATCTACCATAGTGTTTGAACTAAGACCGTGCTCCTGAAAGACTGCCTCCAGCTAATAAGCATGGCAGAGGTCATAGAAGTCAGCCATTTCTGCCCAGTGTGGGCTTCTTCTAACTGGCAGTCTTTGCACTGTAACTCCTTACCAAGTTGATCAAGACTTGTCCGATTTACATTTCAGTCTGAGTCTCTACCTCCCTATTCTACTTCTGACTTATTTCCTTCCACAGTTTTCAGATTTGCACTGCGGTATGAACCAGAAGGCTGGCGGTTCAAACCCACCAGCCACTCCTCAGAAGGAAGATTGGGCAATCTACTTCCATAGTGATACAGTCTCAGAAACCCAAGGAGGAGTTGCTATGAGTTGGATCCGACTCCACGGCTGTGAGTATGAAGGCATTTACTGTTCATTCCCACTTCCTCCACCTATGACTTCATAGGAGTTATTTCCCCTACTCACATAAACTTCTAGCACTCCTAATTCTGACTCAGCATCTGCTTACCAGAAGAGGACCTGAACTGACACCATAGATGCTGGTGTGGTCTGAAAAAGCAGGGCAGTAAAATATGGTTTGGGATGAGAGAAAGACTTAATTAACTTTACATTCTCTCTATAGAAAATGCTACTATAAAATCATTGTCACATGAAGAGATTATTAAAGTGTACACAGCCAAAAAAAAAAAAAAAGTAGAAAAAATATTATAGAAGCATATAAGATAGTTAATTAATAAAATATATTATTTTCCTGGATTTTGTGGTGTTTGCAATATTTGTTCAGTTTTTTCAAATTGTAATTTGTTGTGACTTCTTTTTTCCTAAGTAAATATTCACTTTCACATTTAATTTTGTATTTGTAATTTTATATTTTCTTTCTTAAAAAGAACCTCCAAATTAATTAAATTTATTGTTGTTGTTGTTAGGTGCTGTTGAGTCAGTTCTGACTCATAGGGACACTGTATATAACAGAATGAAACACTGCCCGCTTCTGTGGCATCCTCCCAATTGTTGCTATTTGAGCCTATTTTTGCAGCCATTGTGTCAGTCTATCTTGTTGAGGGTTTTCTCCTTTTTTGCTTTCACTTTACCATACATGATATCTTTCTCTAGGGACTAATTCCTTCTGGTAACATGACAAAAGTAGGAGAGATGAAGTCTTGGTCATCCTCACTTCCAAGGAACATTCTGGCTGTACTTCTAACAAGAGAGATTTGTTCATTCTTCTGGCAATGCAATGCAACCCACTCCCATGGAGTCAGATCTGACTCATAGTGTCCCCTCCTTGGGTTTCCAAGGCAGTATCACTATGGAAGTAGATTGCCCAACCTTCCTTCCGAGGAGTGGCTGGTGGGTTTGAACCACCAGCCTTCTGGTTAGCAGTCAGATGCCTTAGGCACTACGCCACCAGA
Source organism: Orycteropus afer afer (assembly GCF_000298275.1). Lineage (NCBI taxonomy): Eukaryota > Metazoa > Chordata > Mammalia > Tubulidentata > Orycteropodidae > Orycteropus > Orycteropus afer. The sequence continues at coordinate 3,429,746 of NW_006921612.1, forward strand.
GCTCCCATATATATATATATATATATATATATATATATATATATATATATATATTTCACCACAATGAAAAGTAAAAAGAACAAAACTGCCCTGTTCTATAGAAAAAGAAAATGAAGGCCCGGAGAGATGAAGTTGCTCACTCTGACTCTGAATGTTTTTCTTTCTAGACTCTGATATCTGCTGATTTCTTGCTCTCAGTGCTGCTTGCTTCTACCACCCAAGTCCCAATAGAGAAAGCCAGAGAGAGACTAAATAATTAGAAGAAGCCTCTCCAAATAAGTCTCTACTCAAAGGGTTCTCTAATGGCTGGCTCCACAGCAGCCAAAAGCCAGAAAACAGGGTGGGAGTGGCAGTGGAACCACAGAAACTAGGAAACAAAGGGCCCAAACAACTGACTTTTGCAGGAGAGCACAGCAGGGGCAGTTAGAGCCTCTGGATACCAGGCAGGGCCCTAGGACCTCAGTTAGCTACCAGTGTTGCTTCACCCTCACTTCACCAACAGGGACAGAGAGGAGAGTAGTGAGGGATTTCATGTCTGTGCTAGTCTAGCCCCTGCACAGAGAGATAGGTGTTTGCTGTAGAGAGCCAGGGCCTGATGACCAGGGTGCACTGGGCAGGGACTGTGGTCATGAAGCGCACCTGATTTATTACTTGCCTCTGGCCATGGACCCAAGGACACTCAGGACTTATGATAATTAAGATTGTTATAGGAATCAGTTGATTCTCAGGTTCCTTCTGGTGAAATGGAGAATCAATGAAGACAGAACAGTGACTTTTTCAAAAAATTAAATGTATCCAATTTAAATACTGTCCTCTCTGCTTATATTGTGAACCTTTTTTGAAAAAAAACTTTTTTTTTTCCTTGTTAAAATAGCCTTTCTTTTTTGAAATGATACTAATAGTAGCAACAATGTTGCTTGCTGGCATGTATTGAGTATGTTGGGACTGTGATAAAAGGTTTGCAGAGTTTCTCTCATTTACTAACCCTGAGAATCTTAAGAGATAGGTACTATTACCAACCCAATTTTACTTATGAAGAAATGAAAACTTAGGTTAAGTTGACAGATGTCACACAAATAGCATGCTACAGAGTCAGGATTTAAACTGTACTGCACAATCATTGCCTGACCGCAATCACAGCATCATACTGCATCTGTAGATTAAATATTGTATTTAAATATTTATGTTCTTATCTAGGAAAATAATAATCTAGCAACTCTAAGGTAGGACCTCATGCTTTATTATTATTTTCATTGTGGTAAAATATACCTAACAAAACATTTGCCATGTCAACCATTTGTACATGTACAATGCAGTGACATTAATTGCATTTATCCTCCATGCCAAGTCTTCTTAAAACTGTTTAATAGTTTAGCTTAACTAGTAAAGAATGTCTATCTTGAGCATTATGCTTTTTTAAGATGTATCTATAAGGATCCAACTGACAACAGCAACTTGAAAAATCAGATATGAAAGTTAGGGGACAGTGAGTTTATGCTAATAGGGGAAAAACAACTCAGAAAAGGAGCATGAGAACAGTTGCACATCTCAAAGAACATAATCAATGTTATGAATTGTGCATGTAGAAACTGTTGAATTGGTGTTATGTTCCATTGTGTATGTTTTCAACAACAACAACAAAAAAGAATAATAAATTATACTAAAAATTACATGTACCATATTGTGCAATCATGACTGCTTCCAAGTTTTATCATCACTCCTGATAGAAACTCAGTGCTCTTTAAGCAATACCCCTGCCATCTACTCTCAGTAAGCACTAATAAACTCTGGTCTTTATGCATTTGCCTATTCTAGATATTTCATATAAGTGGGATCATAAAATATTTGTCCTTTTGGGGATCTCTTTTTTTTTTTTTTTTTTAAAGAACATGTATTGGTCCAAAAATCTGTAAGTCTGAGAGCCATTGATATAACCTATCCATATCATTTGACTGTTGCCCAGAGAGAATAGAGTTACCACAAAATTACCCACAGTAAATTGGAAGCAAAATTAGGCAAAGAGAAGACCTGGCCTGGTAGATTTTCAGCATCTATGAGACATGAAAATTTGGGAACTTCCTTTGGTTTGGACAATGAATGACCAAAGGAAAGGCAGTCTCTAGAAATAAATTCAGAAAACAATTCTTCTAACCTATGCATCCCTAGGGACATCTGTCTTTGACAATGTACTTCTGTATAGCTTCAGGAATGCCTCCACACTCCTTAATGGAGTGGGAATTTCCAGGCTGCAGTTCCCATTAGAGGATGCTACCCCTCAGGCAACAAAGGAGTATCTGGATGTGAATTCTCACCTCTCCCTGTATATGTATCTTCTCCCACTCAAGGATCTTCTTTCCAGTTGGCTGTCTCTATGGTGAAGGTGAGAGGAAAAGAGAGAACTGAGATGGATTCCATGGCAACAGCAAGGAAAAGGTTGTTTCCTGGGTGATGGTGAGGACGGTAGAAGTGGCTGGGCTGTCAGTATTCCCTCCTTTCCAGCTCCTACCCTGCATAGATAACATCCAAGTCTTCCTGAATTGGGGCTTCTCATAGCAATGTGACAGTCATACAGACAACAGACTTTATTCAGAGCAGTAGAGCAGTGCTCTGTTTGGACTCTGTGTCCAGGCAGACTTGGTTTGGGACATATTAGTTCATCTTTCAGGTCTTCAGTTGCTCCATCTGTAAAATGGGGCTAAGAATAAGATTAATTTCTCTTAAAGTTGTGAGGAAAGTAAATGTAAAGTGCTTAGCCCACAGTAAGTGCCCAGTAAATCTTAATAATTATTATTACTTGATCTTGTCCATCTTTACAATGCAGAGAGGGAGACAAGGTAAGATTTAATATGGCCACTTTAAAGTAAAGAGGAAGCTGGAGATCAGGGATGACAAGTGATTCAGCCATGGTTCCACCACTGTTAAGACATAATGCTGGGGGGCTAGACGCCAAGCAACTGGTCTTGGAGTCTAAGGCAATATCCGTGACACCATCATGCCCCCTGTTTTGGCCCTCTTGTTGTTGTTGTTGTTGTTGTTATGTGCCATCGAGTAGGCCCTGACTCATAGCGACCCCTCCTTGGGTTTCTAAGTCAGTATCACTACGGAAAGTAGATTGCCCTCTAGTGCTGCTATAACAGAAATACCACAGGTGGATGGTTTTAACAAACAGGGATTTATTGATTTATTCTCTTACAGTTTAGGAGGCTACAAGTCTGAGCTCAAAGTTCCAGCTCTAGAGGCTGGATGAAGGCCCCTCTACCTTGGGCTTTAGCTCTGAATCTTGCTGTCGGCCCACTGAAGCTGAAGGCTTCTCTTAAGTCAGGCAGCTGCTGGCTGCTGAGGCTGACAAACTCAGGCTGACAAACCTAAAGTCAACAAGTAAAATGACACATTCCCAAGATTATTAAGCAACACAGAAGGCCACTAGTTCAAGTCCAAAAACAGTCCCAAGATTGGTAGGCAACATGGCAGGCTGCTGAATGAAGACTTGGCTACATCCAGGGTCCATGTGTGCCAAAAAGCTCAGAGACTTTTCTTGAAGTTTCTTCTTATATACTGGAAGCAGACCACATCCCTAATGTAGCTACTCAGATGGTCACAGTATATTCCACCATGGAGTTGATTACTAGTTTCATCATGGGGAATAACTACATCCAATTGCTCAGCCACTCAAAACCAGGCCCAGCCAAGTTGACACACAACCTTAACAACTATACCCTTCTTGTGTAGTACACACACTATCTGTTGGCTGGGCCTGACTTTGATTTTGTGCCTCAATCAGAGACCCCAGAAGCAGAGCATCTAGGCCCCTACTCTTTCCTTGTGTTGCTTATGGTTTGCATGGTAAGCCTGGATCTTGTATCAACACAAGTATCTAGATGATTGTCAAAGCAATTAACAAACACCAGAAGGGAAGAGTGAATTAATCTCATGAAGACTCCCTATCCCATAAATTAATGGCAATAAGTCTAAACTAAATTCTCATCTTCAGGTGCTTGACAGAGTGCTCTACCATTTCATCAAATAGCTTCGGCATCATGTAGCCATCAATGGCATTCCTGAAACATAATTTGTGAATTGTTAATACTTGTGTGATCTGTTAGTTATTTAGAAGGTGATATAGCATTCTGAGAAGCCACTGACTTTAGAACTAACCAGACTTAGCATTCAATCCCCAGTTTCACTACATATTAGCAATGTGACTTTGGATGAACAAATCAATTTCCCTAAGCACCATTTCTCAGATGACATATTTGTGGTGAAATTTATAGATAATGTACATACATGTATATGTGTGTGTATGTGTGTGTGTGCAGATAAATAAAGAGATAGATAGATAAAGATAATACTCTTGAAACACCTGGTACATACAAGTAATTCAACAATTGATAGCCTTTCTCATTAAACCTTTCTCAGTCATAGCTGACAAAGCAAAACTGGAATGGACCTCAGTTTGTAACACATGGGTATACTGTAATGACAATGCAATGAGAAATGTTACGGATCAACACCATGCTAGAAACTTAATCTTACTCTTAGAAAACAAAGGCAACATGTGCATTGCATAGTAACAAAATCTCTTGATTAGCAGGGTTGGAAACAATGGTGCCCTGCTCAAAGATGGTGGCTAATTACACTGCTTTGATTGTGTGTTGCTCTCCACAGTCCTGCTAATAATCCAATCTCACACATCAGGCTCCTACAAAGGCTTATTATGCCTCTTCTGAGTCTTCCCTTCCAGGGCTTCAACACAAAATTTTTCCTCTTCTGGTTATCTTCCTACTTCACCTAAATTTAAAAAGCTGTGGGTCTATTCTAGTTTCATTGTGTTGGCCATGACTGAACCAATTTGAACTGGTAGAAAGCTTTACATTAAACACAGATGGTCTTATCATGTTTCAAAGTTTATTGTATTTTCACCTGTTTCGTTAGTCTCCCATCAGGCTATAAGCTCCATCAGGGCAGGATAAAGCCTTTCAAGGTTCTGCACACAAGTAGGCTCAAGAAAGTTTGATGACATCAGCATAATCTCTTGGTTGCCTTCTAAGCAATGCAGGGGAGTAGTGAGGCTTAATAATTTTAGCCTGCAGTTGAACCATCACTATCCAGGTCACATACAAAAGCAAGCTGCCTGGCTAAAATGTATCATGGGATGATCTCTACGGCTAGACTGGGCATCCCTTTCCTCCCTCAAGTGCCTACCTATTCAGCTGTTGATCATATCCACAGGGTTGGGTCTCTGACAGAATGTGTGGGCTACATAAGCCTTTTGGTTTTCATGCCTAACTACATCAGAATTAATATCTGACTAAAGCTCACCAATAAAATTCTGTCTCCCAGGAATGTGGGATTGGGTCCAAGACAGAGTTCAGTTAGTATCTTGTCATAGTTAAAATTGTTATATATAAAGCCTGGAATTGAGAATTGGCCATTTGCCACCATAAGGCACTGGATCTAGAGAAAGGCAAACACACACATATTTATACACATACCCATAGAAGCAAAATTTAGGGATAGAGTTCTCAGATCATGTATCTGGTCCCATTCTGGGTTTTGTCAGCATTTCTTTCTTTCTTTTTTTGTTCTTAGGTGCTTAGCAGTGGTTAGCAGTCAAATGCCTTAGGCACTACGCCACCAAACCAAAACTAAACTCACAGCCTGGAGTCGGATCCAACTCATAGCGACCACTCCTTGGGTTTCCGAAGGAGCTCTGGTAGCATAGTGGCTAAGGCACTTGACTGCTAACCAGAAGGCTGGCGGTTCAAACCCACCAGCCACTCCTCGGAAGGAAGGTTGGGCAATCCTACTTCCGTAGTGATACTGCCTCGGAAACCCAAGGAGGGGTCGCTATGAGTCAGGGCTGACTCGACGGCACATAACAACAACAACAACAACAACATCACTACAGAAGTAGATTGCCCAACCTTCCTTCTGAGGAGTGGCTGGTGGGTTTGAACTGCCAGCCTTCTGGTTAGCAGTCAAATGCCTTAGGCACTACGCCACCAGAGCTCCCTTAATAAAAGTAAATTCACTATCTTGAAGCAACTCCAGTATATCTTATAAAAACAATCAGCATTAGATTTAAGAACCCCCATAAACCCAGGATGATCTCATGTGAGATCCTTAACTTAGTTACACAGACCCTATTTACAGATAAGATCACTTAAAAAAAAAAATGTGCTCTAGGTGAAAGTTTGCAGAGCATATTGTTTCCCATTCAATAGTGTATCATAAAGTGTTCCATGACATTGGTTGCATTCCCCACTCTCCTCATTTCCTCTTGTCAGAATTTTTGACCTTAGGTTTAGTGAAGCACTTTAAAATAAATTTCCCCTCTGGATTTGTTGCTGCTATTAAACTAGATCAAGTTTATTTTTGTTACTTGGAACCAAAGAATCCTAACTGATGTCTTCCCTTTCAGCTGGAAGGCAGAGTATGGAGGAGAGAGTGAATGTTGTGAGCTTCAGGAAGAATACCTTGAAAGAGTTCAGTTAACAAAGATTCTGCCTTACAGAGAGACTTTAATTTAAATAATTAAAAGGAACTCACACATGCTGAGCAAATTTATTTACTGAGTTATTTATAGGTCACTATGAGTTGGAATGACTGCATAGCAATAGGTTTCAGTGGGTTTTGCTTATTCTTTCATAGATAACCTGGTAAGCTCATTTCCTTCTGAGTGTAGAAAAGACTTGGAAAACAAAAGATGAAATGGAGACTTGCACTGCTTCACTTGGTTGAGCTTCCTCACTAAATTAGCTCCTGTGGAAGTAGAAAGCAATGCTTCCCTCTGCGCTAGAAGCCATCTGGTGACTGCCATCAGTACCAATGAGAAGGCCCCAGGGTGTTGGAATTACCCCAGAAAATCAGCCATACCTAACAGGCACTAGGATTGTTGATTCAAAAGCACCTAAAAGAATGTCCATGACGGCCAGAGGACCCAGAAATCAGTGCCATATCAAAGGTTGTTCAGTTTGGAGAAGAGGAAATTCGGGTATAGGACCACTCTTCCAATCCCTGAAAGACTATCTTGAGGAAGAAGGGGTGGATGGTGCCGGTACAAGGTGGGTTCCCCAGGAAGCAGACTCAGAGGAGTTTGCAGGCAGAATGTTTTTAAGGAGTGTCGTTGGAACATTCTCTGGGGAGGAAGGCAAAGGAAGCAGCATTAGGCAGAGGGAGAAAGTGAGCTACAATGCAGGCACAGTGCCAGTCTGAGCCAATGCCACAGAAAACACAAGAACTAGGATGCCTTCAGACCAAGCTGACCAAGCCTCATACCTTCCCCCGCTGGATGTGGGCCACCCCCGAAAGGACATGACCTTGGACAACCAGCTCTCTGCAGCTGAGGCAAACTCTGAAAGAGCTGACAGCTGACATTGTCTGTTCTCAGCAGCTAGGGAAACAAGTTCTTCAATGAAAAAGAATCTGGATGTCATATCACAGTTCACCAAAGGTTCCCTCCACTTGAAGAAAGCAAAAAAGAAACCAATCATTTGGAGGCAACAGGAAGCTGTATTCTAGCTCAGTATACTTTATTGTGGGCTCAGTTGCTCATCCTTTGAATCCATATTTAGGAAGCACCTCAATATGCCAGCCCTTTGTTGAGCTAGTATATGACAATATTCCTGTCCTCACAGAGTGTGTAGTCAAGCAATCTGAACACAGAAACAATATTTCACTTAGCACATTGTGCTAGGGATCTAGCCTGTGGGGCGAGATATGGTCTGTTAAGCTCAAGATTTAACTGAACTAAGACATAGAACTTCAACAAGTGAACTGTTGTTAAAACTGATGAGGCAATGTTGAAGAGAGAGGGAAATAAATGCTGATCTAGAAATCAGAAAACATAGATTTGAATTCAGGCTTTGTTGGCTGGCTCTGTAACCTTGGTCAAGTCTCTGAGTGTCTCTGAATCAAAATGAAAATGGCAATCATACTACTTACCTTACAGGGTTGATGTGAGATTTAAAAAACTAACACTTATGGGTAGCAGAATCCATGACAAACAGCCAGGATGCAGACTTGTCTTTCTTCTTCTGAAAACCACTCAGTCACTATGGATGTTATGAAAGTTACTCTTCTAATCAAAAGAACCATAAACTCCATTTTTATGACCTAAAGGCTAGATGTCAGGCAAGGACCCATAGAACCAACATAGTCCTGAGCCTTTGGAATACATCAGTTGCTTACTATTTGATGATTCCCATTATCCTAGGTTTAAGGACAGGGAAGATTTAAATCTATTATTTTGGGATCTTGTTCAAATCTGGCCAAGATCTGTTTGGACTCAGTCATCCTGAGTGACACTGGCCAGGCAGTAGCCTTGTGAAATAGGTATGCAGCTACTATAAGCAATCACAATACACACACTCACACACACACAGTATCTCAGTCATAAAATAGATAACCATCTGCAAAATGGGAAGGGGCTCAATTTTTTTTTTTTTTAAATCATCTTTAGGATGAGATAGAACAATTTATGGCTCAGATAATTAGGAGAATTGAAGTCATCTTTGCCACCCAAGCTTGCTGAAAGTGGGAGGCAGCAGAATATTTTTATTCATGGTGACCTAAAAATGCTTCATTACAAGCAGAAGAGTTGGAGGATCCCAAGCCTAACAACCTTATTTTACAGCTGAGGAAACTAAAGCCTAAAAATTATCAATAACTTGTCAAAGACATGTACATCAATCCTTGGCAGGTTGAGGACCCAACCCAGAGTCTCAGGGTCCCAATCCATTGAATTACTTTGCATTTTCTCTTAATCACGGGGTGCAGTGTAATGGATCACTATTATATGGCCTTTCAAGCCATGGTCTTATAACTTCACAAATGATTGGGTAAACGGGATCAAATAGCTTGACAATAATGCAAATAAGGTATGCAGCACCCTGTGGCAGTGGGGCCATGTAAACAAGGTGTAATGAGGGCTTTAGTCAGTTTTGCCATCCCACTAGGCTCAGAATGAGCCATCCAGAGACAGAAAGGGGGACCTCACTACCACCACCAAGAAGAGATGGAACAGAGCGCGTCCTTTGAACTTTAGGTCTTGCACTGAGAACCTCCTAGACCCAGGAAACAGCACAAGATGGAGAGAAGCAGCAGCAAAGAAACAGCAGCAACAGAACCAGGAGACCAGTGCAAGATGCACAGGGGGCTTCCTGGCCCATGGAACAACGCAGTTATAGTGGGTATACTGACCCACAGAGCAACAGAGCTGAGAGCCTTCAGGCAGGAGGCTGCCTGGCAGAGGCGGGTGTCTCCCAGCACTTATTGGCAGAGCTAAAGAGCTTTGTAACACTTGCTCTAACAGGGCAAAGGCTGGACCAAGGAGCTGAGAGTCTGAAAGGCTGAGAGCCAGAGAGGTCTGCCTGTGTACATGGTTGAGAAGAGGATGTCCTAGTCAAAGAGCTGTATCCTGAGACATTCCTAATCCTGAATTGTACCATTACTTCCCTAATAAACCCTCTAACTGTGAGTATGGTCTGTGAGTTCTGTGTAACCATTGCAATGATATTGAACCCAGCAGAGAAGTAGAGAGCGCCATGGGAGAAACAGCTGGTGTTAGAACTGGTAAAAAGGTTGGAGGGTGGAGATATGTTTGACCTCTGCCTCATAGAAATCAGCTGTGGCTCGTGCTGATGGTGATTTTATCTCTTCCTCATGAAGATAGAGGAGGTTAGACTCTGCAACCACATCATTTTTTACGTAAGACTAGAAGTATAGGGTGTGCTTGGCAATGATCCCAAGTAATGCCAGTCTTGACTGCATGCATATGTCCTAACTCCCCATCCTATGCTATTTCTGACTTTCCAAGCAGTAAAGAGAGATAGGGAAGGATGATTTAAATAGAAAAGCAGGAGTTCTCATTTGTGAATTAGTCCTGAAAGACAAAAAGACCAACAGACTGGTTAGCGCAGACATAGATTCACGTATTATGGCAAATGGACAAATGACATTGTGCATCTATGAGAAAAGAATGGTCTAGTCAATAAATGGGAGGAGCTCTGGTAGCATAGTGGCTAAGACACTTGCCTGCTAACCAGATGGCTGGTGGTTCAAACCCACCAGCCACTCCTCGGAAGGAAGGTTGGGCAATCCTACTTCCGTAGTGATACTGCCTCGGAAACTCAAGAAGGGGTCGCTATGGGTCGGGGCCGACTCGACGGCACATAACAACAACAACAGTCAATAAATAACCCAGCAATTCCATTCCTAGTTATACACTGCAACTCTAGGAAATGTGACACAGGATTTCATATACTCCTAGCAGCATTGTTTATAATAGCAAAAAAAAAAAAAAAAAATCTGTCCACATGAGAGTGAACATGTAGGTAATTGAAGTACAAAAACATGCATGGAAATAATAAGCACCAAATTCAAGGTAGAAGTTACCTCTGTGCAGAAGGAAGTGGGGATGCTATCAAGAAGGTTTGAACTATATTTAAAATATTTTATTTTTTAAGCAAGGGGTTGGTTATTACCTGAATATTTGTTGTTACTCTGTTTTTTTGTTTTTTTTTTTCAATTATAAACTTTCAATAATAGGTGAGTGTGACTATTATCTGAGTAATTCCTCATTTTAAGATAGCCTAGGCATGAGGTGGGGCAGGGAAGGCAGCTCTAACTTCAATTTACTGTGCAACCTTGGACTAGTCATTTCCCTTCTTCTTCTTTAACTGTAAAATTAGAAGAATGAACTAATTAAATGTTTCCTAAAGTATGTTCCACATAACACTAATTCTGTGAGATTTTTACTGTATGTTCTACAAAAAAAAAAAAAAATTACCTGGTCAAATAACTATAGATTGCACTGGACTAAAAAACAAGAATCTTCAAAGGTTTTTAATCATGAGTAGCCAAGAGAGGGATATAGTATGCATATACCAGGGTCTTTTCATGAAATAATTATTAATTTCTTTTTCTGCTTCACTCAAATAAGAGCTTATGCCTGTGATGGTTTTGAAGGAACATCAATTTTCTGCATGAGCTACTTTGTGTAAATTAACTTTGTTTTGTTTTGTTTGTTTATTTTTAGCTGAAAGGTCAGAAAGATAAACACAACAGCTGCCCTGTATGCAGTAGACCTCACTGAGTGTGAGATGGGGCCTCCTAAGATGCAAAATGAAGGCCTTATTGAGAATATTTTTGTTTCAAAGATTAGAAAAAATGTATTTATTTTTAAAACATCAAGCTGAAAAATAAATTGAGCAAAAGCTAAACCCAACTCAACAGCAGTGAGTTTAAACAGTGGGTTTAATTAAAGTCATTAATCAACTATGGAGTAAAACAAACAGTACATGTTTTAAAATCCGTTAATTTTTTTAGTTTGTTTTTTACTGTGAAGTATACTATACATGCAGAAAAGAGCACTATGTAAATATATTGCTTAGTCAATCTTCATGTAACCATTATCCATGTTAAGAAACAGAACATTGCCAAAATGCTAGGTGTCTTATCTTCTTCTCAATCATTCCTCCTTTCCTTCTCCTCAAAGTAATCGCTTATCCGGATTCTAACATTATCCCTTAGCTTTGCCTGTTTTCTTTTTTAACTCTTTATAAATGAAATTTAGTGTATGTATTGTTTTATGTCTTCTTTTTTTTTTTGCTCCACATAATGCTGGTGAGAATTCATATGTAATTGAATTAGTTATAGTTCTTTCAATTTCCTTATTGCATTGTATTCCATTGTGTGAATAAACCATGATTATTTTTATCCATTACACTCCTGGTAGAATTTTGGATTTCACTGGCTTGGGAGTTCTTATGAATAACACTGCTATGAATATTCTCATATGTCTCTTGGTAAGGACACATAAATAGTGGGTATATGCTGTTGCCATTAGGTGCTGTCGAGTTAGCTCTGACTTATAGTAAACCTGTATACCACAGAACAAAACACTGCCTGGTCCTTCTCCAGCCTCACAATCCTTGCTATACCACAGCCCATCATGGCAGCCACTATGTCAATCCTTCTTGTTGAGGGCCTTCCCCTTTTTCATGAACCCTTTACTTTACCAGACTTGATATCCTTTTCCAGGGAATGGTCCCTTCTGACAGCATGACCAAAGTAAGGCAAAACAAATACAATATACTGCTCTCGAGTTGGATTAGACTCAAAGAAACCCCTCCTTGGGTTTCTGAGGTGGTATCACTATGGAAGTAGAATGCCCAACCTTCCTTCCAAGGAGTGGCTGGTGGGTTTGAACCACCAGCCTTCTGGTTAGCAGTCAAATGCCTTAGGCACTACGCCACCAGAGCTCCTATGACCAAAGCAGGTGAGATGAAGTCTGGCCAGTCTCGCTTTCAAGGAGCATTCTTGCTCCACTTCTTCCAGGACTGATTTGTTCATTCTTCTGGTGTCCACGATATTTCAAGTATTCTTTGCCAACACCACAACTCAAAAGCATCAAATCTTTTTCAGTCTTCCTTATTGGATATATACTTAGGAGTAAAATTTTTGTTGGGTACATATCAACCTTGGTAGATTAAGCCAAACTGTTTTCCTAAGTGGTTATATCCATTCATACTCCCCACCAAGAGTATATATGAAAATTCCTGTTGCTCCATATCCTTATCAACACTTGGTATTATCAGATTTTAAAATTTTAGTCATTCTGGTAGTAGTCATTTCCAAGACTACTGAAGTTGAGCATCTTTTCATATGCTCAATGGCCAATCATATACCCTCTTATGAAAGAGTATGTTTGGGTCTCTAACTTGAACTTACCCCTTTATAAGTCTCTAATGGTTTGTCTGTCTTTTCTTATTGATTTGTGGGAGTTCATTATATATTTTGTATGCTCTGGGATATGAGTTTCCTGTTACTGCTGCAACAAATTATGTAGACTTGGCTTAAAACAACACAAATTTGTTCTCTTGTATTCTGGAGGTCAGAAGTCCAAAATCAATCTCAATGGGCTAAAGTCAAGGTGTTGGCATGGCTGTTACAGGAAAAAAAAAAATGATTTCCTTATCTTTCCCAGCTTCTAGAAGTCACTTGGCTCTTGTTGTCACATCTGCTATTAACTTTGGCTCTGAACCTTTTATAAGAACTCTTGAGACTATATTGGGCCCACCTGGATAAACCAGAGTGATCTCATCTCAAGATTCTTAGTCACATCTGCAAAGTTCCTTTGCCATGCAGGGGAGTATGTTCAGAGGTTCTGGGAATTAGAACATAGACATCTTCAGGGTTCATTATTCTGTCTACCACATCTGGTAAATAAAACAAACCACAATAAGTTTTTAAAAATCAAGATAGTATTGTTACCTTTCAAATTGAGAGAGATTTTTAAGAATAACAATACCCAGTGCTGAGTAAATATGCAGCTATTAAAATCATACAGTTAAAGAATGAAGAAGTTCTACTCTATAGGGTTGCTATGAGTTGGAATCAATTTGATGACACACAACAACAACAATACATTCATATATATGGATATGGGTGTGTATGTTTCTTAAAATAAAATGTCAGCCATCCACAAGGCCATTAGATATCCGATCCTTGCAATGAAGCTGCCATAAGGACTTTGCTGTGCTTCTGAGATATAGGTGATTAGGAGCTCTGGTAGCATAGTGGCTAAAGCACTTGACTGCTAACCAGAAGGCTGGAGGTTCAAACCCACCAGCCACTCCTCGAAAGGAAGGTTGGGCAATGCTACTTCCGTAGTGATACTGCCTCGGAAACCCAAGGAGGGGTCGCTATGAGTCGACTATGAGTCGGGCCGACTCGAAGGCACATAACAACAACAACAATGCTCTCATTTGGTTCTTCCTGTACTCATCCTAAAAGTTCAGGGACATCAAAGGCAGAAATGCCTTCCTTGAGTTATGATGTTGCTGGTGGCCTCTGCCTTTTTGGAAATGCCACACAAGCATCATCTATTTAACAGTGTTTATGGATCTTTTGCAATCTGTGGTAAAAGCCATTCCATTACCCAGTGTCTCTTTTACTGGGACACTCTGGGGAAGTTTTGGCAGGAATTGCATTCCAGGAAAATGCCGGGCTCTTGCAAATCAATTTGTATGCATTCTTTTGTCAGAAAATGAAAACTATGTAACCCAATGTGTTCCACCCTTTGTTTTAATTGCCAGGAAATTTAGACTCAAACTCAGGGCCCTTTTGTAGTAATCAGTGTTTAGGATTGCTGGACTACAAAATGTCAGAGCCAGAAAGTCTCTTGCAGAGTATGTTGTCCCAGACATACACATAGGGAAATTGAGACCCTCAATAAGTCACTGGTCTTCCTTTCAGGTAGCTGTTCACCCTGCTCCTTCTCTATCGGCCTATCCTCACTTTTGATTGTGAGAATGGCGCAGGAAGACCTGGCAACATTTTGTGCTGGTGTATGTGAGATGGCTATGAGTCAGAAGGGACACAACAGCACCTAACAACAACAACAATCCTCGCTTACTCCTAAGTATCTCATGTTGCAAAGTTGACATTGCAAAGCTCCTTTAAATCCTGCTGGAAGTACAATGTTACCACGTGTCAGAGCTGAATGGAAGGAAAGTACAGAGGGGATCTTCTAACGGACCAAGTTAGAAGTGGCGGAGCTTTAGCAAGAAGGCAAGTGCTTCCACTTCCCTGAGTGTATATGGTCAATAGGGTTTGTGGACAGGTTTGGCAAGATGAGCCTTGATTTGGTGAAGGAGCTAAAGGGTGGGAAGGAAGGATACCATTTTTCCTCTTGACCCTTTGAATCATACTGTGTTTGGCTCAGGAAGATAATTTCACAGAGAAACAAGGGTGTATACAAACAAGTTTGTTTGGTCCTAGGATTTCAGTTTACTGTTGTCTCTGAAACTTGTAAGCCACTACCTTGTCCTCTAGGAGCTATGGTGGTGTAGTGCCTAAAGCATTTGACTACTAACCAGAAGGCTGGCAGTTCAAATCCACCAGCCACTCTTTGGAAGGAAGACTGGGCAATCTACTTTTGTAGAGATACTGTCTCAGAAACCCAAGGAGGAGTCGGAAACAACTCAACGGCAGTGAGTTTGGAGTTTTTGGAGATCTGGTCCTCTAATTCAGTAGTTCCCAAATCCTGCTCCAGGGGCTAGAGCCAGAGCATAAAAACAGGATTTGGCCTGAAGCAGAATTAGAAAAATAAGGATGTTGTGGTGTTTTGTTTTTTTTTTAAAAAAAAACCTGACTAAACTCAATTTTTTTTTTAAGACAAATGCCTTTTCTTTTTTGAAATGATAACACTAGAGGTTGTTCTATTGTCCTCTTGTGGCAAATTAAAAAGTTATCCCCACTCGTATGAAAGATCTAGAAGGCAAATGTACAGAGATGAAAGCTTGTTAGTGGTTATCAGGGGCAGGAGGAAGAAGAAGGGAAGGGGGAGTCTTTGCTTTGGGAACAGGTGATGATGGTTGTGCAGCATTATTATATTATTATTATTATTATAACTAATGTCACTGAGCTGTATATGTTTCAAAATGTCAAATTGGCAAATGTTTTCTACATACACTTATCACAATTTTTAACAAAATTAAAAAGTTGTCAACGCTATTGTAATCCTCCTCCTTTTTTTCTCTTTTTTAATAATTTTTGGTCATGTGTGAAATCCAGATCTCTGTGAGAACCTATTTTAACACCCCTGACCAAGGTCTACTGTCAACATGTGCCTGGTGAGGAAAGCCAGGACCCCTAGAGACCCCATTGTTATACAGCGAGTGAATCATGATTCCAAAGTCTTCCCTTCAAGGCCCTTTGCAAACATCCTTTCCCACTTTATCTGCCACTCTTTGAACCCTATATTACTATTGCTATATCAGATTCCTCACTTTTCCCTAAATACTCATAGCTTTTGGACACCTCCATGCCTCTGAGGTGGAGATCTTCCTCCCTAGAATGTCATTCCTCCCTTCTCTCTCTGAGGTCCAGGTTTACTAAAGCTTTTAGCATGGTTAAATGGGCTATAAATGTATGTAACTTGGCTGTGAGTGTGGTACCCCACAGTCTCTGGGGAATTTCATAACTAGGTCTTCCTCACTGGGAGCCTTTCTAGAAGCCACAGGTGGATGGCAGACCTCCCTTTCCTCCCATGGCATTCTATATTCCCAGTGTACATAGATTTATTAGGATCACTTATGTCCTGCAGTGATCTGTGTACTTGAGGGCAGTGGCAACGTCTTTTATCTTTACATTCCCTATGGCCTAGTGCAGCCTCTGGGGCACAGTATATACCCAATTAATGTTTATTGAACAAAGATGTGAGTGAGTGAGTGACTCAATGAGCCTAAATCAGGAAGTAGGTGGAAGGCAGGACACGGGATGGGTGACCTACCTCTCTGAACTTGCTTCCCAGAACTCAGGGGTGAGACAGGGGCAGGAAGCACCTGTGGATGAAAGAGAACAGGCTGTAAAAGTAGCAGGAATCACAGATTTCCCTACCTGGGAAAGGAGGCTAATAATAGTTACTATTTATTAAAGGCCTGCTCTGTTATTCCTGTTCTTTATTCCTCGCCTCAACCAAGTAAGGTTAGAAAACTGAGGCTCAATGAGGTAAAATAACTTGCCTCATCCAGAAGTACCATAGAAAATAAGTCTAGTGATCTGCTTCCATTAAGATTACAACCAAGAAAATCCTACTCCATGAATCAGAGTCAACTAGACTGGATGGCAACTAACAGCAACAACAAGGGTTGTATCGTTAGTAAGTGGCTTAAAGGAGTCACAATCTGACTCCAGAATCCATCCTTATTGCACTTTTAAGGAGAAGTAGCCAGCCTGGAGCTAGGCAGACCCTGCTCAGTAACCACAGGTCCCTCTCTTTGCCAGAGGACTGAGAAGAAAGTTTCTGGAAGGAAAGTGCAGCAGCCATTTAGAGGAAAGGGTCCACTTATCACAGCAGGCAATGCTATCACGTGCTGCTACAACAAACATAGCTATTTCAGACACTACAGGGCTTGAAAAAGCAAAGGGAGGAAGGAGAGCTTAGTTTAGCCTGGGTTTATTTTTGTGAAGAGGAGAATGACAGCCACAGAAATATTATAGAGAGTTCACAGTGTCTTGGAAAGGGAAATATTTGTGCTTTGTCATTCGACCCAGAAACTCTGGCAAAACTCTGATTTTTGACAGATTCTGTCTGCGTAATAAGGAAGATAATAATAAAAATGAGGGGGGCAGGGAGCATTTTGACACATGACACATCAAACACCCTATCCCTAAGACAACCATCAAGCCCACACAAATGTTTCTGGGTGGCTTTGAACTCTGAGCATGTTTAAATGGGTCATAAATGTTTGTAACTGGGCAATAAATGAGGAGGAACGCACAGTTCTTCAGGGAAGTTGGTGGCCAGGCTCCTCCTAATCAGAAAGTGAGTTTGGTTTTTAATAGGCCAAGTTTTCATACCTTCTTTCCTGACGTGTTCTCAAGTCCTTAAAAATGTTCTTTTCCTAACAATTGTAAGCTTGGGCAAAATCATTCAATCGATAAATATTATTGAGTAATTTCCATGGTGACATGGGAGCAAAAGTCAGCCTGAAAGGTCAGAGAAGGTTCCTGGACCAGAAGGGGCAAAAACTGGGATTGGAAATACTAGGAATTCCCCAGGATGACACTGCCAGGTATTGGTATCTAGTGACTCAGTGACCAGAACTTCATTTTTCTAAAGTTTTGTTTTCTTTTTTTTTTTTTTGCGTTCTTTTAAAATAAATAGCCTACAAAATCCATCTGGCTACAGCTGACATTGTTAAGAAATTAAGAAATATAAGGTTTACTTGCTTCTCTCAAAATGCTCTGACTGCCTGAGGAGGTTGTCAAGGGGTCATGGGTGAGGTAGACTAAGAGGGATCTGGGAGGCAGGGCAGCCCCTCCAGGAGACATTTAGGATGGCTTCTGTGAGAAGTGGCTTTTTACAGGTGTCCAAGTTTTTCAAGACTCACTGAGTCCTTTGAAAATCACTTCCCACTCATTGCCCCATCTGAGCTTTGTAACAGCCCTGTGAAGAGGAACCATGAGATACAGGACAAGGCCAAGGGCAAGGACTCATGGGCAAGAACAAGTGACTTCCTATAGAGAAGCCATACATCTTTAAGATAAAACTGAACCTAATTTTACTGGGATTTATTCTTTCTCTTCCTCAACTTCTATACAAGAAGAAGAAAAAGAAAAAGAAGAAAAACTCACTGCCATCAAGTCGATTCCAACTCATAGCCACCACCCCCAGTGAGTTTCTGAGGTGGTAAATCTTTAGGGAAGTAGATTGCCCCATCTTCCTTCCACAGAGAGGCTGGTGGGTTTGAACCACTAACCTTCTGGTTAGCAGTCAAATGCCCTAGGCACTATGCCACCAGAGCTCCTTTCATCTTCTATACCATCCTTAAAATAATAATAACAGCTTCATGGAGATACAACTCACGTAACATAAAATCTATTCTTACAAAGTGTATAATTCAGTGGCTTTTAGAATAGCCTCAGAGTTGTGTAACAATCATCACTACCTAAATCCAGAATACTTTCATCACTCCTAAAAGAAACCTCATAGCCATTAGCAGTCACTCTCCATTCCCCTCTTTCCTGTATCATCTTTTTGAAGGGAACAGCTTATTACACCACAGATCAGAATTGGATGGGCCTCTAACATTATTAACCCAACCCCTGAGTTTTATAAAGTAAATGGAAGCTTAGAGAGAGGTTAAACATTTAGACTGAGGTCATATAGGGAACAGTTACAGAGTTAAGAAAACCTTCCTTTCTGAGGAAAGGTCCACATCTCTGCACTGCAGAGGTTTGTGGGGCAGTGAATCTGGTCCTGTGCTTCCCAAATGTACTAAAGATCTTGTTAAAATGCAGGTTCTGAATCAATAGGTCTAGAGAGAAGCCCAAAAATCTTTATTTCAGCCAAACTTCCAGGGAATGCTGATGCTGTGTCCCTTTTGAATTACAAGGGGCTAGCGTCTCTAGACTCAATGGCAGTTAAGTTGTTTTGGTTTTGGTTTTGGTTTAGAGTCCCTAAGAGGGAGTCCGTAAGTGGTACAAACATGCTCACCTGGTAACTTAAAGTTTGGAGGTTTGATTATACCCAGAGGTGTCTTGGAAGGAAGATCTGGTGACCTACTTCTGAAAAATCAGCCATTGAAAACCCATGGAGCACAGTTCTACTCTGACAGTCATGGCATCACCATGAGTCAAAATCAACAGCAACCAGTTGGTTACTGGTTTAGAGCAATTTAGCCGTGCTGAGGGGTTGTTTTGCTAAGGTGTGCTCAGCGAAACAGAAAGTAGTCAGAAAGCAGGCATAGTGAAGTGCAAAGAACTCTGAATTGAAGTCACTCAGATTCTGAGTCTGACAAACCTGGGTCTAGATCCAGCATCCTGCCTCCCCATCCCTACTGCTTGTCTTGCACAGGCTTCTTTTGGTCACAAGGGACAAAACCTCACCCTTACTGACATAAGCAAGTTATTGTAATCAAAGTGTTTTCTTTTAGTTTTGAGACAGCAATGTTTACATGAAGCCCAGTGGATTCCTTTTCTATGTTCAGAAATCCTGTGTGTCAAGTAATTGGAGATGGAGTGGTTGGAAAGAGTGAGAGAGCCCAGTCTCTTTGCCTTAATCTGGGCAGAGAAACGAGATTTCCACAGGTGCCAAAATGCTCTTAGAGGCAGTCTTCATAAGTCTTGACTAAGGCACCATAGCTAGCTCCAGCCCTGTCATACAGACATGATAACAATTCCAGTGGCCACCTCTGATACTGGGTTTGGCTGGGACACCCTAGTTTACCACAATAAACTAGTAAACCAGTTGCCAATGAGGTTATTATGACTCATGCTGACCCATGTGGGTCAGAGTAGAACTGTGCTCATAAGGTTTTCAATGGCTGAGTTTTCACAGATGGATCACCAGGCCCCTGGGTGATTTTGAGTATCTAACTTTTCGACTAACAGCCAAGCACATGAACTATTTGCACCACCCAGGGACTCCTTTCTTTGTCTCCAAATATCAGGGAGAAGGGCTGCAGGAGTGTCCTTTCTCTTGCCGAAGATCTTTGAGTCCTCTCTGCAAATTGGCCCATCTCTTCCAAGCACTCCGTAGACCACTTAAAAAGGCCAGTTTTGCCAAATCAAAGTTTGCTTACTGTTCACTGTCTAAGTAAGCATAGTCACTCAGGATCTGCCCCACAGTGACCTTTTGTCTTTCTCTCTCTCCAGATAGCAGCTGGTAGATTTTTTGAAAACATTTTTTAATAAATTCTAATAGGGCATGTGTTACATAAATTTAAGTCCTAATAGAACATTCTGTTACAAAAAGATAAAGGGGTATTTCAGGAAAATGAAGGTCCTCAAAATTGACTGGAATCAGGGAAGTTGTCAAAACTGTCTCTCTGGGTTTCTGGGGGTTATTGTGTGACAATTTGATGATTTGCTCTGGAGACAAGCTTCTGTTGCTTCTGTTTGAACATGCAAACATGGCTGTCCCAACTCTGGTTTAACTGGGCCTGCCCATTCATATGTCCAACAGAGAGTGAGGTGTATTTCTTAGTGGCAAATCAAAACTTCAAGAAAGAACACCTGCTTGGCTCAGCTTGGGTCATTAGTCCATCCCTAGTACAGGGTTACTATGAGTTGGAACTGACTTGATGGCAGTGGGCTTTTTGCTTTGGAGTCCAATAATCTGGAGTTCCAGCTGGTGTAAACAGTTAAGCACTTGGTTATCAACCAGAGGGTTGACAGTTTGAAAATACCCAGAGAACCCTTGGAAGAAAGGCCGGGCAATGTACTTCTGAAAAATATTGACATCTAAAGCTCTATGGAGCACAGTTCTACTCTGAGACACATGAGGTTGCCATGAGTTGGGTTAGAGCAAACTGGGTGGCAACTGTTCTGTTACTCTCTTTCTCTTTCTCTTTTTTTTGGTTGTCCAATTAGGTAACTGGTGGAAGGCAAGTTCACATGTATGAGCATGGCTGTGGACAGGGTTAGATCTTAAAAATAGATGGAGTATGTTGGGGAAGCAAATACCCCAAAAGTTATCAAGTCTGTTGTCTCATACGAACAGATACATTGGAGCTATTTCTCTGTCTTAAAATATGAACACTAGCATCCACCTTTCTGAGTTTTTGTGAGAAGAAAATGTATTATTGCAAGCAGTTAGTCAACTCTAAGGGGCTATTTGCAAGTCGCCATTTCTAGTATGGCACTGATCCAACTAAAGCTAGTCCATGAGTTCCTATGTCCTAAGTGCTGTAGGATGAGAAGCAGCTTGCTTGGCAGCCTGGAGAAAGGGGAGATGATGAGCCCAGAGGCAGCTTCATGCTACTTTGGCTGGGAGGTAGCACTCAGGCCCCAGTCAGGTGTGAGGTGGTGCCAACTCCACACTCCACACCCTTGGAGAGGTGCCAGGCAATTAACAGGTCGTCTCTGAAACACTAACAATCTTAAATACTCAGCAATGAGATGCACTACGTGTTAGCCCAGACCAGTATAAATAGGCCTCTTTATTTCCTTCCCTTCATGCTAAGGAGAAAGAACAGCAGAACTGGGGAAGAGGACATTCCAGAAATGCCACAGAGAGACCTCAAAGAGCACTGCTCTGTATCTGGTAAAGGAAGTACTTCATGAGAGAGAAATGAACTGCAGGAAGAGACTGTAGGGATCAACAGCCAGCCCAGATAAAGGAAGTGGCTTATTCAAGTTCACAGAGGGAGCCCTGAAAGCAGGGGCAGGAGGCCAGGACCACTGCTCCCAGGCTAGTCTTCTTTCCACTGTCACATTTTCTCTCATTTAAAGCTGTGTTTTGCCATAGTGTTTCATTCTGAGTGAACTCCAGATAACGATTGCTCAAATCTGTCGGGGGAGTGGCTGATACTAGTTTTAAACAGAATCATTTTCAAATGAATGGAATCTCCATCCAAGAATATCAAGAATTAAGTCCTGTTTCTAATCGTAGACTTTTTTATTCAATGGGGAAAAATAAAGCATGTTCGGCTTTGGAGCTACTGAGGTATGTATTGGGGATACTAAGTTGTAAATGAGAAGATTCTCCTTCTAGAGTCTCACCTTTGAGGGAGAGTGCTGCCAACTCTTCCCTAGAGATGGATATCTTGAGGTGATCTCTTTTAGTTTGAGAAGGTAAAGGTGAAGCCTCTGCAGATAATATTTTTCTCTATATAAGCAAGCTAAACATACACACACACACCCTTCCACTAACTTTTTTTTTTTGTGATTTGGGTGAAAGTTTACAGAGTAAATCCATTTTCCATACAGCAGTTCATACACGTTTTGCTTCATGACATTGATTGCAATTCCCCACAATGTAATGTTCTCTTCCCACTTCCTCCCTGTACTTACCTCTCCTCTGTGTCCTTTCCTATGCATTCCTGCTCCCGTGACAGTATCTCCCTGTGCAAACACGGCCCTTCTGTTCTCCTATGATTGATCGATTGATCACTCTAAGGAGTGTTAGTACCTGACACAAATGTTCACTCTATATGTCTATTGGTTGACTGGAAGCCACAGGAGTGAGTTCAGTTCTGGACCTGAAGGGTAACTAGAGGCCCACTAAGTAAGTCTTAATGAGCTGTATTTTTTTCTGCTCTTTTCTCACCTAATAATCTCCATGATGATTTGTGGCCACCGACATAATTTGGACAGCAGTTTAAGTTTGCAACAGTTGTTCCCAATGACATTGCTTTGCATCTTTATTGCAGAAGCCTGGGTCGGAAGTTTGGGTTTATTGTTAGGAAGTCAAAGAAGAGGGCCACAGCTTGTGTGGGCCTATGTTTCCTATTTTAGAAATGGGATTTCTGAATCATCACTTAAATTAAACACAGGTGTTCTAAGCAGCCTAACATCTTGAGACATATTGCTGAGGGCCCCATGCCACCGCTATTCTGTCTGAGGGCTTGAGGAAAAGAATACATAAGACAATAATAACTGTGAGAGAAAACATATGGACACTCTTAAGATTAGGCCTCCTCAGGTTTGCTGGTCCAATAGAGCCTGGTGTAACCACCGAGACTATGGCCCCTAGTTGCCCTTCAGGTCTGGAATTGAACCCACAACTGTGGTTTCCAGCCAAACAAAGTACAGGCATGTGAGTTAAACATTTACCTCAAGTAGACACACGCCCTGGAGAGAACAATCATGGGAGAAGGAAGGGCTGCTTATGCACAGGGAGATAGCTCAGGGTGCAGAAGAGTATGAAGAGATGGACACTGGGAGGAGGTAACTATGGGGAGGAAGTGGGAGGGGAGCTGCTGCATTGTAAATTTTGGTCAATAACATGAGACAAAGTATATGTGAACTGCTGTATGAAAAGTGAGTTTACTCTGTAAATCTTCACCCAAATCCTAATAAAAAAAATAAAATAAATAAAAAAAAAAAAAGATTAGGCCTCCAAAGTGGCAATTTAGTAAGGAATGAGTTATTGTAAAAAAAAAAAAAAAAGGTATGGCAGATAGTGTCTGTCCTCCTCTAACTTCCTGAGGTGTGGGGAGAATCAAGATTAACAGACCAAGGCAGATTCCTATGAGGCAGAGATCAGACATACCTCCTCTAATTTTTTTTTTTTTTTACTAATTCTGATTCAATTTTGAGTCCCTCCCACGGCACTCTCTACTTTTCTGCTGGGTTTTATAATTCATTACAGTGGGCACACAGAACTTACAGACCATACTCACAGTATGGGGGTTATTAGGGAAGTAATGAAGGCTATCATTGCTGATGTCAGATGGATCTTGGCAGAAAGCAAAAAATACCAGAGAGATGTTTACTTGTATTTTATTGACTATGCAAAAGTATTCGACTGTGTGGAGCCTAACAAATTATAATATTGTGAAGAATAGGAATTCTAGAACACTTAATTTTGCTCCTAAGGAACCTGTACACAGGCCAAGAAGCTATTGTTCAAACAGAACAAGGGAATACTGCATGGTTTAAAATCAGGAAGAGTGTGCATCAGAGTTGTATATTTTCACCATAATTATTCAATCTGTAGGAGCTCTGGTTGCATAGTGCCTAAGGCATTTGGCTGCTAACCAGAAAGCTGGCAGTCCAAACCCACCAGCCACTCCTCGGAAGGAACGTTGGGCAACCTACTTCTGTAGTGATACTGCCTCGGAAACCCAAGGAGGGGTTGCTATGAGTCAGACCTGACTTGATGGCAGTGAGTTTGGTTTGGTTTTTATTCAATCTGTATGCTGAGCAAATAATCTGAGAAGCTGGACTATCTGAAGAAGGCAGCAACAATGTTTGAGGAAGACTTAGTAACAAACTTAGTAACAACCTGCAATATACAGATGACATAATCTTGTTTGCTGAAAGTGAAGATGACTTGAAGCACTTACTGATAAAGATCAAAGACTACAGTATTCAGTATAGATTGCACCTCCACATAAAGAAACCGAAAATCTTCACAAGTGGAGGAATAAGCAATGTCACAATAAACGGAGACAAGATTGAAGCTGTCAGGGGTGTCATTTCACTTAGATCCCCAATCAACACCCATGGAAGCAGCAGTCAAGAAATCAGACAGTGTATTGCACTGGGCAAATCTGCTGCAAAAGACCTCTTTAAAGTGTTAAGAAGCAACGATGTCTTTTCAAAGACTAAGCTGTGCCTAGCCTAAGCCATGGTATTTTCAATTGCCTCCTATGCATGTGAAAGCTGGACAATGAATAAGGAAGACTGAAGAAGAGTTGATACCTTTGAACTGTGGTGTTGTTGAAGATACTGATAATCCCATGGACTGCCAGTACAATGAATAAATCTGTGCTAGAAGAAGTTCAGCCATAATGCTCTTTGGAGAATGGCCAGTCTTCATCTCGCCTACTTTGGTCATGTTGTCAGAAGGGACCATTCCCTGGAGATGGATATCATGTTTGGTAAAGTAGAGGGTCAGTGAAAAAGGGGAAGACCCTCACTAAGATGGATTGACACAATGGCTGCAACAAGGGGCTCAAGCATACCAAGGATTGTGAGGATGGCACAGGACCAGGCGGTGTTTCTTTCTGTTGTACCTAAGTGTTCTATGAGTTAGAGCTGACTCAACGGCACCTAACAACAGCAACAACAAGGGATGTAACAGGTTACAATTCAGGATCAGGAATGTTTCAGGATACAGTTATCCATGAGGACAGCCTCTTCTTAGCTGTGCCTTCAGGCAGGTCTCTCTGGCCTGCCACCTCTTAGCCCCTCAGCCCAACCTCAGCTCTACTTGGGCAAGTATTGCAAAGCTCTTTAGCTATGTCAGTAAGTGCCTGGGGCCACCCCACTCTGCAAGGAAGCCTCCTGCCTAAAGGTGTTCAGTTCTCTTATTCCATGAGAGCTCATGGAATGAAAGCACTCATGTTGGCACACCAACTGAAGCCACTTTGCTCCATGGGCCGGGAAGCCCACTGTGCCAATCACATTGTCCTGCTGCCACTAATTCTCTGCCCCTGCTTCTCACTGTATTGTGCCATCTCTAGTGTTGCAATTCTCTCTGGATTTAGGAGTTTCTCAGTGCAAGGACCCCAGGTCCAAAGGATACCTCTATTCCTGTTTTTTCTTGGTGGTTGTGAAATCTCCCTTTCCGCCTCTAGGACTGGCTCTCTTTAAGCCTAGTGGGATGGCAAAACTGACCAATCCCCTTATTAAGTTTCCATACACCTTATTTGTATGGTCCCAAGCCCACAAGCGTGCCACACACCTTATTTGTCTTATTAGCAAGCTATCCAATCCCCTTGTTGGCCACAAGCACCTTTTTTTTGCACAGTCCCATCCAATCTTTTAGTGAGAGTTACAAGACCATGGCTTGAAAGACCATATAAAAGCAACCCCTTGCACCACAGTTATGGTTGTTCCTTGGTAAAGTCTTGTTTCAAAGTTTGGTCCAGAGCCTTCTAATTCTCCGATATATAAAGCAGCTCACTCATCTTTATTTATTAGCCTATAAAATGCTATTAATTCACAACTTGCAAAGTCATTATGCAAATGAAAGATGTTGACTGTTAAATATCTCAAAGAGAACGTACTTGATAAATGACACATACTATAATTGGCATTCATTCTTGTATTGCCCTTTGTGTTAGTTCTGATCCCACCCCTGGGCCTGATTTATTCACCTTTGCAATTCTCAAAGGCCAGGAAAGCATGTACAGAGTCCTCAGCAAATCTTTGTAAGTTAAACCACCAGCACTTAGAACTCTCTCTCCCATCTTCACCCGATTTGACAAATGTACTTTAAGGGACTGTACCTCCAGACATCCTCTTATTCATGTGACAGTGGTGATCGGCAGGATAAGAGACAGATGGGAATCAAGAAGCAGAAACCTTAGAAATGCACAACAAATTTCAGTGTAAGTGTCAAAGGTGTCAATGAGCAGTTCAGTTCAGTGAAAGTAGAATTTCCCGAGAGGGGTCAGAGATGAGATACACAGAGTTTCTGATTCTATAGTCTCCAATGCAAGGCCAGTAGGAGCTGCGGCAGTCTGGGTACAAGTGTGTCTGAGGGTGTAGAAGGGTCAAATCACTTTCATTCCCTAGTAGGTAGTGAGTGCCTATTATGCATCAAGGATTGCTTTAAGTGCTACAGATACAATGAAGAACTAGACATGGTTAACGGTGATAAAGCCTACTGTTATTGAGTCAATTCTGACTCATAGAAACCCCCATTGGGTTTCCAAGGCTGCAAATCTTTGCCAAAGTAGATTTCCCCATCTTCCTTCCACAGAGCGGCTAGTGGGTTTGAACCACTGACCTTCTGGTTAGTAGCCAAATGCCTTATCCACTATGCCACCAGAGCTCCTTTATGGTGACACAAGGAATAGCTAATTACAAAATTTTGTGTTGCTTTAGAAGTCAGTGCAAAAATACTGTAAGAGATCATAGTAAATTAGGGAAAATGGTCCTGGGATTTTCAGGCTGGGATCTGAAGGTTGAGTAGGAGTTAACCTGGCCAGAGAAGAAAGAACATTCCAAACAAAGGGCACAGGAGTTGAAAAGGGTCAGGGACTCTTGACCTCAGCATGGGAGTCAAAACTTCCAGAACCCTAAGGCTGCAGAGGCTGGTATTGAGGCAGGTATGGACTCCACCAGTGGATGTCCTGAAGGGAGTCTCCTGGGTGAGATACTGGGCATTATAGGGAGGTTACAAACACTTAGCACTCAGCCAGGAGGAAGAAGTGAGAAATGCCCCAAGGATGAGAGCAGGAAAACTTGAATTAATGGCTTTATCCACTATAGGTTCCATGACAGCCCTGATCCTGCTCCTTGTTCTGGAACTTTGTGCTAATGAAGGAAGAAACTGAGCCTTTCATTTGGCTGTGCCTTTGGCACACTGCAGCCCAGACACCACCAGATAGTGGCAGATCAGATTACGTTTCAAAGGTTAACTGCATTACCACAGGGCTGGCATGCTTTGCAGACCAGGCAATGCTCAGATTCAGGGTCAATCTCCAGCAATTGTTGGAAATACCCTGATTCCTCAGTGACAGTTCTCCATTTGAAGCCTTGAAAACACAAATATCAAAGAGACCGCCACCTCTGCCAGGCAGTGCCTGACAAAGAACAACACTCAATAAAAGTTTGTGTCAAAGAGAAAGAAAAGCCAGACGATAAGCACATGCCTCTTTGCTCCATGTCCTTTCCCCAATGCCTACTCTAAATTTTGACAACCCTGTGTACTACAGTAGGAAGAGAAGTGGAGATATGTCAGGAAATCCAGGTCTGAGCCACAGTTTATCTGCTTCACGTTCAGCAAGTCACTTTCCCACCTGGAGTCTCAGTTTCATTATCTGTGAAATAGCATTGTTTGGTACTAGCTCATTCGGCTCACAATGTTACATGTGATGGTAAACTGATATACAATGTAATTTGCAACAGTAAAGCACAATAAAGTGACGATTTGCTGTATTTAAGGGTTCATAGTGGCTAAGACACTTGCCTGCTAACCAGACGGCTGGCGGTTCAAACCCACCAGCCACTCCTCGGAAGGAAGGTTGGGCAATCCTACTTCCGTAGTGATAACTGCCTCGGAAACCCAAGGAGGGGTCGCTATGAGTCGGGGCCGACTCGACGGCACATAACAACAACAACAACAAAATATCTACTGTCTTTTTTTCAGGACTGTTTATTGTCATTAACATCGATGAGTGGAAAAGTGGACAGTTTTCCTCCCAAAGAGAAGCAGAGTATGTGCTCACTTTGCTGATAGGGGAAGCTTTCAATTCCAGGCACTGATGGAACATCATGGGGAACTCAGAGTCATGGGTCCATGAAGGGTCTTGCTCCCAACTGTCCTCCCTTAGGACAGGCAGCCAGAGAGGCCACGTTTGCCTGTTAGGTGTTGGGCCCTTGGCAGAAAGGGTAGGGTTCACTGGGGTCAGAGTCAGAAAGAAACTTGGAATCCCAGGATGCTAGGGTTAGGAGGGACCTGTAGATCAGATTCAGCAAACATTTGTTCAGTGCCTCCAGTGTGTTCCAGGCATGGGGCCAGGTACATTAAATCATTTAATCTCCATGGCAACACTGGAGCTTAGGCATCATTGTTATCTCTGTTTCATAAGTTCGAATGGGTTACATGGCCAGGCCCAGAACACACACCCTTTCTTATTTGGTTACTTGCTCTTTGCCTATTTGGTTTCTCTCATCCCTTAGGTCTCATTTTACCTGTCGCCTCCTCAGAAAGGCCTTCCATGATTTTTTTCTCACATTGCACCTTTTTACTTCATGCAGTGACTTTGTAATTATATATTTATTTGAGTGTTCCTTTATTTAAAGTCTTCCTCTCCAGCTAGACTCTAAACACAAAGAACGAGATCTATTTTGTTCACCACTGTTTTCCTAGTCCTTAGAAGGCATTCGAGAAAATACTTATTGAACAAATTATATAGATAAATACAAGTATTAAGGACTCAAACATACATGTCGGATTTATTTTTCATTCTCACCTTTGTCATTTTTCATTTTCCTTGTATCTAAATACAATATAAGAAAGGATATTTTGAATGAAATCATCTAATAAGGCCATAAATATTCCCATAATCTTTCTGTTTGAAACCATTCAGCCTCTTACTGAGAAGTAAGGCTAAGGCCCACAGTAAACCTTTGGATCCACAATTATCTCTTCTCACGTTTTATAATTTACACAGTACCTAAAACATTGCATGTGCTCAAAGAATTAATCATCATTGCAGACTAAGGCAATTAAACAGGCTCCTTAGCTATTTAATACACATAGATTGTGGGTGTTCTTACCCTAACAGAGAAGTACATTTTGTCTATATAAGCATTGAACTTGAATAGATTTCAGCCATAACTCAGTCCTTGCTTTCAATACTTTAACTGCATTTCCCAGCTTGAAATGCCCCTTTTTTCCCTCTCTTCCAATCTCACTCCTAGGAATTCCCAGAAATAGCAAGTCAAAGCTCTTGCACTAACACTAGCACATAGTATGTGCTTAGTAACTGCTTCCTTCCTTCCTTTTCCCACCTGCTAAGGTAGAGTCCTCCCTCCTCTCCCTCTGCTCCTAACCCTCATGCCTCTCCCCATCCTCTGAACTCCTGCATCACTCACTTCTTCCCTCTATAATCGGCTGCTAGCCCAGCAAACTTTGAACTGAGACATTTCTCCTCTGGACATGTGCATCTCCAAAACCAGATTGTGAGCTGCATGAAGACAGAGACTTAGCTTAATATTTTGTTGCCTTTCCAGTTTTATCCCTAAACTGTGTTAATTTCATATCCCAGGTGCTCCATAAGTAAGGACCAGAATGTAGAACCTTTTAATCTCCATGACAATGCCAGGGCTTATGTATCATTGTTACCTCTGTTTCATAAGTTCAGATGGGTTACATGGCCAGGCTCAGAATGCATACTCTTTCCTATTTAGTTACTTGCTCTTTGCCTATTTGGTTCTTCACATCCTTTAGGTCTCATCTTAAATGTCACCCTCAGAGAAGCCGTCCATGACTTTTTTCTCACATTGCACCTTTTTACTTCATGCAACGACTTTGTGATTATATACTTATTTGAATGTTGCCTTATTTAATGCCTACCTCTCCAATAGACTGTGAGCAAAATGAAGGAGATCTATTTGGCATAATGGATATAGAGCATGGTAGGAAAGAAAGTTGACATTTAAATGCAAAGCAGCTTTTCCTCTTTCTGGTTCTGAACTGAGGTCTCTGTCTGGTGGATTGAACCCTTGAACAGTGTGTATTCTAAATCTCCTTTCAAGGTCACAAGCTGATCCTGGGAGGATGGATAGAGTTTTAGGACTGGAGATGGATCAGATTGTGCAAATTCAGAGCCCACAAAAGAGCTGAATTAAGGGGTGATGGGGGTCAAACAGGGACCCTGGCTAGTGCAAATGGTTTGTGTTCAACTATTAACGTAAAGATTGGTGGTCGGAACCCAACCGGTAGTACCGTGAAAAAAAAAATGCCAGGTGATTTGCTTCTGTAAAGATTGCAGCCAAGAAAACCCTGTGGAGCAGTTCTGCTCTGTAACATGTGAGGCCCTCATGAGTCTAAATCAATGAGTTTGGAGTTTGGGTTTTGGCGGTCAAACCTGGAAAGCAGAATTGTAAAAGCCAGAGGGTCAGAAGTCAGTTCCTCCCTGGAAGTTATGCCCAACAGAGAGCAGGAGAGAAGGAGGAGCTGAGACAATTGTTGAGAAAAAGACTGGTGAGCCTGAAGCTCATGCTTATTGGCGCAGAGTGTGTGGGAATCCCAGCCCAGTGCAAAGGCTCAGACAGGAGGCCTCTCACTCAGGCTTCCCTTAGTTGACTGGCATCAGACGAAAAGGGAACAAAGCAGTAGGAAAGTGGAGGTTCCTATTTCCTATTTCATTAAAAGGGTGTTTATGCCTTTTCACACCCAGAA
This sequence comes from Orycteropus afer afer, assembly GCF_000298275.1. Lineage (NCBI taxonomy): Eukaryota > Metazoa > Chordata > Mammalia > Tubulidentata > Orycteropodidae > Orycteropus > Orycteropus afer. The sequence continues at coordinate 3,460,566 of NW_006921612.1, forward strand.
TCTCTCACATTTTGGGCTCAAGGCTGCATCCGGGGCCCTGCACTGGCCCTCCACCAATTTGCAAGATTCCCTTTTAGTTAGAATTTTGAAAACTGAGATGTTTTGACTTTCTGACCAAATGGCTTAACAGAACTCTTGTCCAGAATCCATCAAGTCTAAGGTTTGCAAAACTGTCCTCTTTCTCTCAAGGTCCAGCTTCAAATTTGGTTGAGAGCAATTGAGAATAACAACTGGAACCTGCAAACTAGAAATTGCCTGAGTTCTTCCCTCAAGCTTCTGCCCAAAGAGGGCAGATGTGGGGCTGCAGTCACAGGAACTCATTCATTAATCTGTTGAAAGACTACAAATTAATTCCTTATTGGTTCTCTACAGTGGAGATGCTTCATGAGCCCTCTTTTTGTTTTTCAAATCAGATATACAAATAAGCTGATAACAATAATAAAAAGAAGAAGAAGGAATGTCATTTATGGAAGCAAAGTCTTTGGCTTCTGAGTTCCTGCCTCACTGAGGAATTGGATTTGAAATACCACGGAGGAAATGAAGAAGCAAACTTCAATGTCTATTTTGGTTTTCCATTGAAGTCCCATTTCCTTTTGACTTTGTATAAACAAGGAAAGGATAGTTCAGTTATTACAGATAACCCAGGTCTTTAAAACCCAAAAACCCACTGCCATCAAATTGGTTCTGACTCATAGTGACCCTATAGGACAGAATGGAATAGATCCATAGAGTTTCCAAGGCAGTAAATCTTCATGAAAGCCTCATATTACTTCCACGGACTGGCTGGTGGGTTTGAACCCACCAACCTTTTGATTAGCACTGAATGCCTTAACCACTGTGCCACCAGAGCTCCTTGTGTCTTTAAAGTAAATGTAATTTATCCATATGAGAATCTAACAAATGACTAAACTTTTTCAAAATATCTCCTGCTGATAATGATAATCAGAAAGGACCATTCGCTGGAGAAGGATATCATGCTTGGCAAAGAATAGGGTGAGCAAAAAAGGGGAAGTCCCTCAACAAGATGGATTGACACAGTGGCTGCAACAATGAGCTCAAATATAGCAAAGATTGTGAGGATGGCATAAGATTGGGCAGTGTTTTGTTTCAGCACTTAACAATAATGAAAATAATAGCAGATATAATTTTATTGAGTAATTACTATGTAACAGGCCGTTATTAACTTTGCATGCATTAGACATATCAGTAACTGGCCCCTTCTCATTCATCCAGAAATCACACTCCTGGAAATCTATTGCAAAGAAATAAAATCATTAATACAAGGGTGAGTGTGTGTGTGTGTATGTGTATATGTGTATACATTTGTGTATGTTTTACAGCATTGTTTGTAGTGGCAAAAAATACTAAAAACAAAGTAAAGCAAAACATGTGAATAGCTGAATAAATTACATTACTTCTAAACTGTGAAATATTATACAGCCATTTTAATCAGAGCCTTACCAGATGAATGGGATGGATTTCCAAAAACTATTATTGAATGAGAAAAGTAGAATGCATATAATTATATATAGCATAATATATTTTTTAAAATGACCAGAAAACCTTCTATATGCTTATGTATAATCATGTAAGTACCTATATCTATGTGTTTTTTTTTTTTTTTTTGATTTGGGTGAAGATTTACA
>NW_006921612.1:3470323-3486794 GCF_000298275.1 Orycteropus afer afer
CGCCTTAGGTTTTCAAGGCAGTATCACTATGGATGTAGAATGCCCAATCTTCCCTCTGAGGAGCGGCTGGTGGGTTTGAACCACCAGCCTTCTGGTTAGCAGTCAAATGCCTAAGGCACTACCCCACCAGAGCTCCCAATGAAAATACTATAAAAAATTAAAAACTGGTACTGAAATCTTCCCAATAACTTAATGAATTATTATTTTCCCTGTTTTATAGATGAGGAAACTGACAGTATGATATGCCAAAGGTTATCCGATAGAGCAAGACCATTCAATTCCAAAGTTGAAATTCTTTTCCTGAAAATATAATATATAATCATTGTAAAATAAACGCAAATGTTATGTCAAAGGACAAAATGTATAAGAAACTATTAAAAGCCAGAGATACTATTGTTAACATTTGGGGTAGCAGCCCGCGAGACATTTCTTTATGCATATATACCTATTTAGCATACCTTGTAAAATATACCTATGTCAGTCTACTGTTGAGGTTATGGGAGGAAATGCCATACCCATAAAGGAAATAGATGTTTCCACTGTCATTCATCCTGAAAAGTGGATAATCCTGGGCAGGAAATGAGGCCAGTGTTAGGGCTGACGGAGGAGGGGGGCAGGCCCAGGATCTTCCCAGGGAGGCTCTGGAGGGTCCAAGTGATGCCTTTGCAGCTGGCTCACTAAAATGTGGATGCTGAGTGAGTAGCATCTACTGGGGCTTCTATCCTTTTCTGGGAATGGAGTTCCTGGGTGGTGCAAAAGATTAATTTACGCACTTGGCCACTAACAAAAAGGGTGGAGGTTTAAGTTCACTCAGAGGAGCCTCAGAAAAAAAGGCCTGACAATCTACTTCAGAAAAATCAGTCATTAAAAGCCCCATGGAGCACAGTTCTACTCTGACACACATGGGGTTGCCATGAGTCAAAGTCCACTCAACGACAACTGGTTTTTACTCTTCAGAAGATCTATCCCGACTGGACAGCAATGAAAGAAATTAGGATTAAACCTTTGGACATGCAGAGAACTGTGTCCCCACTCTGAAGTCAAAGAGCAAAGCTGTTTCCTTGAAAAGCATGTAGCTGATGCTTTTCCTGACAGCTACACAAGGGTCTTGGCCATGTCTTTTGGTCAATAGCAGTCTGCTTCTGCACACAGAAGGGGCTGATGCATAAGAGTTGTTGCAATTACAGCCTCAGATAGTTGCTGTGGAAAGCCTTTTCTGAATGTGACAGAGGCTGGAGGGTCCTCCTTTTTCTCTTGAAGAGACCACAATTGAACCAGCAGGTCTGCAACCAGCCACCACAGAGGCAGCAAGTAGGGTCCTAAAGATAGCACACCTTAGCTACCAAAGGGGTGGAGGTACTTCCTCTAGCTGCCCAGATGGTCACTGTTTGGGGGAGACACTGAGCCTCTGCTTTAGTGATGTAATCAGGCCACCCTGGAGGCAGCTAGCAGGAGCCAGTTATCCAATGAGGGGTCAGACTCAAAGGACAAGATGTTACATTGTTGGGATTGCAATCAATGTCACAAAACAAACTGTATATGAATTGTTGAATGGAAGATAAATTTGCTGTGTAAGCTTTCATTCAAATTACGATATATATATATATATATATAATTTTAAAGACAGCTTAGTTCATGATCTTTGGGAGGTGGCAGCAATACGCCTGAGAAGACTGGTTCATAGACTAGTCATTAGATAAGAGAAATTCAGGGCTACAAACTGTCTTCTAAACTGGGTAGGCAGGGATTCTAGGGCATTATAATGACTTCATTTTCTACAAATAAACTGGTGAAATGGGATATGTCGGTTGTTACTGTTGTTATTTGCCATCAAATTGATTTCTGACTCATGGCAACAACATGGGTGCAGAACAAAACTACTCTCAGGATTTTCAGGGCTGTGACCTGTTGGAAACAGATCACCAGACCTATTGTGGTAGTTATGTTTGTGTGTCAACTTGGCTGGGCCTGGTTGAGTGGCTGGGCAGCAGGTGATAGTTATTCCCCATGATGAGACTAGCAATCAGCTCCATGGTGGGATCTACCACAAGCAGCTGAGTAGCTGCCTTTGGGAATGTGGTCTGCTTCCTATATTTAAGGAGAAGCCTATGGTCTCTAGCCTATGGCACTTTTGGACCCTGCATGTAGCCATGTTGTTGCTCAGCAGCCTGCTATGTTCTGGTTACCTAGTGCTACTCTGACAAGAAATATACCACAAATGGGATAGCCTTAACAAACAGGAGTTTATTCTTATAATTTGGAGGCTTTAAATCCAAGTTCAAAGTGCCAGGCTCTAGGGGCTGGGTGAAAGCCCCTCAACCTTGGGGTCCAGCTCTGCCTCCTGCTCCCGGCCCACAGGAGCTAGAGGCATTTCTTCACTCAGACAGCTGCAGGCTGCTGAGGCTGAAAAACCCCAAAGTTGGCAAGTCAAAAGGCACAGTCACGATGTTACCAAACTACATGGCAAGCCATTAACTTAAGTCCATTGTAAGTCCCAAAGTCGGCACAGCATGGCAGGCTGCTGAACAACGAAACAGCTACATGCAGGGTCCAAGTGTGCCAAAAGCTAGGGACCATTCTCAAAACTTCTCCTTATATGCAGGAAGCAGATCACATCCCAAAGGCAGCTACTTAGTTGCTTGTGGTAGATACTACCCATTGAAGATCTGTACAGGTGCCAAGTTGACAAGGGGTGGAATTGTGATGGTTATTTGTATGTCAACTTGGCTAGGCCTGGTTGAGTGGCTAGGCAGCTGGATGTAGTATTCTCCACGATGAGACTGGTATTCAACTCCATGGTGGAAGCTATTGGGAGCAGGTGAGTAGCTGCCTTTGGGTATATGGTCTGCTTCCTGTATATAAGGAGAAGCTTTGAGAATGGTCGCTAGCCTATGGCACGCTTGGACGCTGCATGTAGCCGTGTCTTTGTTGAGCAGCCTGTTATGCTCTGCTGACCTTGGGACTTACAATGGACTTAAGTTAATGGCCTGCCCTGTGGTTGGTAACATCGAGACTGAGCCTTTTGACTTGTCAACCTTGGGGCTTCTCAGTCTTAGCAGTCAGCAGCTGTCTGAGTGAAGAAAAGCCTCCAGCTCCAGCGGGCTGGGAGCAGGAAGCAGAGCTGGACCCCAAGGTTGAGGGGCTTTCACCCAGCCCCTAGAGCCTGGCACTTTGAACTTGGACTTAAAGCCTCCAAATTATAAGAATAAACTCCTATTTGTTAAGGCCATTCCATTTGTAGTATTTTCTTGTCAGAGTAGCACTAGGTAACCAGAACACCTATTTTCCAAGGTACCTCTGGATGGCTTCAAACTACCAACCTTTTGGCTAATAGTTCTGTGCCTAACCATGATATGTCAATGGTTAAGGGATTCCATGATATAGCAATCATGTGGATTTATCTATCTGTCTGTCTGTCTATCAATACAAAATGCAAATCTTATCACATCACCACGACCTGTGGCTTCCCTAGAGATGAAGCCCAAACTCTTTACCAACTCTTTATTCAAAGCCTTGAGTGCACCAGCCACATTCCTCCATGTACACTATATTGCAGCCACACTGAAACCTTCCAGTTCCTTCCTTGAGTCTCCAGGCCTTCACACATGCTTCCGCTTCTCACTAGAGCACTTTCTATTCCAGTCACCTGATAGTTCATATTCATAGAGAGTCAGTCTAAAATGTTACTTCCCCTAGGAAATCCCTTACCCACCCCCCTCCCAGGTTAGAGTAAGTTCTCCTGCTTGGTGCTCCTTTGTCATTGGTATTTTCTGTTAGGACAAGAATCTGTCCTATTCTGTATTGTATCTGCAAAATTTAGTATGGTTCCTGATACATAGTAAGTACTTATTCAAAACGGTTGAATGTGTAAGTGTTAAAGACATACTTTTACACAAAGGGATTGTGTTCTATAATCTGTTTTTAGCATCCAACAATGCCCTGAATCTATGCCCTCAACTACTAACTACAGGTTCTTACAAAACAATATCCAAACTTCTGAGCATGGCATTCAAGTGCTGTGCAGTATAACCCTCATCAGCTCCAACCTATCTTGTTTTCTATTCTCTGTATAAGCATTCCTTTTTGTCTATAGTGTCTAGGACAAAATAGGTACACAATAGATGTTTATTAACTCACCAAAATTTCAAAACTCTGAAATGTTTCAGAGCCTTTGCTTATTCTTTCTCTACTTTGTTACATGCCTTTTTTCTCATGTAACTCTTTCTGGATAACTCCCACCTATCCTCTAAAAGGCCCCACTGAAAGTTACTTATGTGCAAAGCATTCTCTGTCCCTCCCAGTGTGAGTCATACCTTCATCTGTGGTTCCTCTGCACCTTGCTCCTATCTCCTTTATAACTCCTAATATGTATAATTATGTGTTTATACATGTAAGGCTTTGACTCAGTTGTGATCCTTGAAGGTACTGGGCCACCTGTGTCTTATTTGATGTGCTTGTCTCAGCATCTAGTATAGCCTTTGCCACATAATTGATATTCCGTTAGTATTCGTTGAATGAATGAGTGAATACATGAATGAGGGAAGTCTTGCTTTTGGAAAAATATAGTTAAGGCTTCAAGATCAGTTGGAATTCATCCAAATTTACTGCTAAAGACTGCAGCTCTGTCAGTAGCAATGAGAGTCAGAGAAATGATCTTAGCCTGTTGGAATTAGGTAGAATTCTTTTTTTGCATGTCATGACACCAAAACCCTCAATGTGAAGGTTGCACAGCAAAGTACGTAATAGTGAATTTGGCTAAGATATTAAGGCTGTTATCCATGCACCTCTTTCTGGTGACGTATAATGCACTTTTTGTTTCTAAACACAATAATGACGACTCCTTAAAATTGTATAGTACTTTACAGTTTAGAGTCCTGTAAAAAAAAACTTGTGAACCAACCAGTTGTGGTGAAGTAATTTGCCAAGATCACTCAGCTCTTAAATGATGGATCCAGAGCTAGCGCTCAAGTTTTTTTTGGCTCTAAAGCCAGTGCACTTTACAGGATACAATATCTGCCTCTAACCTCACAATAAACAGTGGTTAAATATTGATTCTAGACTCACTCAAGGGAAAATACTATCATTTCTAATCAATAGCATCACTTCCTTCTTCTAAGAATTTTCTGAAGGAGACATTGACCAGACTTGTCAACTCTTTACCTAAGAGAGCTGATAAGATCTAAACTAGGCTATAATGAGGAATCAGACTGTCTCTGAGTGTGTGTATATGTGTCAAGTGTGTCAATGACTATGAATGTGAATATTTGATGCTTTAGGGCACTCAAAGGATAGGTGTGAACAAAATAATCAAATCTCCAATGCATAGTTGCCTGCACAGAGGATGAACTTAATAAATATTTGCCAATGCATTAAGGTATCTTTTGTTAAAAAAAATGCTCACATATTTTTTTCTCTTTTAGCCAATATTTCCATAGAATGACTTGTTTAAAAATGTGAATGCTTCTTCCAAATAACTAAATCTATCCACTAATGATTTCATTCAATAAAGAATGAATCATCTACTAGGTGCCTGTATACTTTGTCTGTGACTAAGCAGTGGACAAAATAGACAAAACCCCTACCCTCACAGAGTTTACATTTTGGGGGAGTGGGAAAAGAAAGATAGATAATAACCAAAACTAAGTTACATTTTATATTAAATGATGAATTTGTAGGAATCAAAATATTACAAGACACGGGGTTAGGGAATGCCAGAAGTAGGATTGTAATTTGTATCAAAGTGCTCAGGAAGATGACATTTGAGCAAAATTTCAAAAGAAAAGGAGTGAGCTGTGAGGATATCTTGGGAAAAATTTTAATCTTTTGAACAAAAGCCTATCATTTTAAAAAGAAAAATTTCCCAAATAGCTTATATATACACCTCTGCTTTTGAAGAGAGGACATTAAGATAGCTTAACAGTTTCTTGGTCATTCAGGCATCTCTGTGAACATCAGTGCTGTACTATAGTATAGGATAGAGTTTGAGACCCTTGAAGTTCAGGGTCTATTTGCCCCTCTACTTTTCATCTGTTCTTTCTAATATATCATTGGCTTGCTAGGATTGGGTCTAGGAGAAAAAAGAGTTGAGCAAAAGCTTACAATTTAACACATGGGTTTTATGACATCTGTTCTGTTTACTCAGTGATTTTTCGTGCCAACTTCCTTGCTCTCAGTTTTCTTTCTGACAGTCTTAATGCCAAACAATTGAAACCCTAGCTTGTGAAGTATTGCTAATTAGCACCTTATTTTCTTTCCTTTTAAGGGTCAGAACAATTTCCTTTCTGATTTCAACAGATTATCTTAATAGGAAGCAAATTAATGCATGAGTTCCTCTTATGGGGCTAAGATGGACAGAGGATGGAGCAGTTATCTGTGGAGAAAGCTACCAGGATGTGATTTAACAGGCTGTCCAGGAAGATGAGGACATCCAGAGCATAAAAGATAGGGGATGTCTTTATTTTGTTTCCAACCAATATGCTTTTGTATGTAACCCAATACCAGCACAGAGTGATGCCAATAAATGTTGTTGTTGCTGTTTTTAGGTGCCATCGAGTTGTCTCTGACTCATAGTGACCTATGCACAGCATAATAAATGATAAACCAAAACCAAACGAAATGCACAGCCATGGAGTCGGATCCGACTCATAGCAACCCCTCCTTGGGTTTCCGAGATGGTATCACTACGGAAGCAGATTGCCCAACCTTCCTTCCGGGGAGTGGCTGGTGAGTTTGAACTGCCAGCCTTCTGGTTAGCAGTCAAATGCCTTAGGCACTATGCCACCAGAGCTCCCACAATAAATGATAGCTATTATTATTATTGTAAGGAGCCCTTGTGGCTCAGTGGGCAAGCACTCAGCTGCTAACTGAAAGGTTAGCAGTTTGAATCCACCAGCTGCTCCACCAGAGAAAGATGTGGCAGTCTGCTGCCATATAGGTTACAGCCTTGGAAACTCTATGGGGCAGTTCAACTCTGTCCTATGGGTTCACTGTGAGTTGGAATTGACTGGAAGACATCATATTATTATGATTGTTATCATTACACATCAGAGAAAGTAGAGTGAAAGATACTTTAAAAGAAGATCATGAAAAGTGCTGTGAAAACACAAGAGTAATGAGTAACAAATTCTTAGCATGGAATTTGAGGAGGGTCTATAGAAGAGGTAGCATTTGAGCACAGATAGGAAAGAAGAATGGTTTTTCACAGGTAAAGAAACAGGAAGATTTTTCAGAAAAAAAAAATCTGACAGAATGGCAAAGCCCTGGAGATGGGAAAATGTTTGGAAGACTGATTTTTTTTTTTTTTTTAATGAGAGAATAATTCATATAATTAAACTTTTCAAGTGCTTTTGATATAAAACCTAGAATCTTTCAGGGCATATTCTTGCTTAAGATCCAATTTTGTTTTTATTTTTTCTTTCTTTATGAACATTAATATTTTTTGCAATAATAACAAAAATATCATCATCAACTAGTAATTCATTGGGGCTGGAATTTAGAGTGTGAAAAGGAGTGGTAGGAACAGAATCCACAGAGGTACCAGGAATGAGACTGAGGTGAGCCTTAGCTAAATACTAGGAAGTTTGCATTTAACCTGTAGAACAATGTTTCCCAAAGTATACTTTTTGGAATTGTAGTTCTGAGGAACATGACTTGGAGTTACTAAACAAAGAAGTTTCTTGGTCAAATACATTTTTGCAATATGCTGGTTTCAATGAGGCTGAACAGGTTTCCTTCCTGCAACACTTGGAGCACTGGGACTCTGCAAGAGGAAGAGGGAGCAGGAAGCATTTCCCAAATTCAAGTAACTGCAGTTCCTTATTTTTGAGGAGCCTATCTAAGGACAATACCTCTTACAACACTCTTGGAGACATACTGCTATAGCTTAACAAAGAGGTGCCACCAACATCTCTGAGGTGTTATGTATCACAAATGAGCATCTTGGAATCACCACTTTGCAAGCTGGGTGGAGTGTGGATTCGAGGGGAAGCCTGGAACCATCCTGGTGAACATCCACAACAGGTGATAGGTCTGTCCCCAGCAGTGGCAGTCAAGCAGGCACATGTCTAGATAACATCTTCCCAGAGGCTCAGCTCTGTTGCAGGCTTGTGCTGAATCCTTTTCATCGCTGACCACAGCCAGACAAAGTGCCAGAGCTGAGCAGCTGCCTCAGTTCTCCAGCTCCTGTGCTCTGAGAGGCCACACAGGGGAAAGAGGTCAGACAAACTGAAACCAGAGTGATGTCAGTTCTGTGTCCTCCCAAGAATGCAGTTTTCAACAGTTGGAAAAGAGAACAGCAAAATGGAGCTGCAGACCCTGTGAGGGTAGGAAAGACTTCTAGAGCCCACCACTGGGTCTATCTCATTCTTTTGACATGTAGGGAAACTGACTTGAACTCACACAGCTAGCCACATTTGTCAAATAACTCCGAATCTTACAGTACTTTTGCATTTTCTTATTGTTAATTTTTATAATATTTACTGAGGGCTTTTGGCTTGATGCCTAGGACCCATGAGGGTAAAATTCTAGCACAAGGCCTGTATTTTTATTTTCTAGGTTTATAATCTTGCAACAGTGTGAAAATCACATCCTTTTGATTATCTTATCACGTACTTCTTTGTAAACTAAAAGATTTTTAAAAATGCAAGTAGGATAGTGATGAGGACAAGTCACTTGCAAAGATTTGGACTGTTTCAAAAAACATTCCTTACCAAATGGTTTCTCACCCAATCTTTTATTTGACAAGTGACTTTCTAAGAGAAGAATCACAAGGGAGAAGGCAGCTGACATTAAGAGGTGAAGAAAGAGACCCTGAAGGCCATTCAGGGGGTTGAGCAGTAGCTAACTCTCCACTGGCTTCTGGGGCCTTGCAGAAGTCAGAGTCCCTACTGAACAGTGTTAATTCCTCAGTCTTGTGTTCAAGGCCCTTCAAAATGTGTCCCAGCCTTTCCACCTCACGTCCCTATGGGCAACCTCTGTTCCAGGTCTGCTCTTGGACACCAGAAGTGACAGATCTCTTTCTCCTCCCAATTCCCTCCAGTCTGTGTTCACTTGGAATATCCTTCTGCTGTGCCTAAGACACTTGACTGCTAACAAGAAGATTGATGGTTCAAGCCCACCAGCTGCTCTGTGGAAAGAAGATGAGGCAATCTACTTCTGTAGATTTATTGTCTTGGAAACCTAATAGTGGTCGCTTTGAGTCAGAATCGACTTGATGGCAGTGGGTTTAGTTTTTTTTATTATTGTTGTTTCATTTCTATATTTCACTATATTCTTGAAAGCTATGCTTCTTTCTTGAAGCCTTCTCTGACTTTTCAAAGTCAAATTGTTGTATATTTCTATTGGATGCTTAATATTTTATAGGCTGTCCAAGTTGAATGAGCAGTTAAGGATTTTACACTCCAACTCTTCTGTTTTATGGGGGAAGAAACAGAAGCACAGAAGGCAAAAAAAAATTTGCCCAACATCACACAATTAACAAATGGAAAAATTGAGACTCAGATTTCCTGATTCTTGATCCAGGAGCACTGGTGGTACAGTGGTTAAGCACTCAGCTGCTAACTGAAAAGTCAGCTATTCAGAAAGGTCAACATGAGATCCTACCAGCTGCTCTGCAGGAGAAAGTTGAGGCAATCTGCTTTTGTAAAAATTACAGCCTTGGAAGCCCTATGGGGCAGTTTTGCACTGTCCTATAGGGCAGCCATGAATCAGAGTCAGCTCAATGGCAACAGTAAATAGAATCGACTCAGGTGATTTCCATGCAAGAATTTTTTCAAAGGCGTAGACAGAATTGAAGAAAGACAAGGAATATTGAGGCACCCAGACATTAGCTACAGCTTTTATCACTCCAAGGTCCAAATCTGTGCAAATCTGCTGCAAAAGACCTTTTTGAGGTGTTAAAAAGCAAAGATGTCACTTTGAATAATAAGGTGCTTCTGACTGGAGCCATGGTATTTTCAGTCGTCTCATATGCATGTGAAAGGCGGACAATGAATAAAGAAAACCAACGAAGAACTGATGGCTTTGAATTATGGGGTTGAGGAAGAAAATGGAATATACCGTGGACTGTCAGAACAACAAACAAATCTGTCTTGGAAGAAGTACAGCCAGAATGCTCCTTGGTCTCATGTACTGCAGACATGCTATCAGGAGGAAACAATCCCTGGAGAAGAATGTCTTGCTTGATAAAATGGAGAATCAGTGAAAAGAGTAATACAGACAAGATAGACTGACACAGTGGCTGCAACAATTGGCTCAAACTTAGCAATGACTGTGAGAATGGCTCAGGACTAGGCAGTGTTTCATTCTATTGAGTCGGAACTGACTGAATGGCACCTGACAGAAAAACAGGGCCATAAGAGGAGCCATAGTGGCACACAGTGGTTAAGATATTGGCTGCTAACCCAGCCACCCTGTGGGAGAAAGACGTAGCAGTCTGCTTCCATAAAGATTGCAGCCTTGGAAACCTTATGGGAGTAGTTGTCCTATAGGGTTGCTATGAGTTGGAATCTACTTGATGGCACTGGATTTAGTTTTAGGGCCAAAAGGGCAAGGAGAGGGCATGGTGTTACCGGATCCTAGTGAGAATTGGTAGGCATCCTTCTGGGAGCTATAGATGTTGAGGTGTGGACCTGCTGCCAGAGGCTAAACCAGGGACAGAGGGAAAGGAAACCCTGTTTTGTCTTCTCTGGACCTTGGTGGACTGACAGGGAGGTCCACAGAGTTCAGTCTACTGAGGTCAGCCCCTGAGGAGCAGAGCAAGGTGGAGAAAGGATCTGGAAGCAAACACAGACCATCCATTCTAATATCCAGTTAAAAAGTTTGAGAGCCGGGATACCAACTCTGCCTTCCAACTCCAAAGACTGTATTCCTTCTTCTATGCCATGGAGCTTCTTGTATTTATGTCTTTATGTTTATTCATTCAGTCAACTTTTGTTGCTCAGACAATAAATAAACTGAGTACTTACTTCTTGCCAGGCTCGGTTTACATGCCTCATTTCCCTCCTCAAATCATCTCTGAATTCCCCTTCAATGTCAGTCGTAGTCCTGGCTGCATAGTAGACATTCAGTCAATTTTGTTAATTAATAAATAGCTCCACTAACTACAACTATTAATCATACTAAAGGATGCTGCCACAGAGTTAGCCATTGTAGCCTGCTCTCGTTACTTGAGGCATTGGAAGGAAGTATTGATGTACTAATCACCTTAATGCTATCTTGGAATTAAAGCATGGATTATATTTGAGTATTGATGCCTCTGAAGTTCTATGAATTCAACTCTCTTCCAACAATATAATGCAAACCTACTATAAGGTCTGATGCAGGTGTCTCATTTCTGGAGTGTCTCCTCTCTGCTGAGCTCCTCTTAGCTCTCAGCTCTCAATTCTGGGCTACAAAGTCCTGGCACTGATTCTTTGAGGTTATGATGGACCCAATGAAAGCAGAATTTACCTCTTTCTTTCCAATTTGTGGTTCACACTTACCCTGCATCAGGGTGATAAGTATTGAGGTTTGAATGACCTTCTCTTGTAGGCTGTGAACAATGATCATGTGTATAAAAGCCCAGCCCCTGTTTAAATACTATCAGTAAGAATGTCAATAAGAGACTGAAAAATTTGAAGATTGTGGTCATTGGCCCTTAGCTTCTGAGTAGTTGCCATATATAGTTCTTTCTTTCTTTTTTATTTTCTGGGAAATGTCAAAAGAATAATTTCCTTCTGTTTTTCAAGCTTGTTCATTTGTATGTATTGTAAAATAAATTTATAGCATTTAGATGCAACAATCTTTCTTTTTTTTACTTTACTAATGAAGCTCAGCAAAAGCAGGAGGTCATCCTTGACACCTCTCCTCCTCTCCTCTTCCATGTCCAGAGCTCATGCTGTCAACAAAAAGTAGGATATAAGAGAAAAGACTTCAGATGTGTGCCAAAACCTTACACTTGTATATTTTGTTCACATACATTTTCTTATTTCAGTATTGGAATCACTTCTGAGGTGTAGCTTTTGCAGAGGACAAAGTAGAATTCAGCAAGATTGAGTGACTTGCCCAAGGTCACATAGTTGATAAATGGTGAACCCAAAGCCTGAACCCAAGGCTCAGATATCCACATTCTTTCCCTCCTCATTGTTCTCTGCTGCTTCTGATCAAGGAGAAACATGAGTCCTCTCACCAATAGTATCTCAACAGGGGCATTTAGATTAACCTGTTTCTAAGAATTACCACAAAATACTTAGAAAAATGGCCACAAAAAGCCCTACAAACATTAAGTGCTATGGAAAGGTAGACTAAAAGCCATGAAACCTGAATAGGCTAAATTGCAGTGCTCTGGAAGAACAATGTTTTCTCTCTACCAGCTGTGGACCTGTAGATTTTACTGGTGTGGTCTCCCTCTCAACAAATCACCGTGAAAGTGTCTTAAAGATGAGCCTATCTGTCATGAAATGCCAGTATTTGGGGCAAAAGGATTCTCACTGACTTCTGCCTGGATCTCTCTCTTCTCCTCAATCTCCATTTTGTCCAACTTTCACTTATCCTTTCAAGTCTTGCCAGAATTGTTACCTTTTCCTGACCTTTTCCTGTTCCACAGACTAGATGAGGCTCCTTTACACCACCATTATAATTCTCTTACACTTTATATTTTTCCTTTATAGGATTTACTACAGTTGTAATTAATTATTTATTTTAATGCTTGTTTGTTTAGTATGTCTCCTCCAATAGTTAATAAACTTAATAAGGGTTCTCAGAAATTATTTCTCTTTTGTTCACCACTCTGTTACCAGTTGCCGTTGAGCTAATTCCAACTCATGGCAACTTCATGCATGTCAGAATAGTACTGTGCTCCATAGGGTTTCCCATGACTGATTTTTTGGAAGTAGATCTCCAGGTCTTTCTTCTGAAGCATTTCTAAATATATTTTAACCTCCAGCTTCTTGACTGAGTGAGTTAACCATTTAGATCACTCAGGGACTCACTTCTGTATTGTTCTTCTTAGCTACCTTGTAGGGGATACTGCATGGTTTAAAATTAGGAAGGGAGTGCGTCAGGGTGGCATCCTTTCACCATACTTATTTAATCTATATGCTGAACAAATAATGCAAGAAGCTGGACTGTATGAAGAGGAATGTGGCATCACTATTGGAGGAAGACTCATTAACAACCTGTGATATGCAGATGACACAACTTTGCTTGCTGAAAGTAAGGGTAACTTGAAGCACTTACTGACGAAAATTAAAGACTTCAGTCTGCAGTATGGATTACATCTCAACAAAAAGAAAATGAAAATCCTCACAATTGGACCAATAAGCAGCTTCACTAATAAATGGAGAAAAGTTGGAAGTTGTTAAAGATTTCATATTACTTGGTTCCACAATCAACACCAATGGAAGCAGCAGTCAAGAAATCAGATGACATATTGCACTGGGCAAATCTGTTGCAAAAGACCTCTTTACAGTGCTGAAGAGCAAAGATGTCTCCTTGAAGACTAAGATGCGACTTACCCAAGCCATGGTTGAGTTGTGGTGTTGGCAAAGAATACTGAAAGTACCATGGACTGCCAAAAGAACAAACAAATCTGTCCTAGAAGAAGTGCAGCTGGAATGCTCCTTGGAAGCGAGAATGGACAGACTTTGTCTCATCTATTCTGGTCATGCTGTCAGAAGGGACCATTCCCTGGAGAACAATATCATGTTTGGTAAAATGGAGGGTCAGCGAAGAAGGGGAAAGCCCTCAACAACATTGATTGACACAGTGGCTGCAAAGGTGGGCTCAGGTATACCAAGGATTGTGAGGCTGGCACAGGATTGGGCAGTGTTTTGTTCTGTTGTACATAGGGTCATTATGAGTTGGAGCCAACTCCACAGGACCTAACAACAACAACTTAGCTACCACAGAGTAGGCCAGCTCATGGCAACCCCATGAACAGTGGGACCGGACCCTTGTGATCCATAGGGTATTTATTATTATTATTATTATTATTATTATTATTATTTTAATTTTGTGTGTGTGTGTTTGGGTTTTCCTTGGCTGATTTTTGGAAGTGGATTGTTAGGCCTTTATTAATCTGTCAGTATCACAGAAACACACAAGCCTTCACTGACCGATGGGTGGTAGGTGTGCTTGAGATGCATTAGCCAACAATTGAACGTGAGTCTCCCACATGTAAGGTAGACTTCTACTACTGAATCACCCTGCACCCTTTACCACTGAATTGCCAACACATAAATATCTTTGTTGGATGAATAAATAAACAAACAATGTCTGGAGTCCTGTGAACTAGCCTTATAGAGCACTTGTTTGATATGCCAAATGCCATATGAACCTTCTCATACTTGTTCTTCACAAAACCCTAAGAAAGAAATTGAAGCCCAGAGAGAGATAAGTTAATTTGCCTGAGGTCACACAGCTAGAAAGGAACAGAGCTAGGTCAGGAATAAGGTTTATCTGTCTGAAATGCAGGTGCTTTATGACCACCTCTTGCTGCTTGTACATAGAAGTGAATTGGGCTTTATCAAGCATTGGCAGCACAGCTCTGACTCTGGGCTGGTCTCCTCTGTGTTCACTCTATGAAGTTTAGACTTCGTTTAGGGGCTAAAAGAGCAAATAGAATATTACAAGGCAACCACCAGTGATTAAATTACCACTCAAAAGGCCAGGAAGTTTAAAGTGATTCCTTGTTTCATAATAAGGTAGGCTTTTGTAGAAAGTAAGTGCTATCCATGTATTCCTAATGACCAAACACTTTAACTACAGTTTTCTTTCCTGTCTGCTTCATAGGTTTTTATATAATCATGATCAAAAACCACCTAATTACTAAAGGTAGCTTGTGGAGTATTAAAATATTTCCAAAACTAGCTTCCTTCCGCTTTGTCACACTGCTGCTGATGACTCTTTCCCAAGTCTCACCCCTATCATATCTGAAACTGTTAAGAAGTTCCCCACTGCCTACCAAGTGGGGCTACAGAATCAGAGGACAGCACAGCTGGAAAGAGCTAGATGGTGCCCTAGGCCACTCTCTTCGATTACAGTGAGTTCTAAAGGATAGCTGGAACCCTGGTGATGCCATGGCTAAAGCACTCAACTGCTCAGTGAAAGTTCAGCAGTTCAAACCCATCAGACTTCTGTAGGAGAAAAGACCTGGCGATCTGCTCCCACAAAGATTACAGCCTGCGATATCCTATAGGGCAATTCTACTCTGTCCAATAGGGTCCTACAGTGCCAAGTATGGGTTGAAATCTACTTGACAACACACAACAACTAGAGAATAGTAGTAGTGTATGTGCCGTCAGATGTACCAGTACTATTCAAGGCCTTCAATGATGTGGCTTCAACTTAACTTATAACCACTCATATACTCTATGCCCTAGGCATTACTAATTTTCCCTTCTATTTACTACATATTTTCCCACTCTTGTCTTTGTTTTGGAGGACTAGTCTCTCCTTCCATTTCTAAGACCTGCTGAATCCTAAGGACCCAGCTCAAATGCCATTTCCTTTCCTGATCCCTTTGCTAGATGACATCTCTCTCTTTTTTTTTTTTTTTAATGGAAGTGCTCTAAGTTCTCAGCATTTATCACTTTGGGCATTTATAATATTTCTTGGATTATAATTGTTTGTGTTTTCTGTTTACACATTCACTCAATCATTCAGTCATTAAACAAGCAAAACTCAGCTCTGGTGGCATAGTGCCTAAGGCATTTGACTGCTAACCAGAAGGCTACAGGTTCAAATCCACCAGCCACTCCTTGGAGGGAAGATTGGGCAGTCTACTTCCATAGTGATACCACCTGGGAAACCCAAGGAGGGGTCATGATGAGTTGGATCCAACTCCACGGCAGTGAGTCTCGTGTCTATTCACTGCCGTCAAGTCGGATCCAACTCATAGCAACCCCTATAAGTACCCATTTAATTAACAATTCTAGCTCTGGTAGCATGGTGCCTAAGGTACTTGACTGCTAATCAGAAGGCTGGTGGTTCAAACCCACCAGCCACTCCTTGGAAGGAAGATGGGGCAATTTACTTCCATAGTGATACCGCCTCGGAAACCCAAGGAGGGGTCGCTATGAGTTGGGTCCGACTCGACAGCACATAACAACAACAACATGTAGGAACTGTCCATACTTAGTTCCTCTTGTGTCTAACAAAGAATAGCACAATGCTCAAGTTGAATCTGTAGGGAAAGCAGCACATAATAAGCAGGATTAGAGGAGAGTACCCTCCAGGGTTGGGTATTGAAGGGAAGATTGGGAGGGAGAGTATGTGTGTGTGTGTTAGGTACCGTTGTGACCCTATGAACAGCAGAACAAAACACTACCCTATCCTGCACCAGCTCTGCGATTCTTGCTATACTTGAGCCCATTGCCACAGCCACTGTGTCAATCCATCTTGTTGAGGGCCTTCCTCTCCTTCATCAACCGTCCACCTTACCAAGCATGACATCCTTCTCCAGGGAATGGTCCCTTCTGACAACATGACCAAA
>NW_006921612.1:3487127-3488651 GCF_000298275.1 Orycteropus afer afer
TAATGATTCTTCCTCCAATCCTGATGCCATGTTCTTCTTCATATAGTCCAGCTTCTCAGATTATTTGCTCAGCATATAGATTGAATAAGTATGGTGAAAGGATACAAACCTGACGCATTCCCTTCTTGATTTTGAACCATGCAGTATCCCCTGTTCCATTCGAAAAATAGCCTTTTGGTCTATGTACAGGTTCTTCAAGAGTACAGTTAAGTGTTCTGGAATTCCCATTCTTCTCAATGTTACCCATAATTTGTTATGATGCACACAATCAAATGCCTTTGCATAATCAGTAAAACATAAGTAAACATCTTTCTGGTATTCTTTGCCTTGAGCCAAGATCCATCTGATATCAGCAATGATATCCCTTGTTCCACATCCTCTTCTGATTCCAGCTTGCATTTCTGAAAGTATTCTGTCAGTATATTGCTCATCAGATAGTGTTTCTCTGCTGTTCATAAGGGAAAGTATAGGAGAGGTGGAATGGTATCAGCAAAGGCATGGATGTGGGAATGGCATGATCTCCTACATAAATAATGT
The DNA here is from genome assembly GCF_000298275.1 of Orycteropus afer afer. Taxonomy (NCBI): domain Eukaryota; kingdom Metazoa; phylum Chordata; class Mammalia; order Tubulidentata; family Orycteropodidae; genus Orycteropus; species Orycteropus afer. Next base: position 3,487,665 of record NW_006921612.1, read on the forward strand.
ATCCATTGTTTAATCGTATTGTTTAATTGTATGGTTTAGTCAGGCTGAAGTGTCTGGAGAGGGACGGATTGCAGGAAAGTATTCTTCATATACCAAAACCAAAACCAAACCTGTTGCTGTTGAGTAGATTCTGACTCATGACGACCCCATGTGTTACAGAGTAGAACTGAGCTCCATAGGGTTTTCTCGGCTGTAATATTTATGGAAGCAGATTGCCAGGTCTTTTTCTCACAGTGCTATTGGATGGGTTTAAAGTGCCAACCTTTAGGTTAGTAGTTAAGCACCACCCAGGGACCTTACTTTTCATATGGTGGATGGTCTATAAAGGGAAATCATTAATTTACTATGGAAATACACAGATTCAAATTTTTGGATGTCAAAAACACTTCAAGGAAAATAAAAATAGTGTTTTCATATGTGTAAGGCAAATCCTGTACTTAAAGCTTTACTAAAAGCTACAGGGAATAAGGAACTCAGTAAGAGTTAAGCCCTTCATTCAAGGAACAGGATGTCTTAATGAAGGATGGGTAGAAGAAGCTTGGCAGGTGGAGAAGGGAAATGGGCCAAGTATGCTCACTTTGAGGAAATGTGAAGAGGAGAGTGGAAGACAAGTCTGGAAATGGAGACTATAGACATATTGTAGAAAGGCCTATATTCCAGGTTGAGGGTTTCATGTTTAATCATGGAGGACCCAATGAAAGTTTTTAAGCAAGCAAATCACACGAAGCATTCTGGAGGCATTTATACCTTATTAATGGGGAGTCAGCACCAGGGTTACAGGTGAGGAGAGACAACTCAGGGACGCCCAAAGTAGCAAGCGGGAAGAGCAGGAGAAAGGGGATAAAAAGCCAGGAACCCGGACAGAAGAGCAGTCAGCCCCAGGGTTACAGGTGAGGAGAGACAACTCAGTGACGCCCAAAGTAGCAAGCGGGAAGAGCAGGAGAAAGGGGATTAAAAGCCAGGAAGCCAGAGAGAAGAGCAATCAGC
>NW_006921612.1:3503092-3519824 GCF_000298275.1 Orycteropus afer afer
GTGGCTGCGATGATGGGCTCAAATATAGCAGGGATTGTGAGGCTGGTGCGGGATCGGGCAGTGTTCCGTTCTGCTGTGCATGGGATCGCTATGAGTCGGAAACGACTCGATGGCACTTAACAACAACAACAATGGGGAGAATGAGATCACCAGTCATGACCTCAAGGCCTCCTGCAAAACTGGCAGAACCAGAAATGAAACTCAGCTTTCCAGGATTCCAGACAATTTTTTTTTAAATTGTGATTTGGGTGAAATTTTACAGAGCAAATTCACTTTCCGTACAACAGTTCACATACACTTTATCTCATGACATTGAGTACAATTTACTCCAATGCAACGGCTCCCCTCCCACTTTCTCCCGATAGTTACCTCTTCCCTGTGTCCATCCTTCCATGCCCACCTGCCCCCTGAGCTGTCTCCCTGTGCATAAACAGCCCTTCTTTCTCCCATGATTGATCTCTCCAAGGACTGTATCTACCTCAGGTAAATGTTCAACTCATATGCCTGTCTTTTGTTTGGCTGGAAGACACACGTGTGGGTTCAATTCCAGACCTGAAGGGCAGGTAGGGGCCATAGTTTCAGGGGTTCCACCAGGCTCTATCAGACCAGTATATCTGCTCCCCCACTCAAATGATTCTGAGTTTTGTCCACATTGTTCTCCCTCTCTATCCAGGATCTCCTACATAGATCCCCCTCAGAGTGGTTGACAGTTGTAGCCGGGCACATCTAGTTCTTCTGGTCTCATAGTCCAGACAATTTTTAAGACCACTCTTCTCAAATATATTTATGTATACTTATTTACTTTTAAGTATACTTATGATCCGTGACCAGATTTTTTTCCTCTGAGAATCTTTCACTGTATACTGGTGAATAATTTGTCTTTGACATGTACCAGTGTCTTTCATCTAGAGATCTTAAAGAGTCTTAATGACAACCAAGCTTCCATTATTTCTGTTTTGTGTACAAGGAAACTGACTCACAGAGGGGTTCAGTGATTTTCTCTTTCACGCTGGGAGTTATTACCAGAACCATGAATGAAGCTTTATGTCATAAATCATTAAGCCATATAACCTTTATAGTAGTGGAGTTTACAAAAATAATGACACCTTTGTATTGTGAATTTGTTTCTTTATTGTTATTAAATCTTAGCTTATATGAGGCAGAAGCATCTTATTGAAGCCCCAGTTTGAGTTGTTCAGCCATATAAAACAGGATGGGAAAAGTTGTTATGTGTTTTATTGGTGATTCCCAGCCCATTCACAGTTCATTATTTCCACCGATCCAGCCATTTATTCATCTTATTAACATATTTTAAGTCTCTATTATAGCATCTGTAAAATGGGCATAGTAGTATTACCACTAGCAAAAGGCTGTTTTGAGAAGATAATTTCTATAGAGCACACTAACTGGTATATTGTAATCTAGTAAATAAATAATAATAATAATTTTAATTAATCAAGTAAATTACTACATCGAAAGAGCCCCCCCCCCCCAAAAAAAAAAGTCCTCAAAAACCAGATCTTTTTACAGCCCTATCTATGGGTTAAGAGGGTAAGATTGCTCTTGAAGGGTGAATTAATTCCTGAGGAAAAAGATTTCTCAAATTACAAACTAGAACTGAGGAGATGGGCTTCAGGTGGCAAGAAAGGAGGCCCTGTTCCTTCAGTTTGGACTAAGAAGTAAGTGCAGAGAGAGTTAGGAAGGTATTGTTGAGAGGTGCATGTTAAATTGACACTAATCACTTAAACACAGGCTGGGAATAAAGACACAGAAAAGAAAGACATACAAAGTCCATATGAAATGGGAGGGAGCTTTTAAGTTCAAAGAACAAGCTAGTTATGGTAGAATCAAAGCTTTATACATTGATAGGCCAGCCTGTTTAAATTTCCTACGCATGCCGTGTTTATTTCCCCCATTGTTTTCTCTTAGTACTGAACACAACTGTTAGACGTCTAAGTTCCTTTCTCTCTTACCTGGGCTCAGGCACATCAGGGACAGAGTTAAAAAGGAAGCAATCAATCTGAAACAGAGTCATGGAGCAGCAGTAGGAACCCGAGACACCTCAGCGAAGAGCCAGTGCAGGAGACCCTCCTTCTACAGCTAATTTGGGATGAATTGGATTTGATGTTTTAAGAAACTGTCATTTCCTTATAGTCTTTTGAAATTTCAGTCATTTGGGCGACCTGAAAATTGTATTTAAAAGCTTTCCCAAGCTACACATATAAACATACATACTCAGAAGCCACGAAGGGAAATACTGACAGATTTTATTTCATAAAAGGTAAAAACTTTTGTATGAAAAAAGATAGTATAAACAAGACTAGAGTACAAGCAACAGACTGGCAGAAAATATTTGCAAGCTAAAACACGTATTTTAACATTGTAACAAAGAGGAATATCCATAATGCATAGAGAGTTCTTATAAATTTGTATAGAGAGTAGCTATAAGTTGAAGCTGACTTGATGGCACCTAACAACAACATAAATTAGAAAGAAAAGGACAAATTCAATGGACACATTATTTCAATAGGTGATTTCAGAAAAATACACACGCAAAAATCTCATCTTAAGGGAATACCAATGTAAACAAGACCCCTTTTATTTGCTCATCAAATTGGTAAAAATTAAAAACATTTATAATATTTAACAATGCAAAGATGAAGGGAAATAGATAGCCATTTACTGATGGTGAGAATGTAAACTAGTAGTCTTTTTAAAGGACATTTTGGCAGTATCTGTAACTATGTACAGTATGTCTACACTTTGATATAACAATTCCACTTCTAGGAGTCTACACTATTCAAATATGTCCATGTGAAGACAAAGATATAAGAATGTCAACTGTGTCAATGTTTATGACAGTGAGAAAAACAGAAAATAGTAGTATTTAACATTTATATAGTGCCAGCACTGTTCTAAGCATTTTACAACAAACACTGTAAGGAAATTGAGACGGAGAAATTAGGAAACTTGCTTAAGGTTGCACAACTAGTGTGTGGTAGAGGCAGGATTTTAGCCCAAGCAATTTGCTGCAGAGTCTGTTCTTAACCATTATGCCAAGGTTAGATAAATTATGGTACATCCATAGTACGGCATACAGTAGCAGTTGCCAAATCATGGCAACCTCATGTGTGTCAGAGAACTGTGCTCCATAGGATTTTCAGTGACTGAATTTTTAGAAGTTGATCGTCACAACTTCCAAGGTGCCTCTGGGTGGACTTGAACCTCCAGCCTTTCAGTTTAGCAGCCAGGCACATTAACTATTTGCACCACCCAGGGACTCCTACGGGATACAGAAAAACCCAAACTCACTGCCATAAAGTCTATCCTGACTCACAGCGACCCCCTTTGGGTTTCAGGGGCAGTAAATCTTTATGGAAGTAAATTTCCCAGTCTTCCTTCTGCGGAGTGGCAGAAAAGCAGTTAAAAAAGAATGATGTAGATCTCTGTGAAAGGACAGATATGTCTGCAAGACGTATTATCAATCAAGGGGAAAAAAATCAAGTTGCCTAACCTTGATACGGTATAATTCTTTATATGTGGGAAAAAGATGCATGCATATATATACAAATGTATGAGAATGAATATAGACCTTAAATGATAAGAGACTGTGGGTGTAGGGATAATTTGAAGAGTGAATCTTTAGGTTATGTTCCATATATTTCTGGTTTGTTTGAATTTTTACAGAACACATTTGTGCATTACTGTATTAAAACAAGAACTATTTTATGGACCAAAAAAAAGCGGAGGGGGGGAGCTTAACTCATATTAAGAGATTAGTTTTCTCTCGTTGCCCTACCAAGCTCCATTAAAATACACAGCCAGTCATCACAAAATTATCTTGGAACCTGAGAACCACAGGGTGTTCCTTTTGCTTTGCATATTATATTGTCACTAGGAAAAAGAATCCTCAATCATGGATAATCTTGTTATTTTGCTCGAATGCATAAGCAGGACAAGTGTCCAGCTGTGTCCTCTGTTGTTGTAGTTACGTGCCTATGAGTTGGACCCGACTCATAGCGACCCCTCCTTGGGTTTCCGAGGCAGAATCATTACGGAAGTAGAATGCCTCATCTTCCTTCCGAGGAGTGGCTGGTGGGTTTGAACCGCCAGCCTTATGATTAGTAAAGTGCCTTAGCCACTACGCTACCAGAGCTCCCCACTGTGTCCTCTAGGTGCTCAGTTTTGTGGAGGTATGAAGGAATCACTCAAAACTTGCAAACAGACTTAACGTCTTACCTTTTGGCCATAAATTGGTGTTACTTTCTGAGATGAAAATGTTATTGCATCACCCAGGCCATACCAAGTAAGGGTGACTTCACAAAACCAAGAGGTTCTTAGTATATTTACTGACTAAAATGCTGCTTCTACAGGGCCATAGCTTTCGAACTAAGTTTCCTGCCTATCTGTGCACTTATCCCCGACATGCCAGTGGGAAAGGTGCTTACAACTCTTAGTAATTAATAAATTATCAGGTTGCAGCTTTTTTGGAATGGCTTATCTAAATAAAATTATTTTAACTTTTTAAATTTTAATCTATTCTTAAGCATCTTTACAGAATAAAATCCTATTAATTTAATACAACTGTATTTTGTATTCTCCCATTAGATGCATAAAATCCTATTAATTTAATACAACTGTATTTTGTATTCTCCCATTAGATGCTTATTTTACCTAGTTGTCGTTAGTGTGTAGAAACTATTTGGGATTTTGTGTTTCATGTAACCTTATTTGCAGTGCTTTTTCATGTCCTTGCCAAAATTTCATGTGCTTGACAGTTTGCATACCTACCAGGATTCTTTTCTATTAATGTGACAGAACTTATTTAGATTATTCTCCAATTGTTGGGCAATTGGGTTCACTCCAGGTTTTGATCATTATGAGCATTCTGAATAACCCTGCTGTAAACATCTTTTCCTCCCCCCTTTGGATCATTTCCTTAGAAATGAACTTCCTTAAATGGATTTACTGGGCCAAAGGGGCTCAATGAATAGTTTTATAGGTCTTGGTACATATTTTTCAGATTGCGCCCTGGGCAGATCTAACAAATGGTACTGGCCGCGACGAGCAGGAATGTGGAGGATCAGCCTCTAACCTCCCCCCAAAAGGCAAGGACCTCGTGAAGGGCCGGGGATGGAAAGCATTTTTTACCGCTTTTCGGTTCTCTTCATGGTTAATGTTAAATCCATGCTGGGAGACACTGTCACGGGCAGGGAGAAAATCTTCGGGCTCCCAGGCCTTCTGCCGCAGGGAGAAAGCAGCTCTTCCAGGCCCCTCCAGCCCCAGAACTAAGATTTCAAATACTTCCTTTCCTCTTTCAGAATTCCCGACACCCAATGCACACAGTGCACACCCCTGTCATCCCTTCTCCTCATCTTTTGTGGCTCAGGCAGGCTCTTAGCAAGCAAAGACCTCTGCAGGCGAGGGCAACGATTCGCGGTCGCTATTATTTTGGCACGGGTGATGCAAGGTCCGCATAGCTGCGCGCTGAGTCAGCAGGGGCCAGGGCGGGGGGCTCAGCTGGGCCCAGCCCCCAGCCCGGGCGCGAAGGCCGCGGAGCCCTGCCCCGCCCCCCCTCTGGCGGCTTCAGGACCGGGCAGTCAGGTTTGGGGAGAAGGCCTCAGAGTCCGCGTAGTCCACCGCAGGGCGGTCAGGCGGGAGGAGAAAGGAATCTCGGACTGATCGCCGACCCAGGCGCGCTTTCCCTTCCCCCAGCTTAAGTTCTGCGCGTCAGGCGAGGCAGTGACAGCGCCTTCAGCTATTTAGCCCTTTTGGAGCTCTAAAAAGGGGGAGGAGGAGGAAACCCGGGAGAAAGAGGCGCAAAACGGAGAGAAGCGAAAGACAGCGGAAAGGAGGAAAAGGAAAAAAAAAAAAACAGCAAGGAAGAGGGACGAGGAGAGAAAGGAAGCAGAGGGAGCGCAGGCAAAGGCCGCGGAGCCTGGCCCAGCGGGCGGGGGCGGAGCTGGCGGCGGCGCGCGGGAGGGCGGAGCGGGCGGCGGCGGCGGCCGCGGGCGGAAGGGCTTGTGGGTAACCCCTGCGTGCGGCCGGAGAAGAGCAGCCGCGCGGGAGTGCGTGAAGGGACAGGGGCTTGTGGAACTAGAGGCGGCGGGCGGCTATCATGAGACCAGGTTGGCCGCGGCCGTAGTTGCGCAAGTCTGGGTTTCAGCCCCCGGAGCCCCAGAGGCGGGGCGATCCGGGCCGCGACAGTGGCGGCGCCGCTTCTCTGCTCCCGCCCTCATAGTCCTGAGGGAGCTTGTCCACAACGAGCGGACCGGGCGGCGCGAATCTGACTGAGGGGCGGGGACGTCTTCTCACCACTCCTGGCCGGACCGGGCCAGCCCCTTGGAGCAGCCCCCAGGTCCCGGACCGGCACTGAGACTCGAAGCCGAAGCTAGAGGCGGGCATTGGGCCCGGGCGGATCCCCGCCCGGAGCCGGTGGTTCGGTGGGGGCGCTAGGCCCCGAGGCGGCTGGACCCCTGCGCTAGAAAGCGGTAGTGCGGGCCCGGTGGTGGCGGCATGAGCCGACCCCTGCCGACGGGGAAAATGCCCGGCGCCCCCGAGGCCGTGCCGGGGGACGGGGCTGGCGCGAGCCGTCAGAGGAAGCTGGAGGCGCTGATCCGAGACCCTCGCTCCCCCATCAACGTGGAGAGCTTGCTGGTAGGTGGCGGGGGCCTGAGATCCCTACTCGTTTCTTGTACCTTAAATTCCCCTTTTGCCCACCCCTGTGTGCTCACCCATCTGTGTAGGGAGATTCTGCCCCACCCCGCCCAGCTTCCGGCAGCCGGGGCAGGATATTAACACTTCTGCGACGAAGTTCGAACCGGAGAGATCCACTTGGTTCTACTCTTGTGTTTCCTGGAGCTGGTGTCATCCATCCCCCGTGCCCCTATATTGGATCACTGGGAGGAAACATTCCTCTTCTGTTTCCTCCGTACCCACTGGGTTTGAGGAGGTAGAATGGAGGATGTGCTTTCCTTTTACACCACACTGGTGAATTTGAAAGTGATTTGCTTTGTGGGGTCTTAGGTCCAAGCAAGGGGGGAACCTTGCTCTCCCTGTTGAGAGTACTCAGCTGAGAGACATGACTAGAGAGCTTCCCTCACCATTTAGTCTGCAATGTTTAAGCGCATAGCTAGCTAGCTTTCCTGTTTTCAAATATTCTGTAGTTGCAATTTGGTGCATTTTCATTTCCGTAGATTTAATTTCCCTAGATTGTTGCACCAGAGTTGAAAATTAAGAATCAGTCTAAATTGTAGAGTGAATAAATCTTCATTGTATCCCTTTCTTAAGACGGCCATTGAAATCCAAAATAATAACCACGTAAAAGCTGCTAGTTGGCGCTTGATTAAGAAAGGAGCATACTTACAAATTAGAAATGGACTGTAAATTGCTTACTTATTTCTTACTTTTGTTAGGATAGATTATATTTCACAGACGATTTGATAAGTGTGAAGTAGAGATGCATTTATGGGAAAAAGGGCTCTACTTACCCCTGGGGAGGAGAAGAAAGTGAAAAAAGTATTCTGGATATTAAATTAACTCCAGAGGGCTGGAATTGGGTGCATGATCCTTGGATTCTTCAGACATTTTGCCCCAGAACTTGGATGTTCAATTCTACTCCCAGTCTATTAGACTAGTGACTATATGATAAGAAAAAGTCTCTTCCCTTTCCAGTGACTGTCTTCAGAGGCAGTTGGTTATCCTTTGAGGTTTCTGGAATCATTTGCACAGTGACTCAGTGCTGCTTGGCCAAAGTGCAAGAACTAACTGAAAGGTGTCTTTCTTTATGATGTGCAAAATGTAATGCACTGTATTGTATCAGAGGTGTTTGACGTTTTCTTTTACCGATTTTCACATTACTGTTGTGTATTGTCATGTGAGCATGATGCCATAACATGTTTTAGAAGTTTTCAGTTGGAGTTAAGATTGATTGCGTGGAGGGCATAGTTTTTCCTAGGCCAACACAGAGACTCTGGGAATCATTCCCAGCATTTTGACTTTGGTATTTTGCTGGCAAAACTTTGACCTAAGGCCTGAAAGTTCAGTTAAAAATAGTACAGCAAATTTCATATTCATCAGGTTTATACTCAATCCTGGATAGAAATTTTGTATACTTCACTTTCATCTCTTGGATCTTTGGAGATCTTAATCATAATTGTTAGGATTATTCTGAGCTTGAGCCTAAGCTATTTATACATGTAATATGATTATGCATTCTGCTTTATTGAAGTATTTTGTAAATCATTAAAATAAAGGCTTTTTATTTTCAATGAAGCATTACACAAATTCAGTAAACAATTTAGACCGTTCATTTATTGACTGCCTAATACAGCCAAAAAGAAGCCTTAGTGGCCCAGTGGTGGGCAGTTCTTAACCCACCCAGCAGTGTGATAGAAAAACCTGGTGATCTTTTCACTTGTTCATGTACTTGCCCCCATGAGGCAGCTCTTCTCTGTCTCGTGAGATCTCTGTGAGATGAAATTGACTCGAGGACACCCAGCAACAATACAGGAAAAACACTACACTTTTATTAAGATGACATATTACTCTGGTATGTGAGTTACTGCTGACTTGACAGAATCTCTTATTGCTGTTTTTAGTTGATTAAATATTATGGTTCTGAAGTGTAGTAAATCTTAGCCAGCCAAAAATTGTCCTTTATTTTTTCTTTGGAGTGAAGTTCCTAGTGTGTCTGTTGCAAATTGATGAGCAGAATTTCCTCCCCAACCATATCATAATAAATTTGTTTTAAATTATGTATATTGCATTATATTAAATTGAATATCTCCCAAAATACTGATGAAATAGTGACTGGTATCATTTTAAAGATTGGAAATCTTAATCACTTAGGCTACATTTCACAATTGATCACTGTTTTGATTTTACTATAGAAAATAAATATTTTGTTTTTAATGGAGAAAACAAGTAATATATATAATAAAAACATAGCCATAAAACTCGGTTACTTCATTTGGGAAGGATCTCAAAAAGTACTATCTAAAATTGTATGCCACCTAAGGTGACAAAAGTGATGATGTATATATACTGTATTCAGCAAAAGTTACTGCATAACTAACTAATGCTTTCAGTAGGCTGGATTTAGAAGGCGAAACTCTTACAGGAAAAAATATTGTATGCGATAACCTGTGTAAAGTACTTAGCCCAGTACATTTACATGGTAAACAAAGCAAAACAAAAAAAACCAACCAAACAAAATGGTAGTGCTCATTAAGTTTAGTTCACTTCTGTGTTAATTTAGCATATTTTTGGTTAATATTTTCCATAAAGGGAAGATTGTTTTATTGGCAACTATTTCTTGATACATAATTTTGAATGAGTAACATTTTTAGAATTTGCATCAGAATAGCACTAGTAATCAGGCATTCGATAAACTGGATTCTGAAGAGTTGCAAAGCTGTATCATTATAAAGTCTAAATTACCTTGTTTCTCTGGAGAGGCTAGTTGCTTTATGTGGGTCCTTAAATTAATTTGCAGAGAATACATTATTGTTTAGATTGTGCACTGTTTGGGATTGTTTAAAAATGGAGTTTGGAGAGAGGTTTGCTTTAATAATTTTTGGAAGGTTCTTCAATAGTATGGTTTTGTAGTCTGAAAATTTTGGGTAAATACCTGTTCTGGTTACCTAGTGCCTCTCTGACAGGAATATACCACAAATGGGATGACTTAACAAACTGGAGTTTATTCTCTTAGAGTCTGGAGGCTTTAAGTCCAAGTTCAAAGTGCCAGGTTCTAGGGGCTGGGTGAAAGCCCCTCAACCTTGGGGTCCAGCTCTGCCTCCTGCTCCCGGCCCACTGAAACTAGAGGCATCTCTTCACTCAGGCAGCTACTGGCTGCTGAGGCTAACAAGCCCAAGGTTGACAAATAAAATGTCATAGTCCTGATGTTACCAAACCACACGGCAGGCCATTAATTTAAGTCCATTGAAAGTCCCAAGGTCTGCAGAGCATGGCAGGCTACTGAACAACGACATGGCTACATGCAGGGTTCAAGCGTGCCACAAGCTAGAGACCATTTCCCAAGGCTTCTCCTAATATAGGGAGCTCTGGTAGTGTAGTGCCTAAGGCACTTGACTGCTAACCAGAAGGGTGATGGTTCAAACCCATCAGCCACTCTTTGGAAGGAAGATGGGGCAATCTACTTCCATAGTGATACTGCCTTGGTAACCCAAGGAGGGGTCACTATGAGTCGGGTCCGACTTGACGGCACATAACAACAACAACAACTCCTTATATACAGGAAGCAGACCATATCGCTAAGGCAGCTCTGCTCACAGTAGATTCCACCATGGAGTTAATTACTGGTCTCATCATGGGGAATACTACATCCAGCTGCCCAGCCACTCAACCAGTCCTAACCAAGTTGATACACAGACTTAACCACCACAATACCTATGTTTTATTGTCAAGACTCAACTCCTCATACTGTTTATTCAAATACTAGTAGAGTGTTGTCCTAACAAGTGCCATAAGTGGGATGGCTTCAACAAAGAGGGATTTATTCTCTTACAGTTTTAGGAGGCTAGAAGTCTGAGTTAAAAGTGCTAGGTCTAGAGGTTGAGTGAAGGCCCCTTGACCTTGGGCTTCAGCTCCATGTCTTGCTTTTGGCCCACTGGAGCTGGAGACATCTCTTAACTCAGGCAGCTGCTGGTTGCTGAGGTTGATGGACTCAAGGGTGACATGTAAAATGGCACAGTCCCAAGATTAGCAGACGGCATGTCAGGCCATTAGTTCAAGTCCAGGAATAATCCCAAGCTCGGCAGATAACATGGCAGGCTGCTGTATACACACTCAGCTACATGCAGGGTCCAAGCAGGCCAAAAAGCTAGAGACCTTCCTCTAAGTTTCTTCCTATATGCTGAAAGCAGAACACTTCCCTAGGGCAGCTACTCAGCTGTTCCAGTAGATTCCACTGTGAAGCTGATTACCAGTCTGATCATGGGGAACATCTATATCCAGCTGCCCAGCTACTCAGAACCAGGCCCAACCAAGTTGACACACAGAACTTAACTACCACAGACAGGTATAATGTATTTTAGTGTTACAGTAGAGAGATGTCTTTCTAAAGATCTTTGCTTTTGGGCTTGATTTATATTACTATTTCAGAGCGTAAGCATCCCCCCCACCCCGCCAAATGGTCATCATAACCATTTGGGATTCAGGCTTGGGTAAGTGGTTAACTTAAGACTGGTATCGCTGTGGAAAAGTGATTAAAATTTTATTTACAATTTTCAGTGGCTTTCAATACAAAACACTTAATTTGATTGATTTTATTACATTTGTAAATTATATGAAAATATTTTTTATTGCAGTGCTTAGACTCTTTCATCTTGCTGCTGGTTATTTGCTGAATTGAAATAAAATTGTGTGTTTTTTCTCGCTGTATAAAATAATAATAATAATAATAATAAAAACAAACTCACTGCCATGGAGTTGGATCTGACTCATAGCAACCCCCTCCTTGGGTTTCCGAGGCGGTATCACTACGGAAGTAGATTGCCCAGCTTTCCTTCCGAGGAGTGGCTGGTTGGTTTGAACTGCCAGCCTTTTGGTTAGCAGTCAGTGCCTTGGGCACTATGCCACCAGAGTGCCCTTGCTATATAATAAGTATGAATAGCATAAAGATACAATAAAAATGAAATACATTAAAAGTTAAAAAACAGGTATATAATTTGATGTATTATACATATTTTTCTTTTGTGAAATAAGATACTGGGTTAGATATAATAGGCATTCAGTTACTTTAAAACTTGAATTTAAATGGTCAGGAAATCTTGAAAGAAAATGAGTTATCTAGGAAGGTTAAAAGGAAAAAAGGTAAGCACGAACCTCTTTGCAAGTTCATGTCCAGCATCCATTATTCACAAGTCTTTTTATAAAAAGGTCTGATAACTTAAGTTTTTTTGTAAAACTTATTTGATATTAACACCAGACCTGATGTGATCGTTAGAATATTTGTAGTCTGTATGTCCCTCTTGGTATAAATAGTACTAGCTTCCACTGAAGAAATATTAATGTGTTTGATTTCAGGGTGCTGTCCCAGATCCCCAGGAGGATTTTAGGGAGAATATACTATGTGTACTATATTACTATTCTAAAATCCAAAAAAGCCCGAAATCTGAAACATCTAGCCCCAAAGTAAGGCTAATGCAGACTAGATAAGGGAATGTAGACTTATGTACACCTGAGCAGTAGTATAGGAATAGTGGATAATTACCTTGTAGCCTATAGTTTTTGTTTTTTTTTGGCTGCATCTTGATCAGATAGCCCTCTTTTCCCTTTTTCAAGTATGAAATATTTTAAAGATTAAAAATATAGCATGTAAATATAAGTTATGAAACATAGAAAAACATTCATGAAATTATCACTCAAATTAATAAAACAGTAGTCTGTTGAAGTTACCTGTGTCCTGCTACTGCTGCTTGATTCAGTCTCCCTGTATCCTCCCCCATCTGTTCCCCTGAAATTTTTTTTATTCTCCTGCCTAATTTCATAGATTACCACATTTATATGTATTCCTAAACAGTACAGTGGTAGCATGTGTATATATGTTTTTTTATGGTTTACTTTTTTTGCTCAAAGTTATGCTTCTGCGATTCATCCATATTGTGGTTTATTCATTTTCACTGCTACTATAAACCACAGTATTTTATTCTATAATCTACTTGGTAAATATTTAGATTGTTTCTCATTTTTTTGCATTGTAAAATATGTTGCTGTGAACATTCTTGAATGTGTTGGATCATATGTGTAAGAGTTTCTGTAGCCTAGGGTATATATCTGGGAGTGGAATTATTGGGTCTTAAGATATTCTTTGTTCAGCTTAACAAGATAATTGGTAAAGTTTAAATTTTTCTTTAACAGTTTATTATAGAAAGTATAGTAACATTGGAAGAATTGACAATGAACATCCACATACTGACCACCTAATTAATATTTTGCTGTATTTGCTTTAGTGCAGTGCCTAGGGCACTTGACTGCTAACCAGAAGGCTGGCGGTTCAAACCCCCCAGCCACTCCTCAGAAGGAAGGTTGGGCAATCCACTTCCCTAGTGATACCGCCTGGGAAACCCAAGGAGGGGTTGCTGTGAGTCAGGTCCGACTCCATGGCACATAACATTATTTATCATAGCTGTCTGTCCTTCTTTTTATCTATTAATACATGTTTTATTTTTAATTAATTTAAAAGTAAGTTGCAGATAATGTATACTTCACCTTTAAACACTTTGGCATGCATTTCATTAGAGTTCAATATATATTTTTTTAGACTAAATTTACATACATATAGTGAAATACATAAGTATTATGTGTACATACCACTGATGAGTTTTGACAGAAGCACAACCTGTGAGAAATAAATCCTTATGAAAATAGAGACCTTTATTATCAACCCAGAAATCTCCCTCTTGTGCCTTTTCCAGCCAGTTCCACACCCCTAGTCCCTCCAAGGCAACCACTGTTCTGATTTTTTTTTGTCCTAAAGATTACTTTTGCCTCTTCTAGAATTTCATGCAAATGGAATCATATTGTATACTCATTTGTGTCTAGCTTTTTATTTGTATTTCTACCCACTAGCCACTCCTTGGAAGGAAGACTGGGCATTCTCCTTCCATAAAGATGTTGTTGTTGTGTGCCGTTGAGTCAGACCCGACTCATAATGACCCCTCCTTGGGTTTCCGAGGCAGTATCACTACGGAAGTAGATTGCTCCATCTTCCTTCTGAGGAGTGGCTGGTGGGTTTGAACTGCCAGCCTTCTGGTTAGCAGTCAAATGCCTTAGGCACTACTCTATCAGACCTCCCTCCATAGAGATACCACCTCGGAAATCCAAGGAGGAAATCGACTCGACGACTGAGTTTGGTTTTTTGGTTTACCCCTTTAGTAAATACATCAAGTAATTTTAGTCATGGTCTTGTTCAACCCAAGCTTTATTCAAATGCCATTCTTTTTTAATTTTATCTGTACCTGAAGGAAATAGGCCAGCATAACTGAGACAGAAAAACATAAATTTTATTTATTTTTTGACGTGACAAAGGATTTGATATTCTCTTAGTTATGAAGAATAACGTTGTTATTATAGATAATGTAGGGAATATGTTGTTGTTAGTTGCCATCAAGTTGATTTTGACTCATGGAGACCCCATATGTAGAGAGGAGAACCACTCTATAGGATTTCAAGGCTGTGACCTTTCAGAAACGGATCACCAGGTGTGTCTTCCATGGTGCCTCTGAGTGGGTTCCACCACCAGCCTTTCAGCTCAGTAGTCAAGTGCTTAACTGTTTGTTTTACCTAGGGGCTTGCTGCCATAACAAATGACCACAAATTAGTGGCTTAAAAGAAACCCAGAAATTTATTGTCTCAAGGTTCTGGGAGCTGGAAGTTTGAAATCAAAGTGTCAGCAGAGCCATGTTCTCTGTGAAGGCTCTAGGGAAGAATCTTTCCTTGCCTCCTTCTACCTCCTGGTGGTTGCTGGTAGGTGGTGTTTCTGGCATGTGAATCTGTCATTCATTCTCCATCTTCACATTGCCTTTTTCCCTGTATGCAAATTTCCTTCTTATATGGATACCGTTCATTGGATTAGGGCTCAGCCTAATCCTGTATGACCTCATTGTAATTTGATTACAACTGCAAAGACTAATTCTAAACAAGGTCACATTCCTAGCTACTGGGAATTTGGGTTTGAGCATATCTTTTTGGTAAACACAGTTCAACTCGTAACAGTTGCCATGCTTAGAAAATGTTAAATTACCCAGATTGTAATATCATATACCTGATTATTATTTTATTGTACTTTTGAAATTTTTTCCCCCATTATAAATCTTGTTGGAAAGTGTTAAAGAACAGGTGCAAAAATCTGAACAGATTTGTCTAAGTATTACCCAACACAGTTTGTGTACAGTTGATTCTGACTCATGGTGTGTCAAAGTAGAACTCCCTAGGGTTTTCATTGGCTCATTTTTTCTGTATGTTGCCAGACCTATCTTCTGAGGTACTTATAGGTGGACTGGAACTTCAGCCATTTGGTTAGCAGCTGAATGCATTAGTCATTTGTACCACTCAGGGGCTCCATCTAGGTATTAAAAATCAAAAACCAAACCCATTGCTGTCACGGCAATTCTGACTCTTAGTATTAGAGTCCCTAAAATGTTAATTGGGAACCTCTGTTTATTTTTATGATATATAACTATAGTTTAAGAATGGCAGTTAGGGGAAGAGGGTAATGACTGTAGGTTTCTTCTTCATATGAGCTTCTTGAATTTCTTCGTGAAAATACTATGAAACTATATTTAAAACCCTATTCTGGGCTAATATTTAAAAAAAAAAAAAAAAAAGGAGCTATTAGTAATAATGAGGAGTATATTGGTTAAGTGCTCAGCTGCTAACTAAAAGGTTGGCACTTTGAATCCATCAGCAATTCTGTGGAAGAAAAGACCAGGTAATCTGCTCTGGTAAAAATTAGAGCCTGTGAAACCACCTGTTGGGCAGTTCTTTTCTGTCTTAATACGGTCACTGTGAGTCAGAATTGACTTGATGACACCCGACAACAACCACCACCACCTAAGTGATAGGGGTTGCTGATGAAGAGAACACAGATGACTTAGTGCATCTTGTTACAGCTTTTGGAAAATAAAAAGAACTTTGTTGTTGTTGTTGAATTAGCTTAATATATGGAGCATGATACTTAAATTGAATTGAAATCATGGTGGCATTTGGAGCTCCCTGACAGCTGTCTATTCTCATTTTATCATTGATTGGAGTGACTTTTTTTTTTTTTTTATTGTGATTTGGGTGAAGATTTACAGAGCAAATTCACTTTCCATACAACGGTTTACATATACTTTGTCTCATGACATTGACCACAGTTTACTACAATGCAACAGCTCCCCTTCCACTTCCTCCCCATAGTTACCTCTTCCCTGTGTCCAACATGGACTCCTGCCCCCTGAGCTGTCTCCCTGTGCATAAGCAGCCCTTCTGTCTCCCATGATTGTTCTCTCCAAGGAGTGTATCTACCTCAGGTAAATGTTTAACTCATATGCCTGTGTTTTGTTTGGCTGGAAATCATAGCTATGGGTTCAATTCCAGACCTGAAGGACAGCTAGGGGCCATAGTCTCAGTGGTTCCACCAGGCTCTATTGGACCACCAAACATGGCCCCCCCCCTTTTCCCCCAAACAATTTTGAGTTTTATTCCACATTGTTCTCCCTCTCCATCAAGGATCTCCTACATAGATCCCCTTCCAAGTG
This sequence comes from Orycteropus afer afer, assembly GCF_000298275.1. Taxonomy (NCBI): domain Eukaryota; kingdom Metazoa; phylum Chordata; class Mammalia; order Tubulidentata; family Orycteropodidae; genus Orycteropus; species Orycteropus afer. Next base: position 3,519,358 of record NW_006921612.1, read on the forward strand.
GATGACAGCGGTAGCTGGGCACCATCTAGTTCTTCTGGTCTCATACTCGTATAGGCTGCAGATCGGATGGTGTACCAGTCGCTAGGACTAATTGTTTCCATGAACTTTCATTTTCTTCATTCTTCTTTGCTCTGGACGAGGAGAGACCCATCGTTGCATCTATATGGCAGCTTGCTAGCTTTTAAGATCCCATTCGCTACTCGCCAAAGTAGGAGGTGGAACAATGTTTTGTATAGTATGTTATGCCAATTAAGCTTGATGTCCCCTCCGACTATGGTCCCAAGCCTGTAGGTTCAACTACTTGGTCCCTCTGGGTAGCTGGCTATGACCAAGCTTTGACCACAGTTTTGCCCCTTGTCAGCTCTACTATACACCTGGGAATTCTGATCATTCACATAAACTTACAGGACCACTGTCTGCCAACCCTATATATGATCTTGGATACACTCCCCATTTCATAGACATAC
>NW_006921612.1:3524479-3528866 GCF_000298275.1 Orycteropus afer afer
CTCAGTGGTTTTGTTTTTCTCTTCCTGTTCTGGAATTCCAATGACATATAAGTTATTCCTTTTGATGGTATCCCACATGAACCTTAGGCTTTCTTCCTTTTGTTCTGATTTTTTTTCTGATTGATCCCTTTCCAAAGAAGTATTCAGGTATCTGTCTTCAGTCTCATTAATTCTGGCTTCCATTGCATCAATTCTACTCCTTTGCCTTTCCAATGTGTTATCTATTTCTGACAATTTTGTATTAATCTTTTGGATTTCTATCTGTAGATTTGGAATCATTTCTAATTTTTCATTTATTTTGTCATTTTGTTCTTGTATTTTCTTTCAAAATTCTTCTAAGGTTTTTTCTGTGTTTTCTTTGGTCTCTTTCTCAATCCTTTGCAGATACCTAAAGATAATTCTTCTGAATTCCTTATCAGAGAGTTCCAATGCTGCTTTTTCCTCAGGGATGTGTTCTGGTTCTGTATCCTTCTCCCTTGTTTCTCTCACTTTATCCTGCTTTTTTGTGTGGACTCTGATGGTCTGTTGTCTCTGAGGCATCGTGGCGTTGTTGTATTTAGATCTCTGTTAACTGTTTGTGAAGAGCAGCCAAGGATGATTCAGGCTCTTGGTGGTTTTTTATCGTTGGCCCATTGGTGGAGAAGGAGGTAGTGGCTCTTGCTCAGTAAGTGAAATTGCAGGAGGTGTGGATGTAGTTGTGTCTTATGGGGACTGTTGTTGTCTCTCACTCAGTTAGACACAAATTACAATTGAATAACCATGAAAAAACTTTTCAGTCTTGTGGGTCTGGAGTGTCCTTGGGGTTGCTGGAAAACAGAACGTGTTCTTAAGCCCCAGGAATCTGTGGGAGCGCTGTCTCTTTAAATATCCAAAATAGTGAAGCCGCTTTTAAAGCTTCAGAATGGCGGTGTCCTCTGGACCGGATGAAGTTGTCAGCTCATTCTGACTTTCTCTTCACCTTCTCCGTTTATTCCCCAGCCATCATGCACAGTCCTCCGTGCAGTCCCTGGCTAGCAGCACTGAGTTTTTGGTTAATTCTTTGGTCCTACCACCACTCGGGAATCTTCACATTGTCTGTGCTGTCAGGATCACTCAGGATTGCTGCCAGACCGCAGCTCCATTTCTCCTTTTTTGGTATTTTCATGCAAATTCTTCTGCTTGTTGGGGTTTCGTCCACTTCTGTATCCTTCAAGGCTCAGGGGTCCAGGATTATCTTCTGTGTCTGTGTTAATTGGTTTCCCTTTTCTTTGTCGAATCAGATCTGTGCAGTCTTTCTGCGTAGTCCGCCATCTTGCTGGCTGGAGTGACTCTTTTTTCTGCTGATTTTTACCTTTTATTTTTTTCCAAAGGTATGATTAAAACATATAGGCCTTTTAGTAAATTCTGAAGTTAACTGTCCTAAATGATCCTCACCTATCTTTTGGAAAGGTATTTATTTATGTTACTTACGATAGTTAGCACTTCCCTCTCACTCTGCGTGTCTGTGTGTGTGTGTGAGACAGAAGGGATTCATTTTTGGTTCATTGTTGATAATCTTGGGGAATGTTTTTAAGTCCAAGAATGATTTTATGGTTTGTTGCTTCATTTTGGTAAAGTATGGGTTGTTTGTTCAGCTATCTAAAAGAGTTTTGGTCTTTAGTTATAAATTAAGTGATAGCGGTCGTCTTTGTTATTTACAAGGAATTATAGATTTGGAACTAATTTCTAATATTTCATCAGTTGGGCTTGTTTTTCATGCCATGGAAATGGACCACAGCTTTCTCCAGTAATACTTTAGGTGGAAATGGTCCAGAACAGGGTTGGTATTATCTTAATTATCTGGGTGACCGAGTTGAGGAATGCTTAAAATACAAATCATTGTCTTAAATACATCTTGGTTTTTGAGTTTATTTTGTTAATACACAGAATACAGGCTCTTTTAGGGCATGGTTCTTTTTTGTCTCCTGTAAATATTTGTTGAATAAACTATTTGTCTTCTAAGTACTATATTTTTCACATATAATGCACCTACACGAATAATACGCAGAAATGATGAAATTAAGTGATATACTCTGTCATAGTGAATGTGTTATTTGTGAAAAAATACAGTAAAATGAGTGATAACCTGTAGAAGTATGTCCCTCTTCTCAAAGAACTTATGCTGGAAGAGATATTAAAACATTGTCCCAAATAAACATTTCGTTATGTATTTCTGTCACTTTTTTCTTTGATTCAGTGCCTAAGGCATTTGACTGCTAACTAGTAGGTTGGTGCTTCAAACATACCAGCCAGTCTGTGGAAGGAAGATGGGGCAATCTACTTCAGTAAAGATTTACTGCCTTGGAAATTCGGTGGGGGTTGCTACGGGTCAGCATTGACTTGATCACAGTGGATTTGGTTTTGGTTTGGTTTATCCATAGGAAGGATGATAAGTAAACATCTGTATATTGTATACTGAGAGGATGAATTTGGCTGGTGGAGTTAATTAGAAGGCAAGCAGGAAAAGTAAGTTGTGATTTTGATATTTTCTGGATTATGCTGAAACAGTTTATCTTGGAAAGGATTTAAGCTAATTTTAATGCAGCGTTTTAGGTGAAGAAAAGACACCTAGGGTAAAAGGAGCTCTGGTGTTGTAGTAGGTAAGGCATTTGGCTGATAACCAGAGGCTGGTGGTTCAGACCCATCAGCTGCCTTCGCCAGTAGGAGGATGAGGCAGTCTACTTTGATAAAGATTTACAGCCTTGGAAATCCAGAGGGGGTCACTATGAATTGGAATCCACTTGATGACAGTGGATTAGGTTTTTTTTTTCCCAGATACCTAGTGTGGTTTGAATAGTTTTTTTCATTTGTCATGTGTCCTCTGACAATCTCTGTCCTGCAACTTCTCTTCTGGTAAAACACATTAATTCCTTTTTGTGTACTTAGGTGATGCCTGTGTTGGAACAGTACTTCATGTGTAAGGGCAGATGAAATGCTTGTGATGTGTTTATAGGATGAAATCCTTTAAAATGTTTGTTATTACTACAAAGGCAATACCCGTTTTTAAGCCATGTTGATCACAAATAGCATTACAAGTCATAGGAATGCATGTTTGCAAAAATTTTCAGATTATTTTTGATTATTTTTCACATCAGCCATGATTACTAACATTTTTATATAGCCTTTAAAAGCTTTTTTCTTTATGTATACCCAAGTGCTTATCTTTCCTTATTTACTTTGCATAATATTTAAGACAGTTACAGAAAGAGCATTCACTTAAAGTGTTAGGTTAGTTTTTCTTCTACATCTATTACTGGTATTCAGTTAGGAGACAAGGGAGAGCAAAATATAGTATGTTGCATATAGTAAGTCCTTGATAACTGTTGGTAGAATGATTAAATATAGCCTACAGATGTAGTATGATTGCCAAGAACTGTTTCAATCTCTTATTTGCTCTTAGAAGCAGCTCTAAAATAAATGTTTGGCATTTGAGAGATACTCAGCAGGTGTTGGATGTAGTCAGATACTATTGTTTACTACCTTTGCTAGTTTATTTTTTTAAAATTTTATTGAGGTAAATTTACATACTATAAATTCTCCCATTGTAAGTGTACAGTTTAATGATTTTCAGTAAATTTATAGATTTGTATGCCATCACCACAAGCTGTTTTCATTGCCCCCCAAAAGTGTCCCTTAAGTTTGTTTGTAGTCAGTCCTTACTCACTTGGATCAAACCACTAATCTGCTTTCTGTCTCTATAAATTTCTCTCTCCTGGAAATTTCATGTAAGGAGAGAAAATATTTAGTCATTTGCATCTGGCTTTAACCTGTTGTTGCTGTTATGTACCTTGGAGTTGAACCCGTCTCATAGCGACCCCTCCTTGAGTTTCTGAGGTGGTATCATGATGGAAGTAGATTGCTTAACCTTCCTTCTGAGGAGTGGAGTGGCTGTGGGTTTGAACCACTAGCCTTCTGGTTACAGTCAGGTGCCTTAGGCACTATGCTACCATAGCTTCTGGCTTTAACCTGTTGTTGTTGTTGTTATGTGCCGTGGAGTCGGCCCTGACTCATAGCGACCCCTCCTTGGGTTTCCGAGGCAGTATCACTACGGAAGTAGGATTGCCCAGCCTTCCTTCCGAGGAGTGGCTGGTGGGTTTGAACCGCCAGCCTTCTGGTTAGCAGTCAAGTGCTTTAGCCACTATACCTAGCATTATGTTTTTGAGGGTCATGTTGTAGCCTGTATCAGTATTCAGTTATTTTTTATTGTGGAATAATATTCCATTGTATGAATATACATTTTGTTTATGCCTTGTGTAGATATGTGCTTTTATTTCTCTTGGGTAGATTCCAAGGAGTGGAATTGCTGGATAATACTGTAAACTTATGCTTAACTTTTTTTTAAAAAAATTTTGATTTGGGTGAAGATTTA
>NW_006921612.1:3530341-3533305 GCF_000298275.1 Orycteropus afer afer
TGCATATATCTGTTCTTGTCATGGCTCTCAGTTCTTTAGGGTATATACCTAGTAATGGGATGTCTGGGTCAAATGGTATTTCTAATTCCAACTTTTGAAGGAATTGCCATACTGCTTTCCACAATGGTTGTACCATTTTAATTTTTTTTTTTTTTTTTTCTTAAATAGTGATTTGGGTGAAAGTTTACAGAGCGAATTCAGTTTCCATACAGCAGTTCACATACACTGTCTCATGACATTGACAACAATTTACCCCAATGCAATAACTCCTCTCCCACTGCCTCCCGATAGTTACCTCTTGCCTGTGTCCATCCCTCCATGCGCTCCTGCCCTCCGAGCTGTCTCCTTGCACATAAATAGCCCTTCTTTCTCCCATGATTGTTTTCTCCAAGAGTGTATCTACCTCAGATAAATGTTCAACGCATATGCCTGCCTTTTGTTTGGCTGAAAGCCACAAGTGTGGTTTCAATTCCAGACTGGAGGGCAGCTAGGGGCCATAGTCTCAGTGGTTCCACCGGGCTCTATCAGACCAGCAAACCTGGTCCCCCTGTTTTTTTCTTTTTCCCAAATGATTTTGAGTATTTTTCCACGTTGTTCTCCCTCTCTATCTAGGATCTCCTACATAGATGCCCCTCTGAGTGTTTGACAGTGGTAGCGGGGTACCATCTAGTTCTTCTGGTCTCATAGTCATATAGCCTGAGGATTGCATGGTGTATCAGTGGCTAGGACTAATTGTTTCCATGAATCTTTGGTTTTCTTCATTCATCTTTGTTCTGGAGGAGGAGAGACACATTGTTGCATCTAAATGGCTGCTTGCACGCTTTTAAGATCCCAGTTGCTACTCGCCAAAGTAGGACGTGGAACAGTTTTTGGTGTAGTTTGTTATGCCAATTGAGCTTGATGTCCCCTGCGACTATGGTCCCGAGCCCACAGGTTCAACTGCTCTCTCCCTCTGGGCAGCTGGCTGTGGCCAAGAAGTGACCACAACCTTGTCCCTTGTCAGCTCTGCTATATACCTGGGAATTCTTATAGACTATACCAGTACACTTATAGAACTATTGTCTGCCAACCCTATACATGATCTTGGGTACACTCCCTGCTGCATAGACATACCTACCAGTTCAGCCTGTCCACCTATCTATCCACTTGTATACCCATGTTTGCCTTCACTGACAACGCAGTACTGTATGTGCAAAAGGGTTCATCTTTGTTGTCTGCACCTCCCATGTACCTCTCTGTGTCTTCCTCTTCCTCAATGTCACCATGTTGATCACTCACATTTGGTACATTGCCCTTCTCTTTACCCAAATCAGTACTTATCTCTATCTATCTAACAGTGTTCCCTCCTCTCCCCTCCTACCCCTGGTAACCAACAAAGAGAATTTCTTTCCATAGATAAACTTTTCCTTGACTTTTTACAATAATGGACTAATACAATATCTCTCCTTCTGTGATTGACTTATTTCACTCAGCATAATGTCTCCAAGTTCATCCATGTTATGCGGTGTTTTGCAGAATCTTTGTTATTTTTTTAGGGTTGCATAGTATTCCATTGTGTATGTACCATAGTTTGCTTATCCATTCTTCAGGTGATGGATACCTAGGTCATTTCCATCTTTTTGTTATTGTAAATAGTGCTGTGATGAACATGGGTGTGTGTATGTCTGTTTTTGTCATGGCTCTCACTTCTTTAGGATATATATCTAGTAATGGAATAGCTGGATCAAATGGTATTTCTGATTCCAACTTTTTACGGAGTTGCCATACTGCTTCCCACAGTGGTTGTACCATTTTAAAGTCCCACCAGCAGTGTGAGTTCCAATCTCTCGGCATCCTTGCCAGCGTTTGTAATTTTGTGTCTTGTTGAACTTTGCTACTAGGGCTGGGGCAAGATCGTATCTCATTGTTATTTTGATTTGCATCTCTCTAATGGCTAATGGGAAACTCTGGTAGCGTAGTGCCTAAGGCACTTGACTGCTAACCGGAAGACTGGCAGTTCAAACCCACCAGCCACTCCCCGGAAGGAAGATGGGGAAATCTATTTCCGAAGAGATACTGCCCTCAGAAACCCAAGGAGGGGTCATTATGAGTCGGGTCCAACTCGACGGCACATAACAACAACAACAACAACAATGGCTAATGATCATGAGCGTTTATTCATATGTTTGTTGGCTGCATGAATGTCCTCCTTGGAAAAGTGTCTATTCATGTCTTCTGTCCATTTTTTAATTGGGTTATTTGTCTTTTTGTTATTGAGGTGTTGGTGTTTTCTATAAATTCTAGAGATAAGCCCCTTGTCAGATATGTCATTGTCAAATATTCATTCCCAATCTGTACGTCCTCTTCTGACTCTCTTGGAGCAGTCTTTGGAAGCACATAAAAATTTAATTTTTAGAAGGTCCCATTCATCTGGTTTATCTTCTGCTGTTGTGCATTTTGGGTTATGCTTGATAGTCTATTTATGCCATGTATTAGGGCCCCTAAATTTGCCCCTAGTTTTTCCTTGAGGAACCTTATAGGTTTAGGTTTCACATTTAAGTCTTTGGTCCATCTGGAGTTAGTTATTGTGTATGGTGTGAGATACAGATTTTGTTTCATCTTTCTGCAAATGGATATCCAGTGTTGCCAGCACCATTTATTAAACAAACATTCTCTTCCTCATTTAATGGATTTCTGCACTTTTTCAGAGATCAGCTGACCATAGGTTGATGGATCTGTATGGTAGTTTGGTTTATGTGTCAACTTGGCTGGGCCTGGTTGAGTGGCTGGGCAGCTGGTGGTAGTTAATCCCCATGAGGAGACTGGCAGTCAACTCTGTGGTGGGATCTACCACAAGCAGCTGGGTAGCTGCCTTTGGGTATGTGGTCTGCTTCCTGTATATAAGGAGAAGTCTTTGGGAATGGTCTCTAGCCTATGGCATGCTTGGACCCTGCACATAGCCATGTTGTTGCTCAGCAGCCTGCT
>NW_006921612.1:3533405-3556198 GCF_000298275.1 Orycteropus afer afer
AAGTTAATGGTTTGCCGTGTGGTTTGGTAACATCGGGACTGTGCCTTTTTACTTGTCAACCTTGGGGCTTCTCAGCCTCAGCAGCCAGTGGCTGTCTGAGTGAAGAAACGCCTCTAGCTCCAGTGGGTCGGGAGCAGGAGGCAGAGCTGTACTCCATGGTTGAGGGACTTTCACCCAGTCCCTAAAGCCTGGCACTTTGAACTTAGACTTAAAGCCTCCAAATTGTTAGAATAAACTCCTCCTTGTTAAGGCCATCCCATTTGTGGTATATTTCTTGTCAGAGTGGCACTAGGTAACCAGAACAATTTGTTTCTGGATTCTCAGTTCTATTCCATTGGTCTAGGTGTCTACATTATACCAATACCAGATAGTTTTGACTACTGTGGCTATATAATAGGTTTGGAGATCTGGCACTGTGAGACCTCCTACTTTGTTCTTCTTCAGTAGTGCCTTGCTTATCTGAGGTCTCTTTCCTTTCCATATAAAGTTAAGGATTGGTTTTTCCATATCCCTAAAGAATGTTGATGGGATCTGGATTGGGATTGCATTGAATGTATAGATTGTTTTGGGTAGAACTGAAATTTTCACAATGTTCAATCTTCCTATTCACGAGCATGGGATGTTCTTCCATTTACGTAGATTTCTTACGGTTTCTTGGAAGTAGTTTTTTAATAGTTTTCTTTGTACAAGTCTTTTGTGTCCCTGGTAAGATTTATTCCCAAGTATTTCATTTTTTTTTTAGTTGTTGTTGTTATGTGCCATCGAGTCAAACCCGACTCATAGCGACCCCTCCTTGGGTTTCCGAGGCAGTATCACTACGGAAGTAGGATTGCCCAACCTTAGCTGGTGGGTTTGAACCGCCAGCTGTCTGGTTAGCAAGCAAGTGTCTTAGCCACTATGCTACCAGAGCTCTTTTTTTTAGTAGCTATTGTAAATGGTATGGATTTCCTTATTTGTTTTTCAGCAATCTCTTTGCTGGTGTAGAAGAATCCAACTGATTTTTGGATGTTTATTTTGTATCCTGCCATGATGCTAAATCTCTCAATGAGTTCCAGTAGATTTTTGACTGAGTCTCTTAGGTTTTCTAGACGTGGGATCATATCATCAGCAAATAGGAATAGTTTGATGTCTTCCTTACTAATTTCGATGCCTTTGATTTCTCTTTCTTGCCTTATTGCCTTGGCTAGGACTTCCAATATATATATATGTATGTGTGATGGTTAAGTTTGTGTGTCACCTTGGCTGGGCAGCTGGTGGTAGTTTTCCCCGTGATGAGATTGGCAATCGACTCCATGGTGGGACCTACCACAAGCAGCTGAGTTGCTGCTTTCGGGATGTGGTCTGCTTCACGCATATAAGAAACAGCTTTGGGACTGGTGTCTAGCTTATGGCGTGCTTGAACCCTACATGTAGCCATGTCATTGTTCAGCAGGCTGCCATGCTCTGCTGACCTTGGGACTTTAAGTGGACTTAAATTAATGTCCTGCCATGTGGTTTGGAAACATTGGGACTGTGCCTTTTTACTTTTCAACCTTGTGCCTGTCAGTCTCAGCAGCCAGTAGCTGCCTGAGTGAAGAAAAGCCACTAGCTTCAGTGGGCCGGGAGCAGGAGGCAGAGCTGAAGCCTAAGGTTGAGGGGCTTTCACCTAGCCCCTAGACCCTGGCACTTTGCATTCGGACTTAAAACTCCCATACTGTAAGAGAATAAACTCCTGTTTGCTAAAGCCGTCCCATTTATGGTATATTTCTGTCAGAGTGGCACTAGGTAACCAAAATAATATATGTACATACATAGGTGTAAAACATATAAATAAGTAAATATAAATAGATATAAATCGAATATATATAAATATAAATTTAAGTATAAATAATAGACTGTCACAATTGTGTGAGGCTGGTAAGTATGAAGTATGTAGAGCAGGCCAGGTGGTTGGAAACTCAGGCAAAAGTTGATATTGAAGTCTTGAGTCTGAAATCTGTAGGGTAGACCAACAAGGCTAGACACTTAGGCAGGAATTATGCTGCCTAAGTAGTCTTGAGACAGATTTTTTTTCCTGGGAAATCTCAGTGTTTGCTCTTTAGGCCTTCTACTGATCAGATAAGTCCTATGCACATTATCAGGAGCTCTGATAGCATAGTGCCTAAGGCACTTGACTGCTAACCATAAGGCTGGCGGTTCAAATCCACCAGCCACTCCTCGGAAGGAAGATGGGGCAATCTACTTCCGTAGTGATACTGCCTCGGAAACCCCAGGAGGGGTCAAACCCAAGGAGGGGTCGCTATGAGTTGGGTCCAAGTCGAAGGCACATAACAACAAACAACATGCACATTATCAAGGGTAATGTCCTTTACTTAAACTCAAGTGATTGTAAATGACAACCACATTTGTAAGATACCTTTATAGCAACACCTAGGTTAGTATTTGATTAAATAACTGGGATCTCTGGTGGTGTAGTACCTAAGGCATTTGACTGCTAACCAGAAGGCTGGAGGTTCAAACTCACTAGCCACTCTCAGAAGGAAGGTTAGGCAATCTACTTCTGTAGTCATTACCACCTCAGAAACCCAAGGAGGGGTCGCTGTCAGTTGGATCTGACTCGACAGCAGTGAGTTTTATTTATTTTTTTTAGCCTAGCTAAGCAGTCTAGTTCAAATCAATGTATGTATGTATGTATGTATGTATGTATTTATTTATTTATTTATTGTGAGGAGATGGTAATTAACTGATGGAGGAGTTTCATTTGTATGTTGTTGTTAGATGCCATTGACTAGATTTCAACTCATAGATTAGAACTGCCCCATTTGGTTTTCTGGACTGTAACCCTTATAGTAGATTGCCAGGTCTCTCTCACAGAGAGGCTAGGTAAGTTAGAATGGCCATTGTTTTGGTTAGCAGCTGAGTGCTTAACCATTGGATGATCAGGGCTCTGTATAGTTGAATAGTTGGGTAATTTTCCAAACTGCAGATCAAACATTCAATCAGGATGCATTGATAATTACTGGTGATTGGACCGCGAAAGTTGGTAACAAAGAAGAAGGAGAAGATGGTGTTGGTGATAAAAATGTCCCTAGATATCGGATGATAGAATTTTGCCAGAATGACTTGTTTATTGCAAATATCATTTTTCAACAACATAATGGCGACCTTACACAAAGACATCACCACATGGAATACACATGAATCATATCAACTACATTTGTGGAAAGAGATGATGGAGAAGCTCAGTATCATCAGTCAGAATAAGGCCAGGGGCCTACTGCACAATAGACCATCAATTGCTTATAAACAAGTTCAAACTGAAGCTGAAGAAAATTGAAACAAGTCCATGAGAGCCAAAATGAGACCTTGAATATATCTCTTTAGAATGTAGACACTATGTGAAGAATTAATGTGACACATTGAACACCATTGACCAAGGAGCAGAATAGTTATGGGATGACATCCGTACATGAAGAAAGCAAAAGATCATTAAAAGACAGGAAAGAAGGAAAACACCAAAATGGATGTCAGAAAAGACTCTGAAACTTGCTGTTTAATGGAGAATAGGTAAAGCAAAAGGAAAACGTGATGGAATAAAAGAACTGAACAGGGGATTTCAAAGAGCAGCTCAAGAAGAAAAAATATTGTGATGAAATGGGCAAAGATTTGGAATTTGAAAACCAGAAGAGAGGACCACACTTGGTATTTCTCAGGATGAAAGAACTGAGGAAAAAACTCAAGCCTCAAGTTGCAGCGTTGACGAATTTTGTGGACAGAACACTGAACAATGCAGGAAGCATCAAAGAAGATGGAAGGCCTACAACAGAGTCACTGTACCAAAAAGAATGGGTCAACTCTCAGCCATTTCAGGGGTAGCATATAATTATGAACTGATGGTATTGAAGATAGAAGTTCAAGCTGCATTGAAAGCATTAATGAAAAACAGAGTTCCAGGAATAGACCAAATGCCATTTGAGGTGTTTCAGCAAAGGATACAATGCTATGCCAAGACATTTGGAAGACAGCTACCTGGCCATCTGACTGGAAGAGATTCATATTTGTGCCCATTCCAAAGGTGATACAACAGAATGAGGAAATTACTGAACAGTATCATTAATGTCACATGCAAGTCAAATTTTGCTGAAGAGCATTCAAAAACGTTTACAGCAGTACATTTACAGGTAACTGCCAGAAATTCAAGCCAGATACAGAAGAGGGTGTGGAATGAGGGAGATCACTGCTGATGTCAGGTAGATCTTGGCTGAAAGCAGAGAATACCAGAAAGATGTTTATGTGTGTTTTAGTGACTGTGCAAAGGCATTCTGTGGATCATAACAAATTACAGATAACATTGTGAAGAATGGGAATTCCAGAACACTGAATTATGCTAATGTGGAACCTGTACCTAGACCAAGAGGCAGTCGCTCGAACAGAACAAGGGATTGCTGCATGGTTTAAGATCAGGAAGGGTGTGCATCAGGATTATATCCTTTCACCTCACTTATTCTATCTGCAGGCTGAGGAAATAATCTGAGAAGTTGGACTATATAAAGAAGAATGTGGTATCAGGATTGGAGGATGTTTCATTAACAGCCTGCACACATGACACAACCTTGCTTGCTGAAAGTGAAGAGGACATGAAGGATTTACTGATGAAAATAAAAGACTATAGCCTTCAGTGTGAATTATACCTCAACATAAAGAAAACAGAAATCCTCACAACTGGACCAATAAGCAACATCATGATAAGTGGAGAAAAGATGGAAGTTGTCAAAGATTTCATTTTACTTGGATCTGTTGTTGTTGTTGTTGTTATGTGCCGTCGAGTCGGCCCCGACTCATAGCGACCCCTTCTTGGGTTTCCGAGGCAGTATCACTACGGAAGTAGGATTGCCCAACCTTCCTTCCGAGGAGTGGCTGGTGGATTTGAACCGCCAGCCGTCTGGTTAGCAGGCAAGTGTCTTAGCCACTATGCTACCAGAGCTCCCAACTTGGATCTGTAGTTAGTGCCCATTCAGCAGTCAAGAAAGCAAATGACATGTTGTATCAGGCAAATCCATTGCATAAGACCTCTTTAAAGTGTTAAAAAGCAAAGATGTCACCTCGAAGACAAAGATACGCCCAACTCTTAAAAAAAAAAAAAAGAAAAACCAAACTCACTGCCCTTGAGTTGATTCAACTCATAGTGACCCCTCCTTGGATTTCTGAGGTGGTATCTTTATGGAAGTAGATTACCCAGCCTTCCTTCCGAGGAGTGGCTGGTGGGTTTGAAGGAAGGCTTGGGCAATCTACTTCTGCAGTGATACTGCCTCGGAAACCCAAGGAGGGGTCTCTATGAGTTGGATCTGACTCGATGGCAGTGAGTTTGGTTCTTTTTATATATTCAGTGCTTGTGAACAGTATGGTTTTCTCTAGTTTTAAATGATTTCTTGCCAGTTGTGATAACTGGAGCTGTGTGTCAACTTGGCTGGACCATAATTCTGAGTGGTTTAAAAAGTTGTTATGTGGGTTATTCCCATGATTGGATTGGATGTATATGTTTGAGCAGCCAATCTGTTGAAAGGAGTTTCCCTAGGGATGTGGCCTGCTTCCAATGTATTTATGGACATTCTGGGAAAAGAGACACTCTTCTGTGGATTGGGATCCTGTGTGCTGCGTACAGCTGTTCATGAGTGAACAATCCACCATTCAGCCTAGAGATCTTGGATTCGTCATTCGTTGGAGTCAACAGCTGGTATACTGCCTGCCAACCTTGAGCTCGTCTGCCCCTGAAGCTGCGTGAGTCAGGAAAAGCTTCCAGCTTGACGTTTGATCCAAGATCTTGGGACTTGCCAGGTTCTGTAAGTGTGTGAGCCATTCTCCTAACATAAATCTCTCTTTCTCTATATGTATATATAAGCTTTACTGGTGTTGCTTCTCTAGAGAACCCAGCCTAACATACCAGTAAAGAGAAAGAATGGCAAAGAATGTGAATTTCTAAGACTCTTAACATTTATCATAAATTTATGAGACTGTAGATTGACACATAGTAAAAGTATCGTTAAAGCCCAAAAGATTTATGAGAGTCCATCTTTTAAAATGAATACAATACATCCTTTTCAAATTACTGATGAGAATAACTAGATAATGAGAAATAACTGAAGCTGGGTGACCCTTCTTTCATTGAGTTTATGCAGTATCTTTTGAAGTTTGTTATATGTGATTTATAAACATTTTCATTGGAAATGTTTTTCCAGTTTGAAGCATTTTACAATCTGGTAATCAAAAGCCCTAACCCACTATACCCCTCAGTGTTGTACAACAGGCTCCAGCATTTCTAACTACTTTACAAGGTACAATAAAATTTCCCTGAGACCCCCCCCCCGCAGGGGGTCTGCAGTAGTAAAGATGGAAAATAAGGGGGGAGGGGTGAAAGTACTTGATTCTTTATTTTCGAATGCAGTTATTAATGAGGTATAATGGTATAGTGGAAGGAACAATGGATTTGGAGTCAGAAGAGCTAGAACTGATATTAAATGATTTGCTGGTTTTCCTGTGAGTAATTTATGTAACAGTAATTTATGTCCATTTACCTCAAGGAAAGGAGGTGTTACAGATTGAATTGTGTCCTCCCCCCAAAAAAAATGTATGGTAAATCTTAACTTCTATGCTTGTGATTATAATACTATTTGGAAATGGGTTGTCCTTGTTATGTTAAAGAGGCAGGAGTAGTGTAGGGTTGTTTTAAGTCAATCTCTTTTGAGATTTAAATAAGCAAACCAGCAAGCAGAGATGGAGGATGAGAGATGACAAGCTACATGAAGATCATCTAGGAACAGAAGCTCAAGAGACAAGGAACCTTCCTCCAGAGCCAACAGAGAAGGCCTTCCACAGCCAGTACCCTGAATTTGGACTTTTAGCCTCCTAAACTGTGAGAAAATAAATTCTATTTGTTAAAGCCACCCACCTGTGTATCTGTTATGGCAGCACTAGATATCTAAGATAGGAGTGCTGGTGGCACATTGCTTGGCTGCTAACTGAAAGGTTGACAATTCGAACCCATCAGCCATTGTGCAGAAGAAGAATGTGACAGTCTGTTTCTATAAAGATTTACAACCTTGGAAACCCTATGGGATAGCTCTACTCTGTCCTGAAGAGTTGGTATGAACTAGAATCAATATCGTTGGCAACAGGTTACTTCAAGGAATTGTTTAGATTAAATGCAGTGAGAAGCTAACTGTATGTGTTAGTGTTCTGTAAACTGTGCAGAACTGTAGCCTTTTTTTTTTTTTAACAAACAATTGAAAAGCTTGGTGTAAAACAGCCTGTGTTGTTACATATTAGCCTGTTTCAAAAGGTATGTGCATAAAAAACTTGTCTCCTGATTTCACCGTTTTTTTTTCCCTAAAACATGGCATGTTACTTGGCACATATTGTTGTTAGATGCTATCAAGTTAGCCCCCTGATTGATGGTGACCCCATGTACAATGGTATTGGACCCATGTGATCTGTAGAAATTTCACTGTCTGATATTTGGAAGTAGATTGCCAGATCTTTCTTTTTAGTCTGTCTTAAGAAGCTTTGCTGAAATCTGTTTGTTGTTGTTGTTGTTATGTGCCATTGATTTGGACCTGACTCATAGTGACCCCTCCTTGGGTTTCTGAGGCAGTATCACTATGGAAGTATATTACCCAACCTTCCTTCAGAGGAGCAGCTGGTGGGTTTGAATTTCCAGCCTTCTGGTTAGCAGTCAAATGCCTTAGGCACTATGCTACAAGGCACTATGCTATCAGAGCTCCTAAAATCTGTTTAGCGTCATGCAAACATTCATGCCTCCACTGACAGTTACTACTTTAGGTGCATTGACTAGAAATTGAACCTGAGTCTCCCGCATGGAAGATGAGGGAATCTGTTGCTGAATAACCACTGTCCCCAGTTTTCACATACTAGATTCTCTAAGGTATTAAATCAGTAAATGAAAATAAGTTGCAATTTTATTTATTTTTAATTCATCGAGCATAAATAAAGGAGCTCTGGTGGTGCAGTGGTTAAGGGATTTGGCTTCTAACCAAAAGGTGGGGGTGGTTTGAACCCACCAGCTGCTCCGTGGAAGAAAAATGAGGCAGTCTGCTTCCGTGAAGGTTTCTAGCCTTGAAAATCCATTGGGGGTTGCTGTGAGTTGGAATCAAATCTGTGGCGCAGTGAGTTTGGTTTGGTTTTTGGAGCATAAATAGTTCCATTGAGGGAATATTGGCTTATATTATTTTGCTTTTGGGTGGTTTTATTGAGCTCCAAATGTCACTTTTCCACTTAAGAGAATACTGTTATATACTGAACTAGTTTTCCTATATAATGTGAAGGTTTAGAAATCCTGATATATAAATATGAGGAAAATTCCTGAGAATTTTGCTTTATTCACTTAAAAAACTTAATTATGCTTTGTATGTAGTTTATTTAAAAGAGCAATTGGGTTTCACCAACATTTATCAGTGGCTTGAATTTAGCAACTTTTAGTCATCTGCTTTTCTAACAGTGTAGAAATAACTATGAAGAATACTTTGGAAGATGCAAACTGCAGCTGTCACCTCTGATACAGATTGTGGTCATTAGGTATTCTAGGGGAATTTTAACCTTATTATGTAAAATAAAATACACAAATAGCACAATAGCACAGGGAATTGATGCCCCCTTTAATTAGTAACTTTAATTACCTTGGATCATGTAAAAATAAAATGCCATATTATAAGATGATTTGGTATTTAAGTAGGCAAGAAATAAAGATTTAAGTTTTTTAAGTGCTTTATTATTTAAAAATCATATTTTCATTGGTGGTTTGGGCACAAGAAGGTACCTTTGAGTTTGTAATTGTAACTTACTGAAGTTTTATATATTTGAAGTTGCTTGAAAGTTGCTGTGTTAATTTATATTGTTAGCCTCAATTTTATTTTGTAGATACTACTGTATAGCTGCCTTAGAAATTTAATGAGAAGATACACTAATTATTCTAAAGAATTTTGTTCGTTTAAAGGATTTTTAAAAAATAGTTTTTTGTGTGTATAAAACACAGACACACACACACACATATTTCTTTTTCTTTAAAAGACATTGAATACATACTTGTGTGAGGCATTTTTTTTGGGACTTTTAGATGCATTATTTAATTTTTATAATAGTCCTTTGTAGTTCTGGTTGTACCTTAAGTTTTACTGATGAGGAAACTGAAGCTCATAGAGGTTAAATGACTTGCCCAGGGTCACACAGCTCATAGGATGGAGAGCTAGTATTCCATCGTAGGTCTGTTCCATCTTTGGATTTACTTTCAGCCTGCAAGAAGTTACTTTGATTTTTACCAGATCTTTGCACAGTTTAAACTTTTATTTACATTTAAGTGTTCTATACAATTTTCTCTTTGCTTGTATTTTCAGTGACTCTACCAACATTGTTTTTAAGGAGTTAGTGTACTGTTAATAAGGACAGATTGAAAATGGAATTGACATTTCAAAACTGATTTTTGGGTTTAGGATGTGTTATAGAGCTGGGTCATGTTATGTAAATCTGCTGCCAACTATTTAACAACCTCCTGAAATGAGACTCTAGATGTAATTAAAATGAATAAACATACATTGATGCTTTTGAGATCTGTAGTTCCTTGACGTCTCTCTCTACCAAATGCTTCCTTTACAAGCAGATACTGGTTATATCCATTAAGAATACGCTGCTAATCACTTTGAATTTCTTCTCAGAATTCTCAGTTTCTTTGCCTAGTGGAATTTTCACAGTGCATCTGGTGAAACCTAGGTGCTGCATCATTTGTGTCTCTGGCCTACACAAAAGCTGTTTGTTGAGCAGTGGTGGGGAAAAAAAAATATCACACAGCACCCAGAGTAGTACTTTGAATTCATGGTCTCCACTCCCTGCAAGAGCTGCTAGGCTGCAGACAATTATTTTATTCTCACTAGGGGCTGTTTTTTTTTATTCCCCTACTTTTATTGTGGTGAAAACATATGCAACAAGACATTTGCCAGCATAACAACTTTCACATTTACAGCTCAGACAAATTGATGACATTTTTCATGTTGTGCCACCATTACTGCTATCCTTTTTCAAAATATTCCACCACCATCAGCATAAACTCAGTACCCCCTAACCCCAAACAAAAGCTTCCCCTTTCCACTCCCTCCTACCCCTGGTAACTACTAATAATCTTTGGTAATCTTTTATATATAGTTTTTCTTTTTTATCAACCAGTCTAGAAATTTTCCCTCCCCTCACCTTTCATCTTTGGTAACCAACAAAGGAAGTTTCCTTCTATGTATAAACCTTTTCTTGACTTTTCACAATAGTAAACTAATATAATATTTGTCCTTCTGTGATTGACTTACTTCAGTCAACATAATGTCCTCCAAGTTCATCCATGTTATGCAGTGTTTTGCAGATTGCACATTATTATTTAGGATTGCGTAGTATTCTGTTGTATATATGTACTATAGTTTGTTTATCCATTTTTCAGTTGATGGACACTTAGGTTGTTTCCATCTCTTTGCTATTGTGAATAGTGCTGCGATGAACTTGGGTGTGCATATATCTGTTTGTCCTGCCCCTCTCTTTAGGATATATACCTAGTAATGGGATTGTTGTATCAAATCTCTGGTTCCAACTTTTTAATGAATTGCCATACAGATTTCTACAATGGTTATATCATTTACATTCCCATCAGCAGTGTATGAGAGATTATGTTATGGATTATGTTGATCATTTCCCAAAGTTGAACCAATTTTATATTCCTGTTCTGAAGCCCACTTGGTCATGATGTATTATTATTTTTTAATACATTATTGGAGTCTATTCGCTAGGATTTTGTTGAAGATTTTTACATCTGTATTCATGAGGTATATTGGTATATTGGTCTGTAGTTTTCCTTTCTAGTGATGTCTTTGCCTCGTTTTGGTATCAGCACCATGCTTGCTTCATAAAATGAGTTTGGGATTATTCCATCCTTTTCTGTGTTCTAGAGTAGTTTGAGCAGGATTGGTGTCAGCTCTTCTCTGAATGATTGGTAGAATTCTTCAGTGAAACCATCTGGGCTGGGACATTTTTGTTGGTAAATATTTTATGATCTCTTCGATTTCCTCTTTGTTCTGGGTCTGTTCAAATTTTCTACCTCAATCTGTGTTAGTTTAGGTAAGTAATATGTTTTTAGAAACCTATCCATTTCTTCGAGGTTTTCAAATTTGTTGGAGTACAGTTCTTCATACCAGAACCAAAACCAAACTCACTGCCCTCAAGTCGATTCTGACTCATAATGACCCCCATTGAGTTTCTGAAGTGGTAAATCTTTACAGAAGTAGATTGCTCAGTCTTCCTTCCACAGAGTGGGTGGTGGGTTTGAACAGCCAACCTTCTGGTTGGCAGTCAGATGCCTTAGGCACCACTACACCAGAGCTCCTTCAGTTCTTCATTAAAATTAAAAAAACTCACTGTCATTGAGCTGATTTAACTCACAGTGACTCCTGCTAGGGTTTCTGAGGTGGAAGTATCTCTACGGAAGTAGATTGCCTAATCTTCCTTCTGAGGAGTGGCTTGTGGGTTTGAACTGCCAGCTTTCTGGTTAGCAGTCAAATGCTTTAGGCACTATGCCACCAGAGCTCAGTTCTTCATAGTATCCTGATACTGTTCTTTTTATTTCTGTTGGTTCTGTTGTGATGTCACCCTTTCATTTCTTATTCATGTTATTTGCATCTTCTTCTTTTCTTTTGTTAAGTTTTCCAGTGGTTTGTCAATTTTTTTAATCTTTTCAAAGAACTGACTTCCAGTCTTGTTGATTTTTTTCAGTTGTCTTTCTAATTTGTTTCATTTCTTTTTTTATATAGAGTAATTTTTCTTTTAATGATGTAAATTTTTGAAAGAGGGCCAAGTGACTGTCAACACCACAGTGTACCATTTGAAAATTCATGTCAAAAATTTCTGGATGGTAAGCAAACAAGGTTTCATAGCCAGAATATATTTCTGGGATACAAAGCTAATTATGAAAATTATCAGTAGGAGGAGCTACTGCATTTGTATCAGTCAGCTTTATTGTTTTGTTTATAAACTATTCAGTCCTAGATCCTTTAATTCTTAATTTGCTGTGGATGGATTTAGTTATTGGCACAACTTGATTTCATTTTTTAAAAAATTTTATTAACCAGTTGTTTCTAAGGAGGGTGTTACTCAGTTTCCGTGAGTTTGCTCTTTTTCTGTTAACCTTCCTAGTGTTGATTTCTATTTTTATAGCATTGTGGACTGAGAAGATGCTTTGCATTATTTCAAAGTTTTTAAATTTATTGAGGCTTGTTTTGTGGCCTAACAGATGATCTGTCCTAGAGAATGTTCCATGTGTGCTGGAAAAGAAGGTATATTTTGCTGTTGTTGGGTGAAGTGTCCTGTAGATGTCTGTCTATAAGGTGAAGTTGGTGGATTATATTGTTTAGTTCTTCTGGTGGATTATATTGTTTAGTTCTTCTGCATATTGAGTCTTTTTTTTTTGCCCCCGAATTCTGTGTCTTACTGAAAGTGGTATATTAAGGTCTCTTACTATTACTGTGACGTCATCTCTTTGCCTTTTCAGTTCTTTAAAAGGCTTAGGTATTTTGGGGCTCTTTCATTGGGTGTGTAGATATTTATTATGGTTATGTTCTCTTGTTCAGTCGATCCTTTAATCATTATATAATGTCCTTCCTTGTCTCTTATGGTTGTTTTTGTCTTAAAGTCTAATTTATCAGAAATTAATACTGCCACTTCTGCCCCTTTTTAGTTGCCGTTTGTTTGGTATACCTTTTTCCAACCTTTGATGTTCAGCCTATTTTTGTCTCTGTCTGAGGTGAGTCTCTTGTAGACAGCATATTTTTGGGTCATATTTTCTTACCCAGTCTGCAACTCTCCATTTCTTGGTGGTACATTTAATCTGTTGACATGCAGTGTCATCAACGACAAGTATGAATTTATTGATATTATTTTGTTATGTGATTTTTTTTGTGGTGTTGCTGATTTCTTTGTTCCATATAATTTTCTGTACTGAGCTCATTTTGTTTTATGAGTTGTGTTATCTCCCTCATTGCTGTGTTTTACTGTTTGCTAAGAATTTGTGCTTGTCCTCCTTTTTTTTTTATTTTGATGCAGAGATTTATTATTTTTCTTTGAGTTTACCCTGTGATTTATAATTTTGTTCACAAGTTTAAAACAGTCTGTTCTATTTTTGCAATTGTATTGATTTCCTCACCATTTAGAAGTTCTGTAATTACTTTATTTATTGCACCTTTTTGGTTTGTAGTTGTTGTCCTTATTTACCAATTGATGTCTCTGGTTCCCTGTTTACAGTATATTAAGGTCATTTTTTAAATTTTATTTTGGGTACTTATGTAACTGTGTTGGTTTCTGCATTATGTCATCATGTGTGTTAATCATCGATTGTAGTTTTCTGTTATTGGTTCTCTATTGGAAACACTCCCTTTAGTGTCTCTTGTAAGGGTGGTCTCATTTTAACAAATTCCCTTAATTTCTACTTGTCTGGAATTCTCTGGATCTGACTCAGCGGCAGTGGGTTTGGTTTGTTTTTACGGGGAATCTCCTGATTTCACCTTCCTATCTGAGGGACAGTTTTGCTGGGTATATAATTCTTGGTTGGAGATTTTTTTTTCTTTTAGGGTTTTATATATATCATCAGTAGGGGCTGTTTTAAACATTCCATTTTCTCTTTTTAAATTTGAGAAACAAAATATACCCCACAGATGATCTTTCTACTTCAAGAGAAATTAGAACCCTTCAAATGGAGATTCCGTAAATTTCCCATTACTTGGCTCAACAATTTACCTCATTTTTATCATTTGTTCTTTCTTTCCTTCTGTTTCAGTGCTTGAGATGACCATCATTCTGTTTTCTAAGGCTGATTCTCCAACTATGATCTGGATCTTCCTGTTAGTTTAATTCTCTTTGTCTTTATTTACTCTCATTATTCTGATTCTATCTTTTTTTGTTAAATATATTCAAATATCTTACCTAAAACAAAGCAAAAGAAATAACCAAAATGTCCCTAGAGAGAAATTACAGATCTTTCTACCTTTTGCTCCTCCCTTCACCAGCAAAATAAAAAGCCAATCCTGTCCGCTTCTCTTTTATTGTGCCATTTTCTAGCGACTCTATAATATGCTATAATCTGCATCACTCATTAAAACAGCTCGCTCCAACATCATCTTGACTTTTCTGTTGCTAAAACCATTGGCTTATTGAATAGTTTGCAGTATTTGACACTTCTTAAAATGCTGTCTTCTCCTGATGTGTGTGAACGTACATTGAGTACCTTGAGCATCTCTGGATATTTCTCCTTAGGTTCCTTTTTGGTCTTATTTTCCTCTGCTAGTCCTTTAAATGGTAATGTTCCTTACTTACTCACTTTCTTTTTCATTATTAAGCATCATTTGACTTCTTCTTGGCCTTATCTGTTTCTAGGACTTTTAAATTTATGTATTGACAATTTCCATTTTTCCATATGAAGATTGCATCTCAGCTTCAGGCTACCAACTAGGTAACTGATGAGCTGATCACATCTAGCTACCTATTAGGTATCTCCAGTTGGATGTACCACAAGCATCTAAAGATAAACAGCTCTAAAAGAAATTCTTTTTATCCCTCTGCTCCAGATCAGCTTCATTCCCTTTGGTTTTAGACTCAGTGTTTGTTACTGCTGGCCACCTATCTTGGCTCAAGCCAGAAATTTGGATATCTGTCTGGAATTAGAAGACCAAAAGGGAGAATAAATTTGGCATTTCTTGAGCTGAAAGAACTGAAGAAAAAAATTAAATCCTTGAGTTGCAATATTGAAGGATTCTACAGGCAAAATATATTGAACGATACAGGAAGCATCAAAATAAGATGGAAGGAATATACAGAGTCACTGTACAAAAAAAATTTGTTGATTTTCATCTGTTTCAGGAAGTAGCATGAGATCAAGAACTGATGGTATTGAAGGAAGAAGTCCAAGGTGCACTGAAGGAATTGGTAAAAAAACAAGTCACCAGAAATTGATGGAATACCTACTGAGAAGTTTTCAACAAACAGATTCAGTGCTGAAGGAGCTTACTGGTTTATGGTAAGAAATTTGGGAGACAGCTGCCTGGCAAACCAACTGGAAGAGATCTATTCTTGTGCCCATTCCAAAGAAAGGTGATCTAAAGAATGTGGAAATTATTGAACAATATAATTAATATCACATGCAAGTAAAATTTTGCTGAAGATCATTCAAAAACAGTTGCACATAGACAGGGAACTTCAGAAATTCAAGCTAGATTCACAGAAGGATGTGGAATGAGGGATATCATTGTTGATATCAGATGGATCTTGCCTTAAAGCAGAGAATACCAGTATGATGTTTACCTGTGTTTTATTGACTATGCAGGGGCATTTGACTGCGTGGATCGTGACAGATTATGGATAACATTTGTGAAGAATGGAAATTCCACAATGATTAACTGTGTTGACAAGGAACCTGTGGATAGACCACAAGGCAGGTTTTCGAAAAGAACAAGGGGTTACTCCATGGTTTAAAATCAGGAAAGATGTGTGTCAGGGTTGTATCCTTTCACCATGCTTATTTCATTTGTATGCTGAGCAAACAATGTGAGAATCTGGAATATGTGAAGAAGAATGCAGCATTAGGATTGGAAGAAGACTCATTAACAGCCTTCAGTGTGTACATGATGCAACCTTGGTTGTTGAAAGTGAAGATGACTCAAAGAACTTACTGTTGAAGATCAAAGACTACAGTTTTCAGTATGGATTACATCTTAACATAAAGAAAACAGAAATCCTAAGAACTGGTCCAGCCAGCAACATCATGATAAATGGAAAAAAGATTGAAGATGTTAGGGATTTCATTTCACTTGGATCTATAATCAGTGCCCATGAGCAGCAGTCAAGAAATCAGAAAATGTTTTACACTAGGCAAATCTGCAAAAGACCTCTTTAAAAAAGTGTTAAGAAGCAAAGGTGCCACTCTGAAGACTAAGGTGTGCCAGACCCAAGCCGTGATATTTGCAGTCACCTTATATGTGTGTGAAAAAAGAGCTGGTGTCTTTGAATTGTGGTGTTGGTGAAGAATACTGAAAATACTGTGGACTACCAGAAAAATAAACAAATTTTTGTCTTGGAAGAAGTACAGCTGGAATGAGCCTAAGAAGTGAGAATGGCCAGACTTTGTCTCATCTTCTTTGGTCATATTATCAGAAGGAACTATTCCCTGCAGAAAGAGATCATGCTTGGTAAAGTAGAGGATCAGCAAAAAAGGGGAAGACCCTTAACAAGATGGATTGACACAGTGGCTGCAATGATGGGCTCAGGATCATGAGGCTGGCACAGGACTGGACATTGTTTAGTTCTGTTGTACATAGGGTTGCTATGAGTCGGAGCCTACTCACTGGCACCCAGCAACAACAACAACTATATTCATGTCCCTCTGCTTAGACTAAAAATTTTAACTCCCTAAGTATTACTGATATGGTATATGTGGAAGATGTTCTACCTCATTTTATTTCATTTGATTTGAAGTCACATTCTGAATGAGAAAGAGAAAGATGTATTTACAGTGATATTTTTCAGAAACTGACCTAGTTATGTAATTACAATCAACAATAGTTTATAAAACTCAAAAGGAAATTTCCTTGAAGAAGTGTTCCAAGTACTGATTGCTAATATGAACTCAAAATTCTTGTGAGCAATTAAAAAAAAAAATCTCTTGTGATTTGGGTGAAAGTTTACAGAGCAAATTCATTTTTCACACAGCATTTCTTACACATTTGCTTTATGACATTGACTTCAATTCCCCACCGTGTAACAGCTCTTTTCCCACTTCCTTCTCATAGTTACCTCTTCCTTGTGTCCTTTCCTTCCATGTACTCCCATATACTCCCATAGCCCCGAGCTATCTCCCAGGTTGAAGTAGCGTAGTGCCTAAGGCACTTGACTGCTATCCAGAAGGCTGGCGGTTCAAACCCACCAGCCACTCTTCGGAAGGAAGGTTGGGCAATCTACTTCTCTAGTGATACAGCCTTGGAAATCCAAGGAGGGGTCACTGTGAGTCAGTTCCGACTTGATGGCGTGTAACAACAACAACAATGACTTAGTCTTGGGAGTCTCACCAGGCTCTATCAGACCTATAAACCCAGTCTTTTTTTCCCCCCCCCTTGTGAGTTGTGTCTTTTTTTTATTTTTATTTTTAATTGTGATTTGGTTGAAAGTTTACAGAACAAGTTCACTTTTCATACAACAGCTCATATACACTTTGCCTTATGACATTGACTATAATTTCCCATAGTGTAACAGCTCCCCTCCCACTTCTCCCCAGAGTTACCTCTTCCCTGTATCCTTCTCTCCCATGCACTCCTTCCTCCCCAAGCTGTCTTCCTGTGCATACACAGCCCTTGTATTCTCTTCAAAGAGTATATCTGCCTACTATAAATGTTCAACTCATATGCCTGTCTTTTGTTTGACTGGAAGCCACAGGAGTGCGCTCACTTCCAGACGTGAAGAGCAGCTAGGGGCCATAGTCTCATTGGTTCCATCAGGCTCTATCAGACCAGCAAACCTGGTCCCCTTGTTTTTCCTCCAAATGATTTTGAGTTTTGTTCCACATTGTTCTCCTACTCTATCCAGGATCTCCTGCACTGATCTGTTTCTGGGTGGTTGACAGTGGTAGCTGGGCACCATCTAGTTCTTCTGGTCTTATGGTCACACAGGCTGAGGATTGCATGGTCGGTCTGTTAGTCCCTTGGACTATTTGTTTCCATGAATCTTTGATTTTCTTCATTCTTCTTTGCTCTGGATGAGGAGAGGCCCATTGTTACATGCAGATGGCCGCTTGCAAGCTTTTAAGACACTAATCACTACTTATCAAAGTAGGAGGTAGAACAGTGTTTTTGTGTAGTATGTTATACCAATGAGCTTTATGTCCCCTGTAGCCATGGTCCCAAGCCCACAGGTCCAACTAATTGCTCCCTCAGGTAGCTGGCTGTGGCCAAGAAGCCACCACAGCCTTGTCTCTTGTCAACTCTGCTACACACCTGGACATTCTTACCAAACCAAAACCAAACTTACTGCTGTCATGTCGATTTGACTAATAACGACCCCTCCTTGGGTTTCCAAGGTGGTATCTCTACAAAAGTAGATTGCCCAGTCTTCCTTCCAAGGACTGGCTGGTAGGTTTGAACTGCCAGCCTACTGGTTAATAGTCAGATGCCTTACGCACTACTCCACCAGAGCTCCTGGACATTCTTACAGCACATGTAGAAGCATCATCTGGCAACCCTATACATGGTCATGGACACACTCCCCCTGCCTAGATGTACCTGTCATTCAGCCTGTCCACCCATCTATCCACCCGTAGATCAATGTTTGCCATCACTGATGGTGCAGTACCGTAAATGCAGAAGGGTTCATCTTTGTTGTCTGTACCTCACATGTACTTCTGTATGTCTTCCTCTTCCTCAGTGCCACTGTATTGATCACTCACTTTTGGTATATTTTCCTGCTCTTCACCCAAATTAATACTTGTCTCTACCCATGTAGCAGTGTTCCCACTCCACCCTCCCATCCTTGGTAACCAACAAAGAAAGCTTCCTTCCATATATAAGCTTCCTTGAGTTTTTTACAGTAGTAAACTAATACAGTATTTGTCCTTCTGTGACTGACTTATTTCACTGAACATAATGTCCTCCAAGTTCATCCGTGTTATGCAGTATTTCATGGAGTCTTGTGAGCATTTTTATTGTAGAAAATGAAGATAAAATAATTGTTGTTTTTGTTATGTGCCGTCGAGTCGGCCCCGACTCATAGCGACCCCTCCTTGGGTTTCCGAGGCAGTATCACTACGGAAGTAGGATTGCACAACCTTCCTTCCGAGAGTGGCTGGTGGCTTTGAACCGCCAGCCATCTGGTTAGTAGGCAAGTGTCTTAGCCACTATGCTACCAGAGCTCCCGATAAAATAATTAGGTAATGGAAAATGGTATTGTAAATGCTGGACATAAAACTTATTAAACTATAGAAAAATAAGTATTTTAAGTTAGTTTTTAAATGATAAATACTTGAAATGAGTATATTAATTAGATTTTTCTGTTATACTATAATAATTATATTAGCTCTGATGGCACCATGGTTAAGTGCTCAGCTGCTAACTGAATATGGGTGGTTTGAACTCATGAGATGCTCTGTGAGAGAAAGATGAGGCTGTCTGTGTCCGTGAAGATTACTGCCTTGGAAACCCTATGGGGTAGTTCTACTGTGCTCTGTAGGATTGCTGTGAGCCGGAGTGGAATTGGTGGTGAGGGGTATTAAAGTTACTGTCAGTAATAATGATAAAAAATATTAGCAAGATAGGTTTTTGTTACCACATAACCTGTATATGTGTACATATGCCAGACACTATCCTGAAGGTCTTTTACTAATTTGTTAGATTTGTTTATTTTCCCAGGGACATTAAAATAACATTTAAAAAAAATTCTGTACATAGAAATACATGTGAATTCAAATATGATTTCAAACATTTCTGAAAAGTTGTGACTCCTTTTTGGTTAGAGTGAAGTTTTCTGCTTTTGCACAGATAATGAGAAATCTTTTAAATCTGTCTCTATTAAAGTCATATTAAAGTGTAAAAGGCCATTGGCATGGTTCAGTGTTAGAATTCTCGCCTTTCATGCAGAAGAGCCGGGTTATATCCCCAGCCAGTACACCTTATGTGTAGCTACCACCTTTCTGTCAGTGGAGTCTTGTGTGTTATTATGATGCTGAACAGGTTTCATGGAGCTTCCAGATTAAGACAGACTAGGAAGAAAGACCTAACAAACTTCATCTGAAAATCAGCCAGTGAAACCCTGTGGATGACAGTGGTCTGATCTCATTGTACATGGGTCACAGTGAGTTGGAGGGCTGGCTCTATGGCTGCTAACAACAGCAAGAAATGAAGGAAAGAAAGAAAGAAGGAGAGGAGGGAGGGAGGGAAGGAGGGAAGAAAGAGAAGGGAGGGAGGGAAGGAGGGAAGAAAGAGAAGGAAGGGAGGGAGGAAGGAAGGAAAAGTTATTAAAAAAACTCCCCTTTGTTAAGATCCTTTCCCAAGTTAAAATAACCACCACCACAACAAAAAAGTGATTAAAAGAAATCAAAAGACCTAGTCGTACTCATCTTGGAAGGAAGGTTCTACTTCTGTAGTGATACTGCCTTGAAAGCCCAAGGAAGGGTCGCTATGAGTCAGATCTGACTGGACAGCAGTGAGTGAGTCATACTCATACATATATATACTGTGTGTAAAAATTTGTAGGACTACCAAAAAGTGGGGAGCTCTGATAGTGTAAGGCACTTGACTGCTAATCAGAAGGCTGGCGGTTCAAACCCACCAGCCACTCCTCGGAAGGAAGATGGGGCAGTCTACTTCTGTAGTGATACTGCCTCAGAAATCCAAGGAGGGGTCGCTATGAGTCAGGTCTGACTCGATGGCACATAACAACAATCAAAAAGAATATTCTTTATATCCTGTTACCATTGCTGTTGAGTCAGTTCTGACTCATCGGAACTCTGGTGGTTAAGGCATTCAGCTACTAACCAAAAGGTTGGGGGTTTGAACTCACCAGCTGCTCCATGGAAGGATGAGGCAATCTGCTTCTGTAAAGATTTACAGCCTTGGAAACCCTATGGGGCAGTCCTACTCTGCCCTATGGGGTCGCTATAAGTCAGAGTTGATGGCATTGGAGTTTTAGTGACCCTGTAGGACAGAGCTGTCCCATCAGGTTTCCAAGGCTGTAAATCTTTATAAAAGCACACAGGCACATCTTTCTTCTGCTGAGCAGCTAATGGGTTTGAACAACTGACCTTTTGGTTGCCAGCTAAGTGCTTAACTTGTGCACCACCAAGCTCCTGTTCTTTATATTAAATCAAATCTACCATTGAGTTGGTTCTGACTCATAAATTGTCACATAGACAATTGTAAAAAAACTAGTGATCTATATTATAAAGGCTCAAGTTATTAACTTACTGAAATATGGTATTATTGAATAATAACCAATGTATTTTGAAATGCTTATTATTGTTTGGAATATAAACATGAAATTGTTCCTATTGCATATGGAATCTTAAATTTTAAAATATGATGTCTCTTCAAAACTACTAAGCTACTTTAGTCAGAAACCTTCCCTCGGATATTTACTATGAACATTTCTCTTGATAACACTTCATCATAAGAGCAATTTGCGTTTCACAGAGGTAGTATAGCGTACTGGTTAAGGGCTCAGGCTCTCAAGTCATATTTGGGTTTATGTCTGGTCTTTGCTCTGTCATTTTATGAGTTATTTAACTCTCACCCTGTCAGTTTCCTTTCTGTAAAACCAGGATAATATTTCTTTTCTTTTTTTTATTTAATTTTTTTACTGTGATTTGGGTGAGTGGAAAATTTACAGAGCAAATTCACTTTCCATATAGCAGTTCACATACACATTGTCCCATGACATTGACCACAATTTACCACAATGCAACAGCTCCCCTCCCACTTCTTCCCAATAATTACTTCTTCCCTGTGTCCCTCCCTCCATGCCCTCCTGCTCCCTGAGGTGTCTCCCTGTGCATAAGCAGCCCTTCTTTTTCCCATGATTGTTCTCTCCAAGGAGTGCATCTACCTTAGATAAATGTTCACCTCATATGCCTGTCTTTTGCTTGGATGGAAGCCACAGATGTGGGTTCAACTCCAGACCTGAAGGGCAGCTAGGGGCCATAGTCTGAGTGGTTCCACCAGGCTCCATCAGACCAGCAAACCTGGTCCCCCCCCCCCCCCCCTTTTTCTTTCTCCAAATGATTTTGAGTTTTGTCCGCATTGTTCTCCCTCTCTATCCAGGATCTCCTACATAGATCCCCTTCCAAGTGGTTGACATTGGTAGCTGGGCACCATCTAGTTATTCTGGTCTCATAGTTGTATAGGCTGCAGATTGGATTGTGTACCAGTCACTAGGACTGATTGTATCCATGAATTTTTGGTTTTCTTCATTCTTCTTTGCTGTGGACAAGGAGAGACCCATCGTTGCATCTAGATGACAGCTTAAGATCCCAGTCGCTATTTGCCACAGTAGGATGTGGAACAATGTTTTGTGTAGTATGTTATAGCAATTGAGCTTGATGTGCCCTGTGACTATGGTCCCAAGCCTACGGGTTCAACTACTCGGTCCCTCTGGGTAGCTGACTGTGACCAAGCAGTGACTACCCCCTTGCGTCTTGTCAGCTCTACTATACACCTGGGAATTCAGGTCATACACATAAACTTATAGGACCATTGTCTGCCAACCCTGTACATGTTCTTGGGTACACTTCCCGGTTCATAGGCATACCTACTAGTTCACCCTGTCCACCCATCTGTCCACCCATCTATGCACCCATATACCCATGTTTGCTTTCCCTGACAATGCCATACTGTATGTGCAAAAGGGTTTATTTTTGTTGTCTGTACCTCCCATGTATCTATCTCTGTCTTTTTCTTCCTCAGTGCCACCATACTGATCACTCACATTTGGTACATTGCCCTTCTCTTCACCAAAATCAGTACTTATCTGTATATATCTAACAGTGTCCCCACCCTCCCCTCCCACCCCTGGTAACCAACAAAGAAAATTTCCTTCCATAGGTAAGCCTTTCCATGACTTTTACAATAACAGACTAATAAAATATTTGCCTTTTTGTGATTGACTTATTTCACTTAGCATAATGTCCTCCAAGTTCATCCGTTATGCGGTGTTTTGAAGATTCTACGTTATTCTTTGGCATTGCATAGTATTCC
>NW_006921612.1:3559311-3565592 GCF_000298275.1 Orycteropus afer afer
TCACTTTATCCTGCTTCTTTGTGTGGACTGTGATGGTCTGTTGTCTCCGAGGCATCGTGGCGTTGTTGTATTTAGATCTCTGTTAACTGTTTGTGAAGAGCAGCCAAGGGTGATTCAGGCTCTTCTTGGTGTTTTTTTATTGTTGGCCTCTTGGTGGACATGGAGGTAGTGGCTCTCGCTCAGTAAGTGAAGTTGTAGGAGGTGCGGGTGTAGGTGTTTCTTATGGGGACTGTTCTTCTCTCCCACTCACTTAGACACAAATTACAATTGAATAACCATCAAAAAAACTTTTGAGTCTTGCAGTCCGGAGGGTCCTTGGGGTTCCTGGAAAGCAGAATATGTTCTTAAGCCCCAGGAATCTGTGAGAGCGCTGTCTCTTTTAATATCCAAAATAGTCAAGCTGCTTTTAGACCTTCACAATGGCAGTGTCCTCCAGACCGGCAAAAGTCCACAG
Organism: Orycteropus afer afer; assembly: GCF_000298275.1. NCBI lineage: Eukaryota > Metazoa > Chordata > Mammalia > Tubulidentata > Orycteropodidae > Orycteropus > Orycteropus afer. Next base: position 3,559,766 of record NW_006921612.1, read on the forward strand.
CTCAGCCCGCCTTGCTCTTCACCTTCTCCGTTTATTCCCCAGCCACCAGAGCTGTCCTCCATGCAGTCCCCAGGTCTGATTTTTAGGTTAGTTCATAAGTCCTACCAGCACTCGGGAATCTCCAAGCTGTCTGTGCTGTCAGGATCGCTGCCAGACCACACCTCTGTGTGTCTCCTTTTTTGGTATTTTCACGGAAATTCTTCTGCTACTTGGGGTTTAGTCCACTTCTATATCCTTCCCTTCAAGGCTCAGGGGTCCGGGATTATCTTCTGTGTCTGTGTTAATTGGTTTCCCTTTTCTTTGTTGAAGAGGGTCTGTGCAGTCTTTATGCCTAGTCCGCCATCTTGCCAGAATTCTCGAGAGGCAATTTTCTTAAAATAGAAAACATTTTATTTTTAGACATGTTTAAATTTTTAAAATGTTTTTCTTTATTAAATTATTTTTCTTTGTACATCATACCTATTTTCCTAAGTAAATCACTTAATTTCTTCATATGAGGTGACATGTCTTTAGGAAGTCTGAAAGAAAAATCTCTAAATTGCAAATCTGTTACGTAGGTACACTGATTCACTCTATTTTGGCCCCATTAGAGTATTTGAAAATAATTTTGTTCCATTTCAGATTGCTCCTGGTAAGTAAATGAGCCATTCATTAGTTTTATTCTACCTAGAATAATTATGTAAAATGCTTAATATGTGTACACTAAATGGTAGCATTATTGAAATACAATTGATAGACAGTAAATTATACATATTTAAAATATACAATTTGATATATTTTGATATTTGTGTACATATGAAAGCAGCATCATATCAATATATCAATTTATATTTAAAACTTCCTCTTGCCCATTTGTATTGCCTTCCTCCAATCTCTTCCCAACCTTGTTTCCCTCAGTTTTGGGTCTTGAAATATGCACTGATCTGTTTTCCATCGCTATAGATTAGTTTGTTTTATAGACTTTATAAAAATGGAAGTATACTATGTGCTCACAGCTGGAGAAAATCCTCACAACTGAAGTAATAAGGAACATTAGAGAAAATATTGAAGTTGTCAAGGACTTCATTTTACTTGAGTACATAATCAATGCCCTTGGAAGCACAAGTCAAGAAATCAGATGACATTGTGTTGTGCACATCTGCTGCAAAGACTGAGACTAACTCAAAGTGTTAAAAAACAAAGATGAAACTTTGCAGACTAAGGTGTGTCTGACCCATGTTCAAGATATTTTCAATAACCTCATCTGCATATAAAAGCTGGGTAGTTAATAAGGAAGACCAAATAAGAATTGGTGCCTTTGAAGAGTATTGAATATACTGTGGACTGCCAGAAGAAGAAAAAAATCCATCTTGGAAGATGTATAGCTAGAATACTCCTTGGAAGCAATGATGGTGAGACTTTGTCTCATATAGTTTGAACATTGATAACAGAGGGAGCAATCCCTGGTAAAGGACATTATGCTTGGACAAGTAGAGGGTCAGCTGAATGACAGACGACCCTTAATGAGATGGATTGACACAGTGGTTCCAATGATGGTCTCAGACATAGCAGTGGTTGTGAGGATGACTCAGGAGGGGGGCAGTGTTTCATTTTGTTGTACACAGGACACTGTGAGGGAGAATTGACTCAATAGCACCTAACAACAACATAGTGTATATTCTATATTTGGTTTTATTTTTCCCTTATACCTTTTAATTAACCTAATTATTGTGATGAAGCCATGTTTTTGTGTGTATCAGTAGTTCATTGTTTTTTATTATCAGGTACTATCCCATTGAAAGGAGGTACTGCAATCTATTTATCCACTTAGCTATTGATTGACATTTGAATTATTTCCAGTTACTAGGTATCACGAATCTGCTATGAATGTTCGTGCACAAGTCTTTGTATGGGCATTGCTTTAATATCTTTTGGGTAATGTAATGACTGTGTCATATGGCAGTTAAATGTTTAACTAAGAAACTGCTAAATTGTTTTTCAAAATAGTTGTAATATATATTCTTACCAGCAGTGTATTAGAATTCCAGTTACTGCACAGATTTGCCAATAGTGTTTATAGCTAGTCTTTTCACTTTTAGTCATTCTGGTAAGTCCTTGGTTGGTGCAAGCAGTTTATGACCAGCTGTCAGTCTGAAAGTTGGCAACTCGAACCCACCCAGGGGCTCCATAGAAGAAGGTCTGCCAGACTGCTTCTATAAAGATTACAGCCAGGAAAATTCTTTGGAGTTCTCTGTAATACTTGGAGTCATCATGAATAACAGTAGACTTGATGACAATGAGTTTGGTTTAATTAGGTTTATAATAGTAGTTCATTGTGGTTTTGACTTGCATTTCTCTAACAGATAATGATGTTAAACATATTTTCCTGTAATTTTTTTTAGCCATCTAACTTCTTTGGTTAAGTGTCTGTTCACATGGTGTGCTCATTTTTTAAAAATTGGGTTTTTCTTATTAATGAATTTTAATAATAACTATATATTCTGGATGCAAGATTTGTGATTTGCAGATACTTTGTCTCCATTTGTGTGGTTTTTGCTTTCATTCTCTTAACCTCCTGTCAAATTTTCCTACTTCTCGGGTTACATGGTAATTTTTTATTGGTGTTCAGATATTGCTAATTTTACCTTCTTGGTTGCTAGATATTTTTGTATATTATAAATGATCTTGAACTTTATTCTAGGATATAGTTCTTTGAAGTGATTGGTCCTTTTGTGACAATGTTTGTTATGTAGGAAAAGAAGAGCTATTTTTTTTTCCTCATCATATCTATGCATTTAAATTTTATTGTGATTTGGGTGAAAGTTTACAGAGCAAATTCATCTTCCATACAGCAGTTTGCAAACACTTTGTCTCATGACATTGACTGTAATCTCCACAATACAACAGCTCTCCTCCCATTTCCTCTCCATAGGTACCTCTTCTCTGTATCTTTCTCTCCCATGCACTCCTGCCCCCGACCTATCTCTCACTGCATATACAGTCCTTCTGTTCTCCCATGATTAATCTCTACAAGGAGTGTATATACCTAATGTAAATGTTCAGCTCATAAGCTTGTGTTTTGTTTGGCTGGAAGCCACAGGAGTGTGTTCAATTCCAGACCTGAAGGGCATCTAGGGGCCATAGTCTCAGTGGTTCCACCAAGCTGTATCAGACCAGCAAAACTGGTCCCTCCCCTTTTTTTTCTTTTTGGGATTTTGAGTTTTATTTCACATTATTTTCCCACTCTATCCAGGATCTCCTACATAGATCCCCTTCTGAGTGGTTGACATTGGTAGCCAGGCACCGTTTTAGTTCTTCTGGTCTCATAGTTGTATAGGCTGAGGATTGTGTGATGTACCAGTTGCTTGGACTAATTGCATGTGTCTTTCGTTTTCTTCATTCTTCTTTGCTCTGGATGAGGGGAGACCCATCGTTGCATCTAGATGGCAGCTTGCTAGCTTTTAGGATTCTAGTCGCTACTCGCTAAAGTAGGATGTGGAATAATGTTTTTGTGTAGTATGCTATGCCAGCTCAACTTGATGTTCCCTGGGACCAAGGTCCTGAGCCCACAGGTCCAACTGTTTGTCTCTCTGGGTAGCGGGCTGTGGCCAAGAAGTGGCTACGACCTTGCTCCTTGTCAGCTCTACTGTATACCAGGGAATTCTTACAGAACATACCAATACACTTGTAAAAACATTCTCTGCCAATCCTATACATGGTCATGGGCACATTCCCTCCTGCATAGACATACTTAATTGTCTGCCTGTCAACCCATCTATCCACCTGTATATCAATGTTTGCCTTCACTGACAAAGCAGTACTGTATGTGCAGAAGGGTTCATCTTTGTTGTCTGTACCTCCCATGCAGCTATACATGCTTTCTTTTTCCTCAGTGCTATTGTGTTGATCACTCACATTTGGTACATTGCCCTTCTCTTCACCCAAATCGATACGTGTCTCTACTTATCTAGCAGTGTTCCCTCCCCTCCCCTCCTACCCCTGGTAACCAACAAAGAAAATTTCATTCCATATATAAACCTTTCCTTGACTTTTTACAGTAATGAACTAATACAATATTTGTTCTTGTTTGGTTGATTTGTTCCCTCAGCATAATGTGCTTCAAGTTCATCCATGTTATGTGGTGGTGTGCAGATTCTACGTTATTCTTTAGGGTTGCATAGTTTTCCGTTGTGTGTATGTACCATAGTTTGGTTATCCATTCTTCTATTGTTGAGCACATAGATTTTTTCCAACTTTTTGCTATTGTAAATAGTGCTGCGATGAACATGGGTGTGCATATGTCTGTTCTTGTCCTGATCTCACTTCTTTAGGATGTATACCAAGTAATGGAATTGCTGGGTCAAATGGTGTTTCTAATTCCAACTTTTTGAAGAGTCACCAGACTGTTTTCCACAGTGGTTGTATCATTTTGCAGTCGCACCAGCAGTGTATGAGAGTCCCAATCTCTCCATATCCTCACCAACATTTGTTATTTTGTCTCTTGTTGAACTTTGCAACTAGTGCTGGGACAAGATGGTATCTTGTTTTGATTTGCATCACTCTAATGGCTAATGATCGTTAACATTTCTTCACATGTTTTTTGGCCACCTGAATATTCTCTTTGGTGAAGTGTCTGTCCTGCCCATTTTCTAATTGGATTATTTGTCTTTTTATTGTTGAGGTATTGGAGTTTTCTATAAATTTTAGAGATAAGTCCCTTGTCAGATACGTCATTGCTAAATATTTTTTCCCAATCTGTAGGCTCTCTTGATTCTTTTGGAGAAGTCTTTGAAAGCACATAAAAATTTAATTTTCAGAAGAAGGTCCCATTCATCTAGTTTAGCATCTGCTGTTTGTGCATTTTGGGTTATGCTTGATAGTCTGTTTATGCCATGTATTAATTAAAAAACAAACTCACTGCTGTAGAGTTGGATCCGACTCATAACGACCTTTCCTTGGGTTTCCAAGGCAGTATCACTATGAAAGTAGATTGCCAAATTTTCCTTGCAAGGAGAGGCTGGTGGGTTTGAACTGCCAGCCTTCTGGTTAACAGTCAGATACCTTAGGCACTATGCCACCAGGGCTCTTGTGCCATATATTAGGACCCCTAAATTTGCCCCTATTTTTTCCATGAGAAACTTCATAGTTTTAGGTTTCACATTTAAGTCTTTGATCCTTCTGGAGTTAGTTTGTATAGTGTGAGGTACAGATCTTGTTTCATTTTTCTGCACATGAATATCCAGTTTTGCCAACACCATTTGTTACAGAGACTATCTCTTCCCCATTTAATGGATGTCAACTCTTTGTCAAACATCAGTGACCATAGGCCATTGGATCTATTTCTCAGTTCTCAACTCTATTCCATTGGTGTTTGTGTCTGTCGTTGTACCAATACCAGGCATTTTTGACTACTGTGGCTGTATAGTAGGTTTTGAGATCCGGGAGTGTGAGACCTCTTATTTTGTTCTTCTTCAGTAGTGCTTTGCTTATCTGAGGTCTCTTTCCTTTCCTTATAAAGTTAATGCATGCACTACTATTGAGTCAGATTCGACTCATAGCTACCCCTCCTTGGGTTTCTGAGGCAGTATCACTACAGAAATAGATTGCCCAACTTTCCTTCCGAGGAGTGACTGGTGGGCTTGCATTGCCAGCGTCTGGTTAGCAGTCAAATACTTAGGCACTATGCAGTTATTGGTTTTTCCATATCCTTAAAAAATGCTAATGGGATCTGGACTGGGATTGCATTGCTTTGGGTAGAATTGACAGTTTCACAGTGTTCAGTCTTTCTATCCATGAGCATGGTATATTCTTCCATTTATGTAGATCTATTACAGTTTCTTTTTTTTTT
>NW_006921612.1:3570027-3577480 GCF_000298275.1 Orycteropus afer afer
TCTTACCCAGTCTTTCTCAAGGAGAGTGTTGTTCAGTTTCCATGTGTTTACTCTTTTCCTGTTGATCTTCCTATTGTTGATTTCTAACTTGATAGCATTATGATCTGAAAAGATGCTTTGCAGTATTTCGATGTTTTTAAATTTATGAAGCCTTGCTTTATGGCCTAACATATGGTCTATCATGGAAATGTTCTGGTTTAGAAACCCAATGGGTGTCGCTGTGCGTTGGAACCGACTCCGTGGCTGTGAGTTTGGTTTGGTGTTTTCAATGTCTTATGAATTTGGTTAGTGTGTGTCATTTCTCTGGTATGTCATTATTCCAGGGAGACGTTAAAACAAATTTAGTCTGAATTTGCAAAGTTAAAAACTGTCATTAACCCTGTTGTTGTTATTAAGTGCCATTGAGTCATCTCACACTCATAGCAACCATGTGCACAACAGAACGAAACACTGCCCATTGCTGTGCCAACCTCATAATCCCTGCTATACCTGAGCCTGTCATTGCAGCCACTGTGTCAATCCATTTTGTTGAGGGCCTTGTCCTTTTTTGTTGGCCTTCCACTTTACCAAGCATGATATCCTTCTCCAGGGAATGGTCCCTTCTGACAGTATGATCAAAGTAGGTGAGACAAAGTCTGGCCATTCTTGCTTCCAGGGAGCATTCTGGTTGCAGTTCTTCCAAGATAGATTTGTTAGTTCTTCTCGAAATCCCATGGTGTTTTTATTATTATTCATCAGCACCACAACTCAAAAGCATCAGCTCTTCTTCACTCTTCCCTGCTTTCATATTCATATGAGGTGATTGAAAAAACCATTGCTTGGTTTAGGCATAACTTACTCTTCAAAGAAACATTTTTGCTTTTTAGCACTTTAAAAAGGCGTTTTGCGCAGATTTGCCCAGTGCAGTGTGGCACTGGTATGATTTCTTGACTGCTGCTTCCATTTGTGTTTATTGTGGAACCAAATAATAGGAAATCCTTGACAAGTTCAATCTTTTCTCCTTTTATCGTGATGCTGCTTATTGGTCCAGTTCTGAAGATTTTCATTTTCTTTTTGTTGAGATGTAATCCATTGTGAAGGTTGAACCTTAAAGTACATACATATCATTGATGAGGGTTAGCCTGAAGGAGTCATTAAACAAACATTTGCTTTACGTCTCTTAACTATGCCTTTTTCCTTTAACTGTTAAATGTTTGGCTTTGACTTACTGTACTTGGAGTCTGAGGAACACAGCTTGACTCTTCTAGTCTTTCTAAATCTCTTGATTCCTTGAGAAATTTTATGCCTTTGTGGGTTACATTCTCTGATTTTGTTTTAACCCACTTTCTTTATTGTTCTGGAATGACATAATAATAGTCATGGACAGATACATCCTAGGTGCCTAAGAGTGCTAAGAATTACTTAAAATACCTGGTTATATAAAACATTCACTTGAAGAAATTTAATTTTTGTAATTTGTTATGGCAAAATATTTTTAAAGCTTGTGTGTTCCAGAACCTGTTCTACCTGTTATCTTTTAAGTGTGATGTGAAGACTGATTACATACCTGAAAGAGAAATTCACTGGTGGAGGAGACTATAGGGCATAAGTCCTTGTTTGTATAACCTTTACTTTGTTGAATCTTTCCTTCTTTGGAATATAGGAAATTAAATACTGTGAAAGAATTTTTCATTCCCAGATGTTTATATGTTCCCTGTGCTGTAGAATTTGTTAATGCTATCATTATTATTTTTAAAATATGTAATGGTTTTTCTCTTTAGAAAATGACAAAGTATGGTAAATTTAACATGGAAAAAATTTTAATACTGATGCGGTGTAGTAAATTACCTGGTATGGCTTTTCTAGTCATAAGTCTTTGGAAACTCCGTGGTGGAATTTGCTGTAAGCAACTGAGGAGCTCCTGATTGTTAAACTTATCCAACTGGGGTATTTCTGTTGATAGTGGCACACAGCATTGTTCTGGAAAGTTCTCTCTCTCTCATGTGTTTAGATTTCTGATGTTGGGATTAGTTAGTTGGCCACTCTGCCAGGCACAAAAGGAGCCCTCCTAGAGGCAGAAAAAGTGTCTCTGACTGCTGGTTGGGAAAGACATGCTGCTGAGAGAAACGTGGTCCTGAGAGTCATGAGAGACACACACTGCCGAGAGAGGGAGAGACCTCACGAGACTGTCAGCTGAGAGTGAGCTGCAAGCCACTGAGTGCATTCCTGAACTTGAGTTGTAGCCTGTTTCGTCCCTAATTAACCCCATAATCTGTGAGTTCTCTCTGGCCATTGTAGTGAATTATTGAACCCAGCAGGAGGTGTTGGGTGCTGTGGGAGGAACAGTTGGTGAAAGGGCTGGAGGGAGGCAGCACGTTTGGCCTTGCAGGAATAGGCCTTGGGCTACTGATGGTGATCCTGTCTTCCTCTTGTGGGGTTAGAGGAGGTCAGAAGATGTGGCTTCCCTGCCTCTTCAGTAACTGATAATGTTTTATATAAAAATTTATGTAGATTCTGAATTTTCTTGGGCTCTAACACCTATCTATTCCATGTTTAACTTTTTGTGGAATCACTGAACTATTCTCCACAGTGGCTGCACCCTTTTATATTCCCACTGATAGTTCACAAAGGTTCCAGTTTCTCCACATCCTTGCCAACACTTTACCTTTTCTTCTTTATTTAATTGCTTTATTAGTGGTTGTAAAGTATCTCATTGTGGTTTTGATTTGCATTTCCTTATTGATGAGTTATATTGAGCATCATTTTCTGTGCTTATTGGCCATTTATGTTCTTTAAAGAAATGTCTGTTCAAGTCTCGTCCGTATTTAAATTGGGTTGTGTTTTTGTTGTTGAGTTATAGAGTACTTTATATATTCTGGCTACAAACCCTTGTCAATTACATGATTTACACTTATTTTCTGCCATTGTGTAGGTGTCTTTTCACTTCCTTGATAATGTTCTTTCATGGCACAAAAGCTTTTATTTTTTTTTTGAAGATCTTATTGTGGTTTGAGTGAAAGTTTACAGATGAAGTTAGCTTCCTGTTCAACAATTTGTACACATTTTGTTTTGTGATATTAGTTGTAGTCTCTTCAGTGTTACAACACTCCTCCCACTTCCTCCTTGGGTTCTCTGTTTCCATTCACTCATCTTTCCCATCTCTTCCTGCTTCTGAGCTTTGTTTTTGTGCAGATGTTGCCCTTTTGGTCTCGTAAGGTTGCTTGTTCTGAGGAGCTTGTTCCTCACTGATGTTATTGTTCACTTTATAGGACTATTTAATGTTAGGCTGAAAGTCGATCTCCAGGATTGGGTTCCAGTTTGAAGGATGTCTAAGGGCCATAGTCTTGGGGTTCTACCAGTCTCAATCAGACCAGTAAGTCTGGTCTTTTTTTTTATGATTTTGACTTTTATTCTGTATTTTTCTGCTGCTCTGTCCAGGACCTTCTATTGTGATCTTGATCAGAGCGCTTGGTAGTGGTGGCTAGGCAACATGTAGTTATGGTCTCAGCATAGGGGAGGCTGTGGTTCATGTTTTCCAGTTAGTCCTTTGGCCTAATTGTTTCCTTGGGTCTTTGATTTTCCTCACTCTTCTTTGTTCTGACGGGAAGAAGCAGCTTGCAAAAATTTTTAATAAAGTTGAATTTACGTTTTGCTGCTCATGTTTTTAGTGTCACATTCATTGCTAAATCTAGGGTTATGAAGATTTATCCCTGTTTTCTTGTAGAGTCTTAGGGTCTTAGCTTTTTATATTTGGGTTGTTGATCCAGTTTAATTTTTGAATATAGCATGAGGTTGTTATGTTATGTGCCATCGAGTCAGACCCAACTCATAGTGACCTCTCCTTGGGTTTCCGAGGCAGTATCACTACAGAAGTAGATTGCCCAACCTTCCTTCCAAGGAGTGGCTGGTGGGTTTAAACCTCCAGCCTTCTGGTTAGCAGTCAGATGCCTTAGGCACTACGCTGCCAGAGCATGAGGTAGGCATCCACATTTATTTTTTTGTATGTGGAGATCTAGTCCCAGCATTACATGTTGAAGAGACTATTTTTTCCCTTGTTTAATGGACTTGATATCCTACTAGTTGGTATTTTAATGGAAATTTTCTCACTATATTATAAGGAAAACTTCAAAGTTCTTTATTCAGTATTGCCTGGTTTGCAGACAGACAGGACCTTGCTCTTTGTTAAATGACTTGCCAGAACAAATTATGACTATCATTTAAAAAGTTTACTAGATTCAGAATTTTAAGAGTAATACATGGTCATTATAGAACATTGGTAAATATAAAAATAATTTTAAAAAGAACTTATTTTATGACTACTCAAGGATATTCTTACTGTTTATACATATATATGTGTGTGTGTTTTGCTATTTTTCTTCATAATTTAATTTTAATTTCTGGGAATGTACCTCATATTCTATTTTGTCTCTGCTTTGTTTCCTTAGCATTGTAGTATAAACACTTCCCTATGATACTGTTCAGTAAGAAATAAATAAACACACACACACACACACACATACATACATACACACACACACACAATACTGGATTAAGTGTTTATAAAGTTTATTTATATTTATATATGGTCTATTTTTATGTATTTATATATGATACAACACATATATAGGTGTATATAATTTTCTTAACCATTAACCTATTATTGGACATTGTGGTCTGTGTAATGATACTTTTCTCTTTGTAACACTGATTATCAGTATACTTTTGTAATTTAGCTACAATTCTGTTAACAAAATTTTCACTTTTACTGGAATTATTTGTTTTAAGTTTATGCCTCCTTCTACAGTATAAGCTATTTGAGTGTAGGGGCAGGTTTTAATTACCAGTTTTAGACCTCTTTTTTTTTTTTTTTTCTATGAGACAGCATATAAAAAAAGTTATTTGAGTTATATTTATATTCTTAATTTATATTACTGTACCTAGCATATGGGCGCTCTGGTGGCATAGTGCCTAAGGCATTTGACTGCTAACAACAACGCTAGCAGTTTCAAACCCACCAGCTACTCTTTGGAAGGAACGTTGGGCATTCTACTTCCGTAGTGATACTGCCTTGGAAACCCAAGAAGAGGTCGCTAAGAGTCGAATTGACTCGAGCAGTGAGTTTGGTTTGGTTTTGGTTTACTTAGCATATAGATAATCATTAAACTGGACAGATTGAATTTGGATAATTGGATTACCCATTATTATAGGTTCTTCCCTGTGGATGAGAATATGCATGAAAGTTAATAAATAAATATTTCAGTTTTTGGATATGTTCTTGCCTTTTAAAGAATATAGCCTTATTTGCAATATGCATGTTTCCCTCTGGCTTTTTTATTGCTCTTTTCATGGGAGATGGGAGATTGGATGTGTCATTTAGAGAGAGGAATAATTTTTCAGGAACATCCATATTTAAGTGTCATATTTGTCTGGCTTATCACATGCCACAATATGGTTTAGCTATTTGAAGAACATCCTTAGTGGCAAACACACAATAGTTAATCATGCGTGCTGGGATCCTGGCCAAATTTAATTATAATAGGGCTTTGTAGCTTTTGTAAGTTGATATTAACAATGTTCTAGTATAAGGAAACATGAAAAGCAAAATTAATGCTATATATAGTTTGTGTGTTCTTTTCTAAACTTACTGTATATGATGATGTGTAAAATGTTGAAGATATTCATGTAAATATAACATGCTATACATTGGAAATTTTAATATATTGGTACCAGCAAATATGCTGGCAAATGAAGTTCTAAATCATTCATATTCTATTTGAAATACATTTAATAGTACTTTGTTTCAGTGAATATTAATAACTGAAAGCCCAAAACAAACAAAACCATACCCTCTGCTGTTGAGTTGATTCCAACTCATAGCTGCCCAATAGGACAGAGTAGAGCTGCTCCAAGGCTGTAAATCTTTATGTAAGTGGACTGTCTCATCTTTCTCCTGCTGAGCAGCTGGTGGGTTTGAACCACTAACCTTTTGGTTAGCAGCCCAGTCCTTTACCCACAATGCCACCAGAGCTCATTACTAAAAACCCAGTATATGTAAAGTCTAAATCAACTTCCTTTATAGAATATGTGAACAAAGCATCAATCAAAATTGGTATCAAGGAAGGAGGAAATTGAGAACTATTTGTAGTAATACTTTAATTGCTGCATTGATGTCTGAGTAGAGCCTTGTTACTATAAAATGTAAATGACTGATTATTTGAATAATTTTTTTCTGGACATTTTTTGAATCCTGATGTACTTTATTCGGGAGCTCTGGTAGCATAGTGGCTAAGGCACTTGACTGCTAACCAGAAGGCTGACGGTTCAAACCCACCAGCCACTCCTCGGAAGGAAGGTTGGGCAATCCTACTTCCGTAGTGATACTGCCTCGGAAACCCAAGGAGGGGTCGCTATGAGTCAGGGCTGACTCGACGGCACGTAACAACAACAACATACTTTATTCACTCAACAATATACCCTGGTCATATTTCTATATTAGTATATTTGAATCTATTTTACTCTGCTTAATAGCTCTGCAGTGTTTCATTGCATGGATGTATTATAAATTATTTATCCATTACTACTACTAAAGGACTTTCTGAGTCATTTTTATTATTAACATCTGGATATCAAAGATATTCTTATATATATATTTATATATTTATACAGGTTGTAGGAAAAATATCGCCAAACCTTTCTTCCTAGTGTTCCTTATTCTGGAAGCTTCAGTGAAGCAGGTGACCCTGCTGATTTGAAATACTTCTGGCATAGCTTCCAGCATCACAGCAGTACACAGGCCACCACTCACAAACTCACAGCTGCATAGTTGTCTTTTACCTCTAGTGATGCACATTTCCTTAAGGTCTGCTTTGTTTGATGTTGGTTCTTTTTAAATTTGTTATTTAATCCATTTATAAGTAATATAATTAGTGCTATGTTTGGGGTTCAATTTGTCCTCTTATTATTTGCAGTGGATAAAGCATTCGGTTGCTAACCAGAAGGTTGGTGGTTCAAACCCACCAGCTACTTTGTGGGAGAAAGATAAGACAGTGCTTCCATAAAGATTTATAGTCTTGGAAACCCCATGGGGCAGTTCTGCTTTGTCCTGTAGGGTCACTGTGAGTCAGAATTGACTCGGTGGTGGTGGGTTTGTTACTATTTGCTTTTTTTTGTTTGTCTCACCTGTTGTATACTCCTGTTTTTCTCCTTTTTTATTTTGGATTAGTTAATACTTAAAAAAAATTATTATTTTATCCTTCCCCCTGTTAATGTGCTTATTCTGTACCCTTTTCCTCTTATTTTGGTGTTTTCCTTGGAGATTTTACTGTGCACCCATGACTTATTACAAATGAATATTGTGGTTCTTACTTGAATATTGTGGTCCTTAGATTTTATAATAGGAGCTCTGGTAGCATAGTGCCTAAGGCATTTGACTGCTAAACAGAAGGCTGGCGGTTCAAACCCACCAGCCACTCCT
>NW_006921612.1:3577810-3607932 GCF_000298275.1 Orycteropus afer afer
GAAGTAGGATTGCCCAACCTTCCTTCCGAGGAGTGGCTGGTGGATTTGAACCACCAGCCTTCTGGTTAGCAGTCATGTGCCTTAGGCACTATGCTACCAGAGCTCCCACACATCTATTAGAACGTCTAAAATTAAAAAGACTGATGATCATGACAAATGTTGGTGAAACTCTAGAGGAACTGCTAGTGAGATTGTAAAACAGTTTAACCACTTTGAAAGGTGTTTTGGGAGTTTCTTTTAAAAAGTTGAAAATGACACAGTTATTCTACTCCTGGGTATTTATTTAGGATAAATGAAAGCAAATACCTATACAAAAACTAGTATAAAGCTTTATTTGTAGTAATACTGGAAACACTCATATGCCCCTCAGTAGGTGAGCAGATCCATATGGTGGAATATTATTTAGCAATAAAAAGAATGCATACATGCAAACCATGATGAATCTTAAGGTTATGCTAAGGGAAAGAAGCCAGACCAAGAAAGCACATACTATTATGATTTCATGTATATAAAATTATAGACATTTCAAACTAGTCTTTAGTATCAGAAGACAGAAAGCACTGGACTGGTGGACAGTGGATTGATGTGGTGAGGAGCAAGAGAGAGGAATTATAAATGGGCATGAGGAAATTTTTGGAATTGATATATATCTTGATTGTATCAATTGTGTTTTTATTTCATGAATGTATAAATAGTTCAAAATTTATTAAATTGTACACTTTAAATATGTGCAATGTAAGTCAGTTTTACCTCAATAAAGCTGTTTAAAAAAACTTAGTTAAAATTGTATTAATTACTGAAAATATTTAATAAAAACTAAGAAATTTTCAAACTAGAAATTTGTTAATTTATTTCAAGTTATTGTAATAAAACTCATATGTTAACATAAGTTACCTTTCTTTAAAAAGAGATATTTTTGAAAAAAAATTTTAGTGAGAAGAGCAGTATCCTACATTTTTGTTCATTTTTTCAATGCCTGACTAATAAAAACTGTTCTTTATTCATTCTGTTACGATATGTTGTAGTTGACCTTCTGTATGGAAAATGAATTTGCTCTGTGAACTTTCACCCAAATCACAATAAAAAATTAAATTAAAAAAAAAAAAAGAAAATGTCTGTTAGTGCTTAGGTTTGAATAACCGTAGTTTGATAGTAGTTCTTCAAGTGAAAATGGCATTCCATGAAAGAAGAGGCTAATTTCAGTGTGCATCTCTTCTCTTTGAGTTTTAGTATGTACCCAGAAGTTGTTTTATTTGTATTTATTCTGCTTTATTTAGATTGTAGTACTTCTTTAATCTGTACCTTGGTTTCTTTTGGTAATTTTAGAAATTTCCTGGCCACTGTTTCTTTAGTTATTGCTTCTTTCCTATTCTTCTCATCTTCTTTCTGGGTCTCCAAGTATACCATATGCTAGATATTTTCACTAAAAAAAACTCACTGCTGTCAAGTTGGATCCAACTCATAGCGACCTCTCCTTGGGTTTCTGAGGCAGTATCACTACAGAAGTAGATTGCCCAACCTTCCTTATGAGGAGTGACTGGTGGGTTTGAATCATCAGCCTTCTGGTTAGCTCAAATGCTTTAGGCACTATGCCACCAGAGCTCCTAGACATTTTCACTAGACGCTCTTATATTTCTCCCATCTCCCCCTTCTCTTGCTTCATTCTGTTTTCTTCTGTTCTACCTTTGGTTTCATCAGTTTTCCCTTGATTTGTGTCTACTTTGTTGAATTCTTAATTTCACTGTTTTGTTTTTCAGTATCAGAGTTTTCATTTGATTATTATAATTTAAAGAGTTCTGACATTATCTTGTTATCTTGAATAATAGTAATATCAGGGATTTTAAAGTTTATGTTCAGTTTTGGATCTCTTAATAATCTGCTGTTTTCTTTTTTTCGTGGTTTTATAATATTTTAGTTTTGTCTTCTGATATAGCTGGTAGTTTGACTGCTAGACATTATTTATGAAAAATTTTTTAGATAATGAGATTTCATTTTTCTTCAGAGAGGTTTTACGTTTTCTTCTGGCACTCATTTAGGATTGAGACATTCAGTGATTGAACTGACAGGCAGATTTTCATTGTTTGTGGGTTCTGGTATGTTTTTGGTGTTTCCTTATAACTCCTATGGTATAGCTCTTTAGTGGTCTCAACTAAAAACTTGAGCTTTTCTTCTTTGTGAATCTGAAACTGCAGTTTTTGTGTTCCAAACTCCATGAGAGAGCTGGATGTTCTTACTTCTCCACATCTGAGCTGTAGCTTTCTAGTTAGCTACGTTGAGAACTTAACATTGTTGATTATCAGATTTATCTCCTTGTTCTTTCTGAGAATTTTGGTCCCTTGCACCCTCACTGCTTTGTGAATGCTGCAGTGCTTTGAAATAGATTTAGAGAAATGTTTGCTCAGCTTTTTTAGATTTTTCTCAGTGGTAGGATTGGTTTGCAACAAATTAGTCTGTCATTGGTGGAGGTAAAATTTCTGTTATATTGTCCACAATTATTTGTTTCTTTTTCAAGAGTTAGAGGTCAGTGTAATCTGCATTACTGATAAAATCTAGAATGCAGACTGTGGGTGCAGGTATAGGACAAAAGGAGCTCATGGTCCTGAATGTCAGAAATTTGACTCTTCCCACAGGTAAGTCTGTCTCACACATACAGAATCTTCTTGCTGTGTTTATCACAAGAATGAAAGTCGTTTAGAATTTGTGTGCATCATTTATATGGTTCAAGATTTTGGAAAATTAAATAATCCAAGTAGCATAGTGCCTAAGGCACTTGACTGCTAACCAGACGACTGGCGGTTCAAATCCACTAACCACTGCTCAGAAGGAAGGTTGGGCAATCTACTTCCATAGTGATACTGCCTCAGAAACCCAAGGAGGGGTTGCTGTGAGTTGGGTCTGACTCGACGGCACATAACAACAACAGCAACAACTGTAAGTTGCAGTTGTTAATCAATAATCATCTGTATATTGTATATAATATATGATTCTTCTTTCAATAGACTTTTGTTTCTAATAATAAACTTGAGCCGTCCAGTATAGATTTATAATAAATTGTGATGTCAAACATGCTAGAATGTTGTTGTTGTTGTTTTGTGCTGTTGAGGCGGCCCCGACTCATAGCGACCCCTCCTTGGGTTGCCAAGGCAGTATCACCAGGGAAGTAGATTGCCCAACCTTCCTTCTGAGGAGTGGCTGTTGACTTTGAACCGCCACCTTTCTGGTTAGCAGTCAAGTGCCTTAGGCACTATGCTACCAGAGCTCCTACGCTAGAATATGAAACATTATTTTTCATTTTCAGGAATAATCACAAAATGGAATATTTTATGGTGATCATTTTTGTAATATGGTAACCTTTATATATAATCTGGTTATTTGCCTTTTTGTATTTGAAATTTATCTAAAGAGTCAGTGACTGTCTTAGATTCACTTGATTTTGCATATACCACAAAACTGTTGATAGCATCTTTTATGAAATCTAAGCTACATGACTGAGCACACTACATACTGGATTCTCCTTCTTAGAACTGCTTGACTTTTGATCCCGAACTCTAACTGCAGTCTTTTTTTAAAAAATTGTAAATCAGACATGATAGTAATGGCCCAAACTCATATTGAGGACTTTCTGAAGGTTGCAATTAATGGTAACACTTAGGTAACACAAATACATTTAAGCTATTCCCCTTAAAAAAAAAAAACATCACCAAATACTGTGATTACTGAAACTTGAACTAAATTAGAAGGAGAATTGAAACATGTAGATACTTATCACAGAAAGATTTGTCAGGAAAATAAGTGAATTTTAGGCCATCTTAGTTTGATTCTAATTTTAAATAATTAGTTCAACTCATTCATAAAAATCCCACAGTGGAAGAATTTTGATGTAGCTTTTGTATTAAATGGGAGCTCTAGTGGAGTAGTGCCTAAGGTATTACTGCTAACCAGAAGGCTGGTGGTTCAAACCCACCAGCCACTCCTCAGAAGGAAGGTTGGGCAATCTACTTCCCTGATGATTGTTGTTGTTGTTGTTTGCCCTCCAGTCGGCCCTGACTCATAGTGTTGGGCAATCTACTTCCCTGATGATTGTTGTTGTTGTTGTTTGCCCTCCAGTCGCCCCGACTCATAGTGACCCCTCCTTGGGTTTCCAAGGCAGTATCACTACTGAAGTAGGATTGCCCAACCTTCCTTCCGAGGAGTGGCTGGTGGGTTTGAACCGCCAGCCTTCTGGTTAGTGGTCAAGTGCCTTAGGCACTATGCTACCAGAGCTCCCTGATGATACTGCCTAGGAAACCCAAGGAGGGTTTGCTATGAGTCGGATCTGACCCATGGCGTTGGGTTTGGTTTGGTTCTGTATTAAACATTTGGTCTTGTAGTTAGAAATGTCAAACTATATTTTTGTGTTCTGTATTTTAATTCATTTACTTTTGACATTCTTTTTTTTGGGGGGGAGTGCTAAAATAGGTACTAATTTGTAATACTCTTTCTAGTGGAAGTTAGAAATTGAGTTACAAATTTTGATTTCAGTCGTCAAAGTACCAGTTAGGTTAGGTTATAAGATGCATGAGGGACATATGGGTAGTCAATTAATGATTATCAAACTATGTTTATTTATTTATTAACATACACACACTTTTTTGTTTCATTTTCAAAAGTACTGAGTTAGATTTAGATCTGTTTGTTATTTAGGAGTTTCTTTAAGTTACTTTTTCTGTCAAGTTAGTGACAATTATGCAAGGAAGGAAAGTCAGTTTTATTACCTGATAGCACAGGAGAAAGAAAACATTTATAAAATGAATGCTGCTGATTTGATTACTTCATGTTTAGAAACCAGGAGAACATTTTTAGATTTTTTTATTACATTCTTTTCTTAAAAACAAATTATTCAGTGTGTTTTATAATAATATAAACTAATTGAAATGAGTGGTTGAAAGATACGTGGTAATATCAGAGACCATAGTTATATACATCCCTTCATTGTTCCACTGACTTTATTTAATACAAATTTTATCATTATTTTTTTCCCCAAGAATGCTTTATGTGCTACGTGGTAATATTAGAGACCATAGTTATATGCATCCCTTCATTGTTCCACTGACTTTATTTAATACAAATTTTATCATTATTTTTTTCCCAAGAATGCTTTATGTGCTTGTATTTTTCAGTGAAGTCTATTACAGTTAATTCTTGCCTGTCAACATTTGGATTATTTATACTTTGCTTTCCACATGATTTTCGTAGGTAGTTTCTTGCTGTGTTAGCTGACTACATTATTACAGTTTTGTTTTCCAGTGGAAATAGGTTTACTAAGCTCCTTAGAGTCACAGACATTATCCTGCAAACATATTGAAACGATCACCCAGAGCTATCAGGTTAATAGAGTTTTGTTTTTTAAACTATTGTAGTTTTATCTTGGTTTGATTAAGAAAATAATCTGAGTTTTGAGGCCCTGGGGATATAGCAGTGAACAAAACAGATAAAAATTCCTTGTCTTCCAGTTTACATCTTAATGGGGGAGCCAGATAATAATAAAAAATTAAGTTAATTCTATATAGGATAGTGATGAGTGGTAAGGAGGAAAAAAAGTAAAATAAGGAGGAAGATTATAAAATAGAGGATGTTGATATTGAAGGTAGTAAAGCCTCTCTGAGAAGGCATGAGAAGGTATTTTAAAAGTGAAGATGTGAAAGAAGTAGGAGAGTTAACCATGCAGATACCTGGTTGTGAGCATTATAGAGGGAAATAGCTAGTCCAAAGGCCCTGAGTATGTAGTGTGATTGGTGGGGAGGTTTTTTTTCTTTTTCTTTTTCTTTGAAACAGTTTCAAACTTACAGAAGAGTTTAAAGAACTTTTGTATGCACTTTACTTAGAGATCCTGTACAAGTTTATCAGTTGTCCAAATAATGTTCTTTATACCTGAAGGATCTAATCTAAAATCAAGCATTGCTTACAGCTGGTATGTTGCTGATGTTTCTTACTGCCAAAGGGGCAGGGAGGCCGCATCTTCTGACCTCCTCTAACCACACAAGAGGAAGACAGAGTCACCGTGAGCAGCCCAAGGTCTATTCCTGCGAAGCCAGACATCTGCCACCCTCCAGCCCTTTCACCAATCCTGATACCAACCGTTCCTCCCACAGCACTCACCACTTCTCTGCTGGGTTCGATAATTTGCTGCAGTGGCCACACAGAACTCACAAATTATGGGGTTTATTCAGGAAGCAACAGGCTACAATTCAAGTTCAGTAACATGCTCAGTCTCTCTTAGCCCACTGTCTCTCATCCGACAGTTTCTCTCATTCTGTCTCAGCAGCGCATGTCTCTTGAGGTCTTTCTCTGAGTAATGCGTGTCTCTAGCGTCTCCCAGCTGGCAGTGAGAGATTATTTCTGCCTCTAGGAGGAATCCCTTTGAGCCTGGCAGAGTGGCAAACTAACCAGTCCCAACATCAGAATTCTGTACACCTGAGAGCTAGTGAACTTCCCAGAAAATTGCTTCCTGCTGCTCCCAACAGAAATACCCTAGGTGGATAACTTTAACAATCTTGGGCTACTTAGTTGCTCATGGCAAATTCTACCAGGGAGTTTACAAAGACTTATCGCTAGAAAAGCCACACTATGTAATTTACTATATGTTCTTACCTTACTTAATTTTTCATATGATGGTTGCCAAGTGGTGATACTCTGTTTCCATTATTCCTTCTACAATTATTAGCTGGCATTCTGCTGTGAAAAAGAGCATTTGTCTATCTGTCTGTCTATATTAGCGTGCATCCAGAAATTTCTGTTTTATTCAATGGATCATACTTTGTTACTATCATCATTTACTTTAATGCTCAAAATCTTCTAGATATGCCAGTGGGAGCTCTTGCAAACTGGCGTTGGCATCCTTTTGACATGTTCCCATCAGGCTCTATGCACTTGTTTACTTTAAAAAAATTAATTTGAAGTAATTACAAATTCATAGGATGTGAATCATAAAAAATGAATTCATAGGAAGGCAAAAATCATAAAAAATGATCCTTTGTACCCTTCACAGTTTCCACCAGTGTTTATACCTTATATAGCTATACTATAATAACAAGAGCAGGAAATTAATATTGATACAATGTTTGTGTATAGTTTTGTGCCACTTTATTACCTGTGTGTTTTCTTTTTGGCATAAGGTACTACAGGCTTATCTTACAATTTTTCTGCCTTAGCTCTGGAATTGGCCATTTCACCAAGGAGCACTGATTCTTTGTGGAGGAAGGTATTTCAAGATTGGGATGCCTGATGCTCATTGCTGTAGGAGTTTCTCTGTATCCAGGTCATTTCAGTGGCTAGATCTAGGAAGCATGTGTCTGCATGTGTATGCACATATACCCACATGTTACCTGTATATATTTAAAACCATGCGTTCGTATTGATACCTCCAACACCATGTGTTCATTCTAGCTTTCTCTTTTTCCATGTTACTTCTTTTTCCCATAAGAAGAGCTGATTCTGCTGATCATATAGTTACTGATTTGCTCAATTCCTGTACATGGTAGCATTTCTCAACTCCGTAGGGAGTTGACTCCATAGGGAGTCCTGCTCAGATGTCCCTTCTTGTGAGAACTCTGGGTTCCACTTAGCTACCTTCTTACCCGATTCCTACTTCCTCTTTGTATAGGGTCTCCATTATGATTTTGAAATGTTTAGAGGACTAGTGTGGTTGGAGCATGATGAGTGAGAAGGGAAGTGTAATAGGAGATGTATAGGAGATGAAGTGTGAGAATTGACAGATTGGGTGAAGTGGGGGATAGTCACTAGAGAGCCTCATAGGTCTTAGCTAGGAATTTGTGTTTCACTCTTAATGAAATAAGAAACCATTGGGGGTTTTGAGCAGAAGAGTGGCAGTTCATTCTTAGTGTTCCACTGAACATAATCTGAAAAGAAGGCAAAGGTCGAGGCTAGAATTGAGACCTAATAGTAGGTTCTTGC
The DNA here is from genome assembly GCF_000298275.1 of Orycteropus afer afer. Taxonomy (NCBI): domain Eukaryota; kingdom Metazoa; phylum Chordata; class Mammalia; order Tubulidentata; family Orycteropodidae; genus Orycteropus; species Orycteropus afer. Next base: position 3,585,764 of record NW_006921612.1, read on the forward strand.
TAATAGTTTAGGCAAAATGTTGATGGCTTTAACTAGGGTGGAGGTAGTAGGAATGATGAAAACTGTTGGAATCCTGGATTTATTTTGAAGACAATGCTGACTGATTTTGGTTGGGTTTAACTATTGAGAGAAGAAATAAAACTTGACACCCCTGTTGTTAGCCTGAGTATTTGGGAGGATGGAGTTGCCATTAACTAAGCTATGGGAAGACTGAAGGAGGAAGTGCTTACAGTGGGAAGGAATAGGACTGAATTTTGGATATTGCTCTTTGAGATTCTGATTAGACATCCAGATGAAGTTGTCAAGTAGGCAGGTAGGCAGGTATATATGAAACATAATACTCAGGATTTTAGGTATCTGGCATAGAGATTGTGATTTGGAAGTTATCAGCATACAGATGCTATTGAATGAGTCAATATTATATCTTTTAAGGAGTTAGTGAATTTAAAAGAGAAGAAATCTAAGAACTGAAGAAAGCAGACTGAAAAGGAACATCCAGAAAGAAAAGTAGAAAAATGTGTGGATGCATTTTCATCATAGCCAATTGAAGAATGTTTTTCAAGAAGTAATGAAGAAGTATCAGAAATGTTCATGGGTCAGGTAAGTTGTGGACTAAGAAATTGGATTAGCCATGTGGAGGCCACTGATAATCTTGAAGATCAGTTTAGGTAGAGTAGTTGTAACTGATCGGAATGAGTTCAAAAGAGAATGAGAGAATAGCTAAAGACAGCTGGTACAGATATCTTTTTCAAGTAATTTCCTTGTAAAGGGAAAGGGAGAAATTGGATAGTAGTTTATGGGAAGTGGAGTCAAGGGACTATCTTTTTTCAAGGGTGATAAAAATAATATATTTTTATGCCAGTGGCTGTTATCAAGGAGAGAAAGAGAAAAAAAGAAGAAATGAAAAGATGATAGAGTGGCAGAGGTATCGAGGAGAATTGTTGGAATGTTGTCATTTAGTGGGCAAAAGGGGAAAAGAGATATAGTGCATAGCTGGGGAGAATTGGCTGTGGCTGGGAGTATAAATTACGGTGTAGTGAAGAACATTGAATATGCCGCGGGCTGCCAGAATAACAAATAAATCTGCCTTGGAAGAAGTACAGCCAGTATGCTCCTTACAAATAAGGAAGGTAAGACTTTGTCTCACTGTTGTTATGTGCCGTTGAGTCGGCCCTGACTCATAGCGACCCCTCCTTGGGTTTCTGAGGCAGTATCACTACGGAAGTAGGATTGCCCAACCTTCCTTCCGAGGAGTGGCTGGTGGGTTTGAACCACCAGCAGTCTGGTTAGCAGGCAAGTGCCTTAGCCACTATGCTACCAGAGCTCCCTTGTCTCACTACTTTAGACATATTATCAGGTGGGACCCAGCCCTGGAGAAGGATACCATGCTTGGTAAAGTAGAGGGTAAGCAAAAAAGAGGAAGGCCCTCAATGAGATGAATTGACATATGACTGTAACAGTGGACTCAAGCATAGTAATGATTGTGAGGATGACATAGGACCAGGCAGTGTTTCGTTCTGTTGTATATAAGGTCACTGTGAGTTGCAACCGACTCGAAAGCAGCTATCAACAACAGGAACATGTACTATACATCAGTAATAGCAGTAAAGAAGATAGAATATATGGGCAGTGACAGAGGATTATGGATATAGATTTAGTGATAAGAGTTTGTGCAAGTTCTCAATGGGGTACTAAGCAGAGACCTCAGCTGAGAATGAGATTGAAGGAGGAGATTTTGGAGAGTTTAGAAAGCGGAAAGTGTGAAATAGTTATCTAGGAAAGTGATAGAATGGATCAAGGAAATTGTGCTGCAGTTCAGGGCCACTTGAATGTGGTTGTTTGTCTTTTTAAAGTCAGGTTTAGCTCTAGAGGTGCAAGAGATAGATTTAACAGAGGATGTGATTTTCCCAGTAGGGTATAATTAAGTGCTGGGTGGGAGGGAAGGGGATAATTAAGTGCTATATCAGTTTGTCTTACTTGGTGGTTTGTGTGTTGCCGTGAGGTTAGAGGCTATGTAACCCATATTTCAAATACCAGCACGGTCACTTGTGATAGACAGGTTTCAGCAGAGCTTCCACATGAAGACTGCCTGGGAAGAATGATGGGACCATCCACATCTGGGAAAACTGGCCACTGAAGACTTTATGAATAGCAGTGAAACACCGTATGATATAACTGGAAAACCTTATAAATAGCTGTGAAACATTGTCTGATATAGTGCCTGAAGAAGAGCCCCTCCGGTTGGAAGGCACTCAAAATATGACTGGGGAAGAGCTGCCTTCCCAAAGTAGAGTCAACATTAATGAAATGGATGATTAAAGCTTTTTTGTGACCTTCATTTGCTGATGGGTCATGAGTCAAAATGGGGACAAACAGCTGCAAACATTCATTAATAATTGGAACATGGAATGTACAAAGTATGAATCTTGGAAAATTGGAAGTTGTCAAAAATGAAATGGAACAGATAAAGATCAATTACTAAAGGCACTAGTGAGCTGAAATGGACTGGTATTGGCCATTTTGAATCAGACAGTTATATGACCTGTTATGCTCAGAATGACAAATTGAAGAAGAGTGGTGTTGTATTCATTGTCAAAAACCATATCTCAAGGTCTGTCCTGAAGTACAGTGCTGTCAGTGATAGGATCATAAGATCATATCCATATGCTTATAAGGAAGATCAATTAATACTACTATTATTCAAATTTACACACCCAAGATGAAGCCCAAGATGAAGAAATTGAAGATTTTTACCAACTTGTGCAGTTTGAAATTGACCAAACATGCAGTCAAGATGTATTGATAATTATTGGTGATTGGAATGCAAAAGTTGAAACAACAAAGAATCATTAGTAGTTGGAAAATACGGCCCTGGTGATAGAAATGATGCTGGAGATTGCATGGTAGAATTTTGCAAGGTCAATGACTTATTCATTGCAAATGCCTTTTTTCAACAACATACATGGTGGCTATACATGTGGACCTTGCCAGATGGAATACACAGAAATCAGATTGACTATATGTGTGGAAAGAATAGATGGAGAAGCTCAAGATCATCAGTCAAAACAAGGCCAGGAGCTGACTGTGAAACAGGCTATCAGTTGCTCATATGCAAATTCAAGTTGAAGCTGAAGAAAATTAAAATAAGTCCACAAGAGCTAAAATACAAACTTGATTACATTCCACCTGCAATTAGCATGTGAAGACTAGATTTGATGCATTGAACACCAATGACTGGAGACTAGAGAAGCTGTGGAAGAATGTCATACATGAAGAAAACAAACAGTCATTAAAAAGACAGGAAAGGAAGAAAAGACCAAAATGGATGTCAGAAGAGACTCTGAAATTTGCTCTTGAACAGAGTAGCTAAAGTGAATGAAAAAAATGCTAAAATGAAAGAATGGAACTGAAGATTTCAAAAGGCTGCTCAAAAAGAAAAAGTATTATAATGAAATGTACAAAAACCTGGAGTTAGTAAACCAAAATGGAAGCACCCACTCAACGTATCTCAAGCTAGAAGAGCTGAAGAAAAAATTCAAGCCTCAAGTTGCAATATTGAAGGATTCTATGGGCAAAATAATGATGTGGGAAACATCAAAAGATAGAAGGAATACATAGAATCACTGTATCAAAAATAATTGATGACCAACTATTTCAGGAGGTAGCATGCTCAGAGCTAATGGTATTGAAGGAAGAATTCCAAGTGACACTGAAGGAATTGGCGAAAAACAAGGCTCTAGAAATTAATGGAATACCTAGTGAGATGTTTCAACAAATGGATGCAGTGCTGGAGACACTTGCTTCTTTATGCCAAGGAATCTGGAAGACAGCTACATGGCCAACTGACTGGAAGAGATGGATATTTGTGCCCATTCCAAAGGAAGATAATCCAAAAGAATATGGAAATTATTGAACAATATCATTAATATCACATGCAAGTAAAATATTGCTGAAGAGTATTCAAAAGTGCTTGCAGTAGTATATTGACAGGGAACTTCCAGAAATGAAGGCTGGATTCAGAAGAGGACGTGAAAAGAGGGATATCATTGCTGCTGTCAGATGGATCTTGTCTGAAAGCAAAGAATACCAGAAAGATGTCTACCTTTGTTTATTGACTGTGCATTCAGCTGTGTGTATCATAACAAATTATGAATAACATTGAAAAGACTGGGAATTCCAGAACATGTACTTGTTCTTATGAACAACCTGTATATAGACCAAGAGGATGTTAGAACAAGGGGATACTGCATGGCTTAAAATCAGGATAGGTGTATGTCAGGGTCATGTCCTTTTACCATACAGTTAGAGAAGCTGGACTATATAAAGAAGAATGTGGTGTCAGGATTGGAGGAAGAACCATTAACAGCCTGCAATATGGAAATGACACAACCTTCGTTGGTGAAAATGAAGATAACTTGAAGCACTACTGATGAAGATCAAAGACTACAGACTTCAGTGTGGATAACATCTTAATACAAAGAAAATGAAAATTCCCACAACTGGATCAATAAGCAACATCACAATAAATGTAGAAAGGATTGCAATTGTCAGAGATTTCATTTTACTTGGATCCCCAGTCAACACCCACAGAAGCAGCAGTCAGGATATCAGATGTCATATTGCATGGGGAAAATCTGCAAAAGACCTCTTTTAAAGTATGAAGAAGCAAAGATATAACTTTGAAGACTAAGGTGTGCCTGACTCATCATGGTATTTTCAGTCTCCTCATGCATGTGAAATCTGGACAGTGAATTGTTGTTGTGTGCCGTAGAGTCAGATCCGACTCATAGCGACCCCTCCTTGGGTTTCCAAGGCAGTATCACTACGGAAGTAGATTGCCCCATCTTCCTTCCGAGGAGTGGCTGGTGGGTTTGAACCGCCAGCCATCTGGTTAGCAGTCAACTGCCTTAGGCACTATGCTATCAAGGAAGACTAAAGAAGAGTTGATCCCTTTGAATTGTGATGTTGGTAAATAATACTGAAAATACCATGGACTGCCAGAAGAATGAATGAATGGTCTTGGAAGAAGTGCAGCCCAAAAGCTCCTTGGATGTGAGAGTGGCCAGACTTTGTCTTTTCTACTTTGGTCATGCTGTCAGAAGGGACCAATCCCTGGGGAAGGATATCATGCTTGGTAAAGTTGAGGGTCAGTGAAGAAGGGGAAGACCATCAGTGAAATGGATTGACATGGTGGCTGCAATAATGGGTTCAAACATAGCAAGGATTGTGATGATGGTGCAGGATTGAGCAGTGTTCCATTGTGTTGTATGTAGGATCCCTATGAATTGGAGCCAGTGGCACCTAACAAAAACAATGACAACATAGTTAAGTGAGAGGAACAAGGGGGTAAGTGTAAACCAGTGAATATGGTGATTAACCATGCAATTTAAAGTATAGGAGGAGGGAGCAACAGGTATTGGGTGTTGGGAGGATGGGAATAAAGAACAATAGAAAATGATAGGATCTGGATTGAAGGTCTCTGTTGAGTCTAAAATTGTTGGAGTTGAGATATTAGTGGGAGTGAGCTGGAAATATAAGATGTGGTGGGCAAACAAAAATCAGTTGCCATAGAGTTGATTGTGACTCATGGCAACCCCATGTTAAGAACAGAACTGTGCTTTCTAGGGTTTGTGATGGCAACTGATAGTAGTATTCATTGTTTGTTGTTGTTAGGTGCCATTGAGCCATCTCTGACTCTATGCACAGCAAAACAAAATACTGCCCGGTCCTGTGCCAGCTCCATGATCCTTGCTATACTTGAGTCCATTGCTGTAGCCACTGTGTCAGTCCATCTCATTGAGGGCCTTCCCCTCTTTCAGCGACCTTCCACCTTACCAAGCATGACATTCTTCTTCAGTGAATGGTCCCTTCTTACAGCATGACCAAAGTAGGTGAGACAAAGTCTGGCCATTCTCGCTTCCAAGGAGCATTCTGGCTGTACTTCCATCAGGACAGATTTGTTAGTTCTTTAGCAGTCCATGGTACTTTCAGCATTCTACGCCAGCACCTCAACTCAAAAGCAGTTTTTCTTAGGTCTTCCTTATTCATTGTCCACCTCTCACATGCATATGAGGCGATTGAAAATACCATGGCTCGTGTCAGGTGAACCTTAGTCCTCTTCAGCACTTGAAAGAGGTTCTTTGTAGATGATTTGCTCAGTGCTAGAAATCTGATGTCCAGACTTCTGCTTCCTTTGGTGCTGATTGTAGAACCAAGTAATGTGGTCTTTGACAACTAAAGTCTTTTCTCCATTTATCATGATGCTGTTTATAGGTCCAGTTGTGAGGATTTTTGTTTTCTTTATATTGAGATGTAATCCATACTGCAGACTGTATTCTTCATTCTTCATCGGTAAGTACTTCAAGTCATCCTCACTTTCAGCAAGCAAAGTTGTGTCGTTTGTGTATCACAGGTTGTTAATAAGCCTTTCTCCAATCCTGATGCCACGCTCTTCTTCATATAGTCCAGCTTCTCGGACTTTTACTCAGCATACAGATTGAATAAGTGTGGTGAAAGGATACAACCCTGACACATTTCTCTTCTTAAATTTAAACCATGCAGTGTCCCCATGTTCTATTCAAACAACAGCCTACTGGTCTATGTACAGGTTCCTTATGAGTGCAATTAAGTGTTCTGGAATTCCTATTCTTGTTAATGTTACACATAATTTGTTATGATTCACACAGTCAAATGCTTTTGTGTAGTCAGTAAAACAGAAGTAAACATCCTTCTTGTATTCTTTGCATTGAGCCAAGATCCACCTGACATCAGCAATGATATCCCTCATTCCACGTCCTCTTCTGAATCCAGCTTTTACTTCTGGAAGTTCTCTGTTAAAAATACTGCTGCAACTGTTTTTGAATTATCTTCAGTAAGATTTTACTTTCATGCTATTAAAGGTATTGTTCGATAATTTCCACATTCTGTGGGATCACCTGTCTTGCGAATGGGTATAAATATGGATCTCTTCCAGTCATTTGGCTAGGTAACTGCCTTCCAGATCTCTTGGCATAGCTGAGTGAATGCCTCCAGCATGGCATCCATTTGTTGAAACATCTCAGTGGGTATTCCGTTAATTCCTGGAGGCTTGTTCATCACCAATTCCTTCAGTACAGCTTTGACTTCTTCCTTCAATACCATTGGTTGTTGATCATAAGCCACCTCCTGAGATGGATGAACATCGACCAGTTCCTTTTGGTACAGTGACTCCATGTATTCCTTCCATCTTCTTTTGATGCTTCCTGCATCATTAAATATTTTGCCCATAGAATCTTTAAATATTGCAACTCAAATTGCAACATTGCTCAGAAATACTGAGAGTGTTCTTCCCTTTTGGTTTTCTAACTCCAGGTCTTTTCACATTTCATTATGGTAATTGACTTTGTTTGCTTTAGCTGCTCTTTGAAATCTTCTTTCAGCTCATTTATCTTGTCATTTCTTCCATTTCCTTTAGCTACTCTCTACTCAAGGACAAGTTTTAGAGTCTCTTCTGATGCCATTTTGGTCTTTTCTTCCTTACTCATCTTTTTAATAACCTCTTGCTTTCTTCATGGATGATATTCTTGATGTCATCTCATGATTCTTCTGGTTTTCAGTCATTGGTGTTCCGTGCATCAAATCTGTTCTTTAGATGGTCTCTAAATTCAGGAGGTACATATTCAAGGTAATATTTTCGCTCTCGTGGAGTTCTTTGAATTGTCTTCAACTTAAAGTTGAGCTTGCATATGAGCAGTTGGTGGTCTGCTCCACAGTAAGCTCCTGGCTTTGTTTTGGCTGAAGATATTGAGCTTTTCCATTGCCTCTTGCCACAGATGTGGTCAGTCTGATTCCTGTGTGCTGCATCTGGTGAAGTCCATGTGCATAGCCACCATTTGTGTTGTTGGAAAAAGGTATTTGCAATGAATAAGCCGTTGGTCTTGCAAAATTCTATCATGTAGTCTCCAGCATTATTTCTGTCACTAAGGCCACGTTTTCCAAGTACCCGGTGATTCTTTTTGTTTCCAACTTTTGCATTCTAGTGACCAGTGATAATTAATACATCTTGATTTCATGTTTGGTCAATTTCAGATTGCAGAAGTTGATATAAATCTTCAATTTCTTCATCTTTGGTTTTGGTGGTTGGTGCATAAATTTGAATAATAGTATTAACTGGTCTTCTTTGTAGGTGTATGGATGTTATGCTGTCAGTGACAGCATTGTACTTCAGGACAGATCTTGAAACATCTTTTGTTATGATGAACGTCATGCCATTCCTCTTCAAATTGTCATTCCCAGCATAGTGGATCACATGGTTGTCTGATTCACAATGGCCAAAACCAGTCCATTTCAGCTCACTAATGCAATGGATTTCAGTCTTTATGCATTCCATTTCATTTTTGACAACATCCAGTTTTCCTAGGTTCATACTTCATACATTCCATGTTCTGATTATTAATGGATGTTTGCAGCTGTTTCTCCTCAAATTGAGTCGTGCCTCGTCACAAATGGAGGTCATGAATGATTTACTTTATCCATATCATTAACGTAGGTTCTACTCTGATGAAACAGCTTTTTCCCAGTCATATTTTGAGTGCTTTCCGACCTAAGGGGCTCATCTTCCTGTACTGTATTGGACAGTGTTTCAGGGCTATTCATAAAGTTGCCCAGTAATGTATCAGACAGTGTTTCTGTGCTATTCATAAGGTTTCCCCCTGGCCAATTCTTTGAGAAGTGCATGGCTTCTCCCTTCTTCCTAGTCTTTCTTACTCTGTAAGCTGCATTGAAACCTGTGCACCATATGTAGCCCTGCTGTCATTTGAAACACCAGTGCCACAGCCTCAAGCGTCACAGCAACATGCAAACCACCACAGTACAACAAACTGACAGACAAGTTCATCTCCCTTAGGTGTTCGAAACTTCTCCGCCCTCCCCTTACTTGGATCCTGCCACCTTGTCATCCTTGGCTTTCCCTCCTTCCTGCTTTTGGGTGGGGCCTGTCTCCCTCCCCTTACTTTAGGATCGATAGGTTCTCAATAAATGTTAATTTCCTGATGTGATCTGTGATTACACATTTTTGTCCTTAGATTTTCATGTGGACTTGATTTGTAAACTACAGGTATGCAGGGCTTAATATCCATGATCTCACTCATTCACTGCCATCCAGTCGGTTCTGACTGATAATGACCCCTCCTTGGGTTTCCGAGGAGGTTCAAACCCACCAGCTATTCCTTGGAAGGAAGATTGGACAATCTACTTCTATAGAGATACTGCCTTGGAAACCCAAGGAGGAGTTGCTATGAGTCAGGACCAACTTGATGTCAGTGAGTTTGGTTTTTTGACTTTGGATCTCTACGGAAGTAGATTGCTCAGTCTTCCTTCCATGGGGTGGCTGGTGGGTTTAAACTGCCAGCCTTCAGGTTAGCAGTCAAGTGCCCTAGGCACTACACCACCAGAGCTGCTGTATACATTCTTTAAAATAGGACATTATGTGATTTGAATGTTAAGTCCTCAGGCACAGGAGTCCCAGGCTCACTGTGGGCTGCTTGGGATGTCTCAGTTGAGTGCTGGACCTCTTGCTGTTACTCCCTTCTCTCCTAAGCTAGCTGCAGGGTTGGGCAGCTTGCCTGTGAGAACCTGCCTGGGGAGGGGCTAGTACAAGCCAAGGGGGCCAAGGGTTTCCAATATAGAGCTGGGGTGCCTGGTGCACATAACTTTTCATTGGCGTTCTGTGAGACCGCACTAGGCAAAACTCAAGGGCTAAACTCACCAAGTTTGCGGGAGCCAAGGGGGACTGGGGTTAGGAGTTTGGGCCTTGGACCTCCATTGCCACAGAGTAATTTACTTCTGGGCTGTGTGCAGTAGGTGGGCAGAGAGGTGGGGCTCCAATTTCAATATGAGGGTCTGCCATCCTGGTACTCAAGACATTTAGGTGTCCAAACCTTTGGATGTATATGTAGTTGTATGTTGTCCAGGGAAGTTTAGGTATGCACACCTGCACTTAGTTGTACCTTCAGACTCTCATTAGTTAAATTTGATTAATATTTGATTGGAAAACTGAGGGTTATATTTGTGACAGTAATGATGTGAAAGGAACCCTGGTTGCACAATGGTTAAGCAGCTTGCTGATTACCTAAAGGTCAACATTTTGAACCCATGGGAGGGAGTAAAGATCTGGAGAGCTGCTCATATAAAGATTACAGCCTAGGAAACTCTGGGGGCAGTTCTACTTTGTCATTTAGGGGTGTTAATGAGTTGAAATTGACTTGATGGCATACAGCAACAACATAATGATGTGATGTTGTAATATTTCAAGTGATTGCTTACATGTGGAATATAAAATGAAAGATTTAAATCTATAGTTATAAAAATATTAACTTTAATGATGTATCAAATTCTGATAAATAGAGGGGCAGTTTTATGTTTGGAATTCCTTTAATTTCATCTCAGATTCAGCTGGTAGTGTAGTTATCTTCTTCTCATTCACAGTTGCTGAATTGATTTTAAGGAAAAAAAAAAAACTTTACATGGACAATGGGTTATAGGCTATAATATTGTATGACTTCACATTACCCCCTCCCCTTCAGCACGTTGAATACAAATAAGGATTTAAAAGTGTTTGTAGGATAAGTCTCTATAATAGGATCTACTTCCATAGTGATACTGCCTTGGAAGCCCAAGGAGGGGTTGCTGTGAGTTAGGTACAATTCTACGGCACATAACAACAACAACAGCAGCAAACTGAAGAAGAGCTTCTTACTCATTATTATCTAGTAGTTTATTTCTGAGTAAGAAAATAGTATTTTAGAAAAGATACGTGAAAATGCCTAAGCACGATGTTGGTATACAGGTTTTATTACTCATTTGTTTGTGTGATGTTTTTATGTTGTCAGTTTATTGTTATCTAATGCATTTTCTTTTTTTAAAACATTTTATGTTGATGTATAATATATTTGTGTATCTCTCTGTATATGCACACATACACATTATTTTAAGTATACAGCTTGATGAATTTTCACACTCTGAACACACTTATCTAATCAGTATCCAGATCAAGAAACATAACTTTACCTGTACCCCAGAACTGACCTACCCAACTTATCTTGACCTTCTAGTGCCCACCCCTACTCCTGCCCATCCATTTTATATTACAAAATTTTAAGAGAATTTAAATTAAAAAATTTTAAGAGAGTTTTTAATAGTGGTTTGAGGAAATCAACTTTGCTTTTACTTACCATAATCCATATTTGAACATTGTTTTTGTGTACCATCGAGTCAGTCCTGACTCATAGTGACCCCATGTGACAGAGCACAACTGCCTCATAGGGTTTTCTTTGCACTTATCTTTATGGAAGCAAATTGCCAGGCCTGTGCCCCATGGATTGACATCATTAATTAGGAAGCAATGAAATATATCAAGCATATTTCTGTTGGGAAATATTATTGAAATTAATATTTTAAAGGAGCTTAAAAAGCTCTGTGTCCTCTACATTACCGAGCCGACTTAATTTGATAATAGCTGTAAAAAGTAAGGTATGTAGCAATTGATTTACATATATAGACTATATATGAATAATATTGTACTGAGGGAAATAAGAATTTAAATAAATGAATGGGAATATATTATCAAAACATAGTCCTTCTCAAATTAATATATTAATCCCTGCAAAGATCTCAATTCAGGTTTTGGGCAGAAACATTATTTATTGAATTCCACAGAAGAGAGAAAATAGAACATATAGCTTGTAGGATGCAGAGAACAGTGAAACTTACTGGAATTTAAAATTAGGATATAGAGGGATGCCAAGAATGTGGAAGTTTTTTGAAGTCTAAAATGAAATACTTTAGGTCATGTTTAAAACAGAAGCAGCAACCAATTATCATTGAGTAGACTCTGACTGATGGTGACCCCAGTGTGTCAGTGTAGAACTGTGTTCCATAGGGTTTTCAGTGGCTGATTTTTTTCAGGAGTAGATTGCTAGGCTTTCTCTGAGATGCCTCTGAGTAGACTCCAACCTTAACCTTAACCCCACTTGGGTTAGCAGCCAAGTGTGTTAAGTGTTCGCCCCACCCAGAGACTCAGATACTGTTTACTTAGATTTTTTAGTATATTTAATTGTTGTTGTTGTTGTTGTTATGTGCCGTCGAATTAGGAGTTATAAAATTGTACAACAGAAAGTGCTAGAAAATAATAACAAATAATTCCATTATGCTATCACAGTTAATGTATTCATTTTGCTTCATTTCTATCCAAATATTTTCATAGACATATTTCCCTTAATTAGAATTTTCATATGTTCAATTTTATATTCTAACATTTAACATTATAAATATTTTTGTTACTTTCTGTAGTCTTCATAATCATTTTAAATAATTGCTTAAGATGGCTCTAATAAGCTTTAGCAAAATTTACACAGTTTTTCAGTTCCAGATTCTTAGGTTACTTGAATTTCTTGTTATTATAAGTAATGTTACTCCAAACACAATTAAAACATAGATTTTTAATTGATTGAGATAAAATTTTAAGCTGTGTAAGATTAAAATAAGGTAGAAAAGTACTGGGAGTGATAGAGTTCTTAAAAATGATGAAAATATAAGCACATTCATAGCAAAAGGAGTTAAAGTGATTAGCACTTTTTAGACTTGCCTTTCATTTAGCTTCACAAGCAATACTTGATTATTTGTTAGTCTAGTCTTGTGATTTGAATGTTGTCTTATGTAGATGTTGAAAACCAAACAAACCAAACTTGCTGCTCTCCAGTGGATATGATTCATAGCAACCCCCTCCTTGGGTTTCCAATGTGGTATCTATACAAAAGTAGATTGCCTAATCTTCCTTCTGAGGAGTGGCTGGTGGGTTTGAACTGCCAGCCTTCTGGTTAGCAGTCAAATGCTTTAGGCACTATGCCATCAGAGCTCCCAGATGTTGAAAATGAGATTTAAAGAAGTAAAATGTTTTCCTTATGGAGCTCATTAAATTAGTGTTGAGACTCTTTTTGGTTGTATCTATTAATATCAAAGATGGACTAATAAATTTAGATGTTGAAACAACCTTTAAACTCTTAAGTCTGTTGAAATACATATACACTGAAACCTGTGAGAGCTGGAACTCAGCAGGGACTGCCTTGTGTTTAGAGTCTCCCAAACTTTCCATCTTTGAAAGGGTTTGGTCTTACCAATTTTTAATCTCTGTTAGTAAAAATTATTTGCGTTTTCCTTGCCTGACAGGTTTCTGCCTTACACAGGTTCTGGCTTTCACAGATTTTACTGTCTTTAAATGATTTTTAACTATTTAAGTGATACTGAAAATAATGGTAATAGCTAACATTCATTGAATGTTATGTATAGGGGCTGTTCATAGATGTAGCTGAATTTAACTCCATAATCAAGGAAAAATAATTTTCTGCATTTAGGTTCTTGGGAGCTAGAAACTATATGGGCAAACTTCTTACAAAAAGAAAGACAAGGTCTGTTGGTTCAGTTAACTAAACAATTGACCAGAAAGATGTTCTTTGCCATTATGTTTACATGTTACCAAAGTGTTTTGCCTTCTAGTAAATAAAATTTTCTTTATCTATTTTACCTTCAACATTCAAAAAATGCTGAAGTAGCTCTATTGGGAAGGTGACTTGAGTATCCCCCCCCCCATATGTGTGTGTGTGTGTGTGTGTATGGGAGCTCTGGTGGCATAGTGCCTAAGGCACTTGACTGCTGACAGTTCAAACCTGCCAGCCACTCCTCAGAAGGAAGATTGGGCAATCTACTTCTGTATAGATACTGCCTGGGAAACCCAAGGAGGGGTTGCTATGAATTGAATTGACTCAGTGACAGTGAGTTTGGTTTGTGTGTGTGTGTGTGTGTATACATACATACGTACATATGTACGTACATATATATCCACACACCGTCTCCTAACTTATTGATGGTTAGGTTCCAAAGACCACGTCATTAAATGAAAATAGACATTTTGCAAAAATGGAGGATGACTATATCAGATCACAAAATTGAGAGTGACTGTATCATTATATAAGGTCTCTGGTGACATAATGGTTAATGCATCTGGTTGCTGTCCAAAAGGTTAGTGGTTTGAACTCTCCAGTTGCTCTTTGGGAGGAAATTGAGACAGTCTACTGCTGTGAAGATTTACAGTCTTGGACACCCTTTGGGACTGTTTGGTTTTGCCTTATAGGGTCTCTGTGAGTTAGAATTAACTCAATAGCAGTGGATTTGGTTTGATTTTTGTTTACATCATTACATCATTACCTGCCAAATTATATCATTACATAACTGTCAAACCATTGAGAATCACAACCCCTTCAAGTTGACATACAACGTTAACCATCACAGCTAGCATTACTCTACCTCCCACTTTAGTGTTCGATACTGCTGGACGTACAGTATTAATGTGCAAAATGGTAGATTTTTTTTTGCTATTGTAAATGCGAAATGTTTATAACAAGATGGTCAATAAGTGCAGAGTAGTTGGATATATCCGCAAAGATAAACAAATGCTATCTTTTCTTGTTGAACATTATCATTTTCAACATTTATAGTTAATAAATAGAGTTTTCATACAGCTCTTTCTCCTTCTACTTCAGAGTATCCAGAAAGCTAGGTTACTCTTGGTTTGGATGGCTTTAGGTAGCTCAATCTTCCCTGAAGTGCCTTTCTGATAGAACACTGTATAAACAGACCCTGATATCACTGTACTTATGACATGACTGTGATTCACTTGGTTTAAGTAAAACATGTTACTACTGAATGATATTATTTTTACGACACCAAAATATTTAGTCCATACAATTTTACTGATTTACTTTTCTTGTGTTCCTGAGCATAGTGAGGTGAAATGGACTGGTATTGGCCATTTCATTGGTCTGCTATGCTGGAAATGACAAATTGAAGAGGAATGGTGTTGCATTCATTATCAAAAAGAACATTGCTAGTTCTGTCCTGAAGTACAGTGCTGTTTATGATAGGATAATAGCCATATGCATACAAGGAAGATCAATTAAATTTACACACCATCCACTAAAGTCAAAAATGAAGAAATACAACATTTTTTACCAACTTCTGCAGTCTGAAATTGACCAAACAGGCAATCAAAATATATTGATAATTACTGGTGTTTGGAATGTGGAAGTTGAAACAAAGAATAATCATCGGTAGTTGGAAAATATAGCCTTGGGGATAGAAATGACACTGGTGATCACATGATAGAATTTTGCAAGACTAATGACTAGATCATTGCAAATGACTTTTTTCAATAACAAAAAATGGTGGCTATACATGTGGACCTTGCCAGATGGAATAGGAATCAGATAGATTATATCTGTAGAAAGAGGCGATAGAGAAGCTCAGTATCATCAGTCAAAACAGGAGCTGACTGTGGATCAGATCATCAGTTGCTCATATGCATGTTCAAGTGGAAGGTGAAGATTAAAACAAGTCTATGAGATCGAAATTACGACCTTCATTATATCCTTCCTGAATTTAGAGACCAACTGAAGAATAGATATGACACATAGAACACTAATGACCGAAGACTGGACAAGTTGTGGGATGACATAAAAAATGTCATACATGAAGAAAACAAGCAGTCATTAAAAAGACAGGAAAGGAAGAAAAGACCAAAATGGGTGTCAGAAGAGATTCTGAAACTTGCTCTTGAATGGAAGATAGCTGAAGCTAATGGAAGAAATGATGAAATAAGAGCTGAACAGAGGATTTCAAAGGGCAGCTCAAGAAGACAAAGTATTAAAATGAAATGTGGAAGACCTGGAGTTAGAAAACCAAAGAGGAAGAACACACTTGGTATTTCTCAGGCTGAAAGAATTGAAGAAAAAATTCAAGTCTTGAATTGAAATATTGAAGGATTCTATGGGCACAATACTGAATGATGCAGGAAGCATCAAAAGAAGATGGAAGGAATACACAGTCTCACTGTACCAAAAGGAGTTGGTGACTTTCAGCTGTTTCAGAAAGTAGCATATGACCAAGAACCGATGGTATTGAAGAAGGAATTCCTAGCAGTGTGGAAGGCATTGGCAAAAGCAAACCATCAGGAATTGACAGAATACAGATGTTCAACAAACATGCAGTGCTAGAGGTGCTTACTAGTTATGCTAAGAAATTTGGAAGGCAGCTACATGGCCAGCTGACTGGAAGAGATTGATATTTGTGCCCACTCCAAAGAGAGGTGATCCAACAGAATGTGAAGATTATCAAGCAATACATTTCTATCACACACAAGTAAAATTTTGCTGAAAGTAATTCAAAATAGCTGCAGCAGTATATTGACAGGGAACTCCAGGAATTAGAGCTGGATTCAGAAGAGGACTTGGAACAAGGGATATCATTACTGATCCCAGATGGATCTTGACTGAAACCAAAAAATACCAGAAAAGTGTTTACCTGTGTTTTGTTGACTATGCAGAAGCATTTGACTGTGTAGATGGATAACATTGAGAAGAATGGGAATTCCAGAACACTTAATTGTGCTCATAAGGAACCTGTAAATAGACCAGAAAGGCATTGTTCAAACAGAATGAGGGGATGTTGTTGTGTTGTTAGATGCTGTCAAGTTGGCTCCAACTCATAGCAACCCTATGTACAACAGAATGAAACACTGCCCAGTTGTGCTCCATCCTTACAATCCCCATTATACCTAAGCCCATCTTTGCAGCAACTTTGTCAATGTAAGGTGTAAAATCAGGAAGGGTGTGCGTCACGGTTTGTATCCTTTCATCATACTTATTAAATCTGTATGCTGAGCAAATAATCAGGGAAGTTAGACTATAAGAAGAAGAACACATCTTCAGGATTCAAGGAAGACTCATTCACAACTTGTGATATGCAGATGCTACACCTTTGCTTGCTGAAACTGAAGACTAGAAGCACTTACTGATGAAAATCAAAGAGTGCAATCTTCAGTATGGATTACATCTCAACATAAAAATAATGAAAATCCTTACAGCTGAACCAGTAGGCAACATCATAATAAATGGAGAAAAGATTGAATTTGTCAGGGATTTCATTTTACTTGGATCCTCAGTCAACGCCCATGGAAACAGCAGTTAAGAAATCAGACGTTGTATTGCACTGGGCAGATCTGTTGTAAAAGACCTCTTTAAAGTGTTAAGAAGCAAAGATTTCAATTTGGTGTGCCAAATCCCAGCCATTATATTTTCAGTCGCCTCATATGCATGTGAAAGCTAGAAAATAAAGAAAGAAGATGGGAGTAGAGTTGATGCCTTTGAACTGTGGTGTCAGTGAATAATATGGAATATACCATGGCCTGTCTGAAGAATGAACAGATTTACCCTGAAAGAAGTGCAGCCATTTCATTGGAAAGTTTATCTGGAAGTGAGAATGGCCATACTTCATCTCACATACTTTGGTCATGTTGTCAGAAGGGATCATTCCCTGGAGAAAGATGTCATACTTGGTAAAGTAGAGGGCCAGCGTAAAAGGGGAAGATGGATTGACATGGTGGCTGGAATGATGGGTTCAAGCATAGTGAGGTTTGTAAGGATGGTGTAGTACCAGGTAGTGTTTCATTCTGTTATATACAGGGTCACAGTGAGCCAGAGCCAAGTTGATGTCACCTAACAACAATAACTTCTCTTGTTGTCTGCTGTGTACCACAAAATATGTGCAAGACACTTTTTCCCAAATACTCTTTAATTTCTTATTTTCCTTGGTAGCTTCTTTATTCTCAAAGATGGAGGTAGTAAAGATTCCTTTTAGTAAGGTAACATGATAAATTTTGTAGGTCATTTAATTTGGCTGACAGATCTTAGACTAATGTACTTACAAAGCTATATTGTAAAATAAGCATAAGTATTTTATTTATATGATATGAATAACTGATAACAGATTAGTTAATATGGTTTAGATTTTTTCCAGTTGAAATAGAACATATTATATGGAAAAAATAATTTGGCATATTCTTAAAATTCAGAAGATTATGTGTGTATAATTAGGGTAGTTAAGAATTAATGTTGTATTTGTTTATGATGGATGTTTGTTGCATTATTTTTAGTTTTGTATGGTTAGTATTTGACGTCGTAGTAACAGGAGGAGGAAGTGTATTACAAACTCATTTAAATAACCTTTCCTGGTCACTTATCTGAACAGCAGATACAGAAATATGTTTCCTATGCTCTTGAACCAACTAAGTGTTTTCTTTTGTTATCTTAACTTTTCATCCTGTATATTTTTAAATATTCTATTAGAGAAATAACTTTATTAAACTTTAAGTTCAGTGATGTTTAAAGTATAAAAGCATCATAGAGTTCTAATTTTGCCGTTTATAAACTGTGTTGGCTTGGGCAAGTGTTAACCTTTGTAAGCTTCAGTTATATGCTTACCATATAACTGAACCTTTATAAGCTCATATATGGTTACCATGATAGTACCTAGTTTTTATGTGATGTGAGGATGTTTAGTACATATAAAGTGCTTTGCACAGTACATGGCAAATTGGTCAACAAAGTTCCTGTTATTAACTAATAAATGCTGTTTTGAGTTGCATAATGTAGTTGTAGTTTTTAGTAGATAAACTGTATAGTACAAAATAATAATTTATACTAGGTATTATTTGGGAGCTCTGGTAGCATAGTGGCTAAGATACTTGCCTGCTAACCAGACGGCTGGCGGTTCAAACCCACCAGCCACTCCTTGGAAGGAAGGTTGGGCAATCCTACTTCCGTAGTGATACTGCCTCGGAAACCCAAGGAGGGGTTGCGTTTGACTCGACGGCACATAACAACAACAACAACAACAACAGGTATTATTTAGGGTATATAAATATAAACCCACAGGGACACCTTAAATGAAGTAGGGTTTTTTTTTGAAATTACAGCAATTTAAGTAAAACAGAAGTAGTAAGAAGATGGTGAACAGTGATACAGAAATAAACACTTCCAATCTTAATAGCCCTTGTAAAATTCACTGATGACCTCCAAGGTGCTAAATTCTCAGCCCTTTGTTTACTTGATTTACCAGTCATATTTGACTTAGTTGATGAGTCTCTCCCTCTTGCTACCGTTCTTCACTTACCTTCCAGGATACCTTAACAGTCTTGATTTTCCTCTTGCTTTACTAGTCAGTTCTTCTTAGTCACATATCCTCCCATCTCTCTTAATATTGGTGTATTCCAAGACTCAGTCATGACCCTTTTATATTTGTTTACACTCACTTTTTTGGTGATCTTAACCAGTTTTATGGCTTTCAGTACCGTCCATATACTGGTGACTCATACATTTATACAATTTTTAGTGTTACATTAAATAATTGAAATTCCTAGAAGGACCTCTGGTGGAGTAGAGGGTATAGCATATGTTTACTAACCAGAAGGCTGGCAGTTCAAACCCACTGGCTGCTCTGCCAGAGGAAGATGAGGCAGTCTACTTCTGTAAAGATTTACAGCTTTGGATACCCAGTGGGGATCACTGTGAGTCAGAATCCACTTGATGGCAGTGGGTTTTGTTTTTTGGAGTAGGGAGGGTATCAAGGAGCTCTGGTGGTGCAGTAGTTAAAGTTGGCTGCTAACCAAAAAACCAGCGATTCAAACTCACCAGCTGCTCTGTGAGAGAAAGATGAGGCAATCTGCTTTGTAAAGATTTACAGCCTTAGAAGCCCCATAGGGCAGCTCTACCCTGTCCTATAGGGTAGTTGTGAGTCTGGATTGACTTAATGCCAGTGGGTTTGGTTTTTTGGTTTTTGTAGGGTGTCTCCATCATTTTGCTTATCTTGTTAGGCATCTAGGTTGGTAAAGCCTTTTCAACTTATTTCAAATGCCACTCCTTTTTTTTTTTTTTGCAGCATTTTACTTGCATTTTTAGAAACAATTAGGTATTTAGATGCAGTGTATTGTGAAAGTGAAATCAAATCCAGTATTTAGTTCCTTCTTGGTAACTAAAGTGTATAAAGTTTCTGTGTTCAGGAAAATCTAGAAAAATAGCCCATTATATATTTTTTTATCCATAATAATTGTAATTATGACAGAACTTCTGTAGGTGCAAGCTGGATTCAGAAGAGAATGTGGAACAAGGGATATCATTGCTGGTGTCAGATGGATCTTGGCTCAAAGCAAAGAATACCAGATGTTTACCTGTGTTTTGTTGACTGTGCAAAAGCATTTGGTTGTATGGATCATAACAAACTGTGGATAACATTGAGAAGAATGGGAATTCCAGAACACTTAATGGTACTCATGAAGAACCTATACATAAGCCAGGAGGCTGTTGTTCAAACAGAACAAGGGAACACTGCATGATTTAAAAATCAAGAAGGGAGTATGTCAGGGTTGTATCCTTTCTCCATACTTATTCAATCTATATGCTGAGCAAATAATCTGAGAAAGTGGACTATATGAAGAAGAATGTGGCATCAGGATTGGAGGAAGAATCGTTAACAACCTGCAAAATGCTGCAGGAAGAATCATTAACAACCTGAGATAAGCTGACGACACAACTTTGCTTGCTGAAAGTGAGGATGACTTGAAGCAGTTACTAATGAAGATTGAAGAATACAGTCTGCAGGATGGATTGCATCTCAATATGAGGAAAACAAAAATCCTCATGACTGGACCTATAAACAGCATCATGATAAATGAAGAAAAAATTGAAGTTGTCAAAGACTTCATATTGCTTGGTTCTACAATCAATGCCAATGGAAGCAACAGTCAGGATGTCAGACAACGTATAGCACTGGGCAAGTCGGCTGCAAAGGACATTTTCCAAGTGCTGAGGAGCAAAGATGTCTCCTTTTGGACTAGGGTGCATCTGATATAAGCCATGATATTTTCAGTCACCTGATATGCATGTGAGAGTTGGACAATGAATAAGGAAGACCAAAGAAGAATTGATGCTTTTGAGTTGTGGTGCTGGGAAGAATGCTGAAAGTACCATGGACTGCTAAAAGAACTAACAAATCTGTTCTGGAAGTGCAGCCGGAATGGAATGCTTCTTGGAAGTGACAATGGCCAGACTTCGTTTCACTTACTTTGGTCATGTTATCAGAAGGGACCATTCCCTGGAGAAGGATGTCATGCTTGGTAAGGTGGAGGGTCAACGAAAGAGGGAAAGGCCCTCAACGAGATGGATTGACAGACTGGCTGTGGTAATGGGCTCAAGTGTAGCAAGGATCCCGGAGTTGGTGCGAGACTGATTGGTGTTTCGTTCTGCATGGGGTCGCTGAGTTGGAGACGACTTGATGACACCTAACAACAACAATAATTGTTACAGACAGATTAGGTGTTAGCTTGTACATGTTTATTCAAAAAACACTAGGATTACACATTTTTCTCCCTGGCTTCTGGTGCTCACTTTTCACATGATGGTTTTAGCGTTGGTGCTAATTCATATTTCCCATATTTGCCTTATGTAGACAGTAATTCTGAAAGACTTGTGTTATTCACTACTTGGTTAGTTCATGTGTTGTCTGATATTTGTGATGTATTAATTTGCTGCACAGGTGTTAACTTTAGGTGTTGAACATTAGATGAAATCTGAATTTTTTTCTATTTTTACCTTTGCCAGGTCACCACCATCTTTGTTGTTGTTGGTTGCCATGGTAGTTAAGGTTATATGTCAACTTGGCTGGGCCTGGTTTTTTTGTGGCTGGGCAGCTGGCTGTAGTTAATGCTCCAGGATGAGACTGGTAGTCAGTTCCATGGTGGAATCTACTGTGGGCAGCTGCTCAGCTGAGTAGCTGCCTTAGGGATGTGGACTGATTCCAGTATGGAAGAAGAAGCTTTGAGAAAAGTGTCTGAGCTTTTTGGCACAGTTGGATCCTGCAATTAGCTGAGTCTTCATTACAGTCTTCCATGTTGCCTGCTGACCTTGGGACTGTTTCTGGATGTAAACTAGCAGCCTGTTATTTTTCTTCTTAATCTTGGGACTGTGCCATGTTACTTGTTAACCCTGGGTTTGTCATCCTCAGCAGCCAGCAGCTGTCTGAGAGAAGCATTCAGCTTCAGTGGGCTGGGAGCAAGAGGCAGAGGTAAAGCCCAAGGTCAAGGGGCTTTCATCCAGCCACTCAGGCTGGTACTTTGAACTTGGATTTCTAGCCTCCTCAACTGTTAGAGAATAAATCTCTATTGAAACCATGCCACTTGTGGTTATTTCTGTTAGGGCAGCACTAGGTAACCAGACAGTTGCCATTGAGTCAATTTTGACTCACGGCAA
>NW_006921612.1:3608032-3638076 GCF_000298275.1 Orycteropus afer afer
TCAAACCCACCAGCCACTCCTCGGAAGGAAGGTTGGGCAATCCTACTTCCGTAGTGATACTGCCTCAGAAACCCAAGGAGGGGTCGCTATGAGTCAGTGTTGACTCGACGGCACATAACAACAACAACAACAACAGTTGCTCCATAGGGTTTTTTCCAAGTGACCTATTGAAAGCAGATCTCCAAGCTTGTCTTCTGAGGCATATTTGGGTGTGTTTGAACTACCAACCTTTTAGCTAGTAGTTAAGCACTTAACTGCTTAACTGTTTGCACCACCCAGGACTCCAGGAAGTACAATTTCCAAGTACCTCATTTTCCTTTTCTTTTTTTGGTAACAATTGTTTGCCATTGTCACATTATCTCATTTTTGAGATCGCTGCCAGCAAATTCTGTATTGACACTAAACCTCTCAGAAGGAATGGATTTGAAGAGTGCTTTATAGTATTCTTAGTTCACTCAACTGTTATTACAACCATGTTTGAAAGTTTAAAATTTTTCCATACTGGTAAATGACCTACTAACATTTAGAGATATAACTTTGTTATAATAGCTCAATCCCAGGGGTAGACACTTCCTCGGAAGGAAGGTTGGGTAATCTACTTCCGTAGTGATAACACCTTGGAAACCCAAGGAGGGGTCACTATGAGTCAAATCCGACTCAACGGCAGTGAGTTTGGTTTGGTTTTAAACGAGTTTGTATATACTCTCTACACTGTAAAACTTTCTTTAATAGCAGTAGTATTATCATTGTTTTCTTTCAGTTCTGATTCAGGTTTGTTCAGGCTTTTGTGTTCCTCAAAAAGCTGTTACCCTAGGGAACTCTAGACAGTTAACAGTGTTATGTACAAATATTCATTGATTTATATCTTGGGACAGCATCTCTACCTGCTCTAATAGTGTTTTAATTTTACCTGAAACAGACAACCTTATGACTCCAAAATACTCCCATTCTATTGCAGACTTCTATATATACTCATGGTACAAGCTCTGATTAAGAAATGGCCATAAGGGTTAATGTCACCTACCGTCAATTTACACTGGGGACAATTGAAGGCAAAGCAGGTGAGCTGTCTGGCTCATTACTTTAATTGGTGAGTTGAGTGGTCATTGCTACCTCTCTCCGTTGTACTGGAGAAATTGTTACTGTGTGCCATTGAGTCGACTTTGACTAATAATGACCCAATGTGACAGAGTAGGACTGTCCCATAGTGTTTTTGTGGCTATAATCTTTTTTTTTTTTAAACTTTTATTGTGGTGAAAACATATACAACAAGACATTCACCAACATAACAACCTTCCTGTTTACAGTTCAGGGACATTGATGACATTTTTCATGTTGTGCCACTGTTATTACTATCCTTTTCCAAAATATTTCACCACCATTAGCATAAACTCAATGCCCTGCAAGCAAAAGCTTCCCCTTTTCCCCCTTCTTCTGACACGATAACCACTGATAGTCTTCCGTATATATGTATATCCCCCTGCCCCCAACCTATCTAGGAATTTAGCCTCCTCTTCCCTCCCCTCCCTGGTAACCAACCAAGAAAGTTTCCTTACGTGTATGAACTTTCTCTTGACTTTTTACAATTGTGGGTGAATACAATATTTGTCCTTCTGTGATTGACTTATTTCACTCAGTATAATGTCCTCCAAGTTCATTCACGTTACGTATTGTTTTGCAGATTCTACATTATTCTTTAGGGTTGCATAGTATTCCATTGTCTGTATGTACCAGTTTGTTTATCCATTCCTCAGTTGATGGGCACTTAGGTTGTTTCCATTTCTTTCTCCTATTGTGACTAGTGCTGCAGTGAACATGGATGTGCATATGTCTATTCGTGTGCTGCCTTTCACTTCTTTAGGATATATACCTAATAATAGGATTGCTGGATCAAATGGTATTTCTAATTCCAACTTTTTAAGGAATCACTACACCAATTTCCACAGTGGTGGTATCATTTTACAGTCCCACCAGCAGAGTCTTAAGAGTCCCAATCTCTCCACTTCCTCACCAACATTTGTTATTTTCTGTCTTGTTGAACTTTGCTATCAATGCTGGGATGAGATGGTATCTCATGGTTGTCTTGATTTGTATCTCTCTAATGGCTAATGATCATGAACATTTCTTCATGTGTTTGTTGGCTGCCCGAATTACCTTCTTTGGTGAAATGTCTGTTCATGTCTTCTGCCCATTTTTTAACTGGATTATTTGTCTTTTTGATGTTGAGGTGTTGGAGTTTTGAATAAATTTTAGAGATAAGTCCTTTGTCTGATATGTCACTGCTGAATCTTTTCTCCCATTCTGTGGGTTCTCTTTTGACTCTTTTGGAGAAGTCTTTTGATGCACATTAAAGTTTAATTTTTAGAAGGTCTCAATCATCTAGTTTGTCTTCTGATGTTTGTATATCTTACTGTTATGTTTGGTAGCCTATTTATGCCATAATTTAGGGCCCCTAAGTTTGTCCCTATTTTTTCTTTGATGGACTTTATAGTTTTAGGTTTCACATAAGTCTTTGATCCATCTGGCATTAGTTTTTGTGTATGGTGTGAGGTATGGATCTTGTTTCTTTTTTCTGCATATCTAGTTTTGCCAGCTCCATTTGTGAAAGAGACTATCTCTTCCCCATTGAATAGATTCTGGCCCTTTGTCAAAGATCAGCTGACCATAGGTTGTTGGATCTGTTTCTGGGTTCTCAATTATGGTCCACTGGTCTATGTGCCTTTCATTGTACTAGTAACAGTCTGTTTTGACAACTGTGGCTGTGTAGTAGGTTTTGAGATTTGGGAGTGTGAGATCTCTACTTTGTTCTTCTTCTTCAGCAGTGCTTTGCTTATCCAAGGTTTCTTTCCTTTCCATATAAAATAAAACAATAACAAACAAACAAAAAAAAACCAAACTCACTGCCATTGAGTTGATTCGACTCATAATGACCCCTCCTTGGGTTTCCGAGGTAGTATCTCTACAGAAGTAGATTGCTCAGTCTTCTTTCCGAGGAGTGGCTGGTGGGTTTGAACTGCCACCCTTCTGGTTAGCTGTCAGATGCCTTAGGCATTGTGCCACCAGAGCTCCCCCATATAAAATTAGTGACTCGTTTTTCCATATCCTTAAAAGAATGTTGATGGAATCTAGATCGGGATTGTATTGAATGTATAGATTGCTTTGGGTAGTATTGACATTTTCACAATGTCCATTCTTCCTATCTGTGAGCATGGTATGTTCTTCCATTTATGTAGATCTCATACAGCTTCTTGAAGCAGTGTTTTGTAGTTTTCTTTGTATAGGTCTTTTGTGTTCTTGGGTAAGATTTATTCCCAAGTATTTTATCTTTTTGGTAGCTATTGTAAATGGTGTTGCTTTCCTTTTCACAGACCTCTTTGCTGGTGTGGAGGAATCCAACTGATTTTTGTATGTTGATCTTGTATCCTGCCACTATGCTAAATCTTGTAATAAGTTCCAGTAGTAGCCTAGACTCTTGGGTTTTCTATATATAGAATCAGATCATCTGCAAATAAGAACAATTTTACTTCTTCCTTACCAATTTGGATGCCTTTGATTTCTTTTTTTTGCCTTACTGCCCTAGCTGGGACTTCCAGTACAGTGTTGAATAGAAGTGGAAATAGAAGGCATCCTTGTCTGATTCCTGTTTGCAAGGGGAGTGGTTTCAGTCTCTCTCCATTGAGATTAACATTGGCTCTTGATTTTGCAAATACACCCTTTATTATGTTGAGGAATTTCCCTTGTGTATTACTATTTTTCTCAGAGATTTTATCAGGAATGGATATTGGATTTTACCAAATATCTTTTATGCATCTATTGATATGATCATCTGATTCTTTACCTTTATTTTACTTACGTGATGGATGATGTTGATTGTTTTTCTAATGTTGAACCATCCTTGCATACATGTTCTGAATCCCACTTGGTCATGATGTAATTTTTTGATATGCTTTTGGAGTCTGTTGGCTAAGATTTTGTTGAAGATTTTTGCATCTATATTTATGAGGGACATTGGTCTGTAGCTTACCTTTCTGGTGATGTCTTTGCCTGGTTTTGGTATCAGAGTTATGCTTGCTTCATAAAATGAATTTGGGAGGAGTCCATCCTTTTTAGTCTATTTTGATCTTTGTGTCTAAGGTGAGTCTCTTGTAGACAGCATATTGATGGGTTATGTTTTCTTATCCAGTCTGCAGCTCTCTTGTCTCTTGAGTGCTTTATTTAATCCATTTACATTCAGTGTAATTATCAACAAGTACGAGTTTATTGATGTCACTTTGTTATGTGTTTTTTTGTGGTGTTGCTGATTTATTTGTTCCATATCATTTTCTATGCTGAGCTCATTTTGCTTATGAGTTGCCTTAATTATCTCATTCATTGCTGTTGTGTTGTTGTTGTTACGTGCTATCGAGTCGGACCTGACACATAGCAACCCCTCCTTGGGTTTCCGAGGCAGTATCACTACAGAAGTAGATTGCCCCATCTTCCTTCCAGGGAGTGGCTGGTGGGTTTGAACCTCCAGCCTTCTGGTTAGCAGTCAAGTGCCTTAGGCACTACGCAACCAGAGCTCCTATTGTGTTAGTATTTGCTAAGTATTTGTAGCTTGTCCTCTTTTTTTATGTTAATGCAAAGGTTTACTATTTTTTTTGAGGTTACCCTGTAATTTATAATTTTCTTTCCAAGTTTAAAACAGTCTGTTCTGTCTTTCAGTTGTTTGACTTCCTCTCCATTTAGAAATTCTGTAAGTACACTATTTATTCCTTCATTTTCAATTGTAGTTGTCCTCATTTACCAATTGATATATCTGGTTCCCTGTTTATAATCTTGCAAGCTTATTTTACTTTGGATACTTCTTTAACTGGGTTGGTTTCTAGGTTATATCATCATATTTGTTAATTATAGGTTGTTGTTTGCTGTTGTTGGTTCTCTGTCTGAAGGACTCCCTTTAGCATCTTTTGTAAAGTCGGTCTGGTTTTAACAAATTCCCTTAATTTTTGCTTATCCATAAATTTCCATATTGCACTCTCATATTTGATAGACAGTTTTGCTGGGTATGTTAACTGTTTGTTGGATATTTTTTTCTTTCAGGGTTTCATATATACCATCTCATTGTCTTCTTGCCTGTGTGGTTTCTGCTGAGAAATCAGAGCTTAGTCTTATTGGTGGGAGCTCTGGTAGCATAGTGCCTAAAGCACTTGACTGCTAACCAAAAGCCTGGCGGTTCAAATCCACCAGCCACTCCTTGGAAGGAAGGTTGGGTAATCTACTTCTGTAGTGGTACTGCCTTGGAAACCCAAGGAGGAGTCACTATTGAGTTGGGTCTGACTCGACAGCACATAACAACAACAAGAAGTCTTGTTGGTTGCTATTTATAGGTAACTTTTTGTGTATCCCGTGCTGCTTTCAAGATTCTTTGTCTTTGGTTTTGGTGAGTTTGATGATGATATGTCTTGGTGTTTTTCTTTTGGGGTCTATCCTGTTTGGGGTTCATTGAACTTCTTGAATGGATATATTCTTTTATCATACTAGGGAAGTCCTTTTCCAACAAATCTTAGACAATTTTCTCAGTGGTTTTATCTGTCTTTTCCTGTTCTGGAATTGTGATTATATGTAGGTTATTCCTCTTGATGGTATCCCACATGAATCTTTGGCTTTCTTCGTTATGTGTTGATCTGATTTATCCCTTAACAATGTAACACCTAAAACATTTGGCTGGTAACCCAGAAGGCTGGTGGTTCAAACCCACCAGTCATTCCTTGGAAGGAAGATTGGGCAATCTATTTCCATAGTGATATTGCCTTGAAAACCCAAGGAGGGGTTTTTCTGAGTTGGATCTGACTCAATGGCAGTGAGGTTTTTTTTTTTTTTTTTAATTGAGATATTTGTCTTCTCATTAATTCTGTCTTCCATTGATTTGATTCTGCTCTTTTGCCCATTCAGTATGTTATCTATTTCTGAAATCTTAGTATTAATCCTGTTTTCTGTTTTTGTATCATTTCTAATTTTGTGTTTATTTTGTCAGTTTATTCTTGTGTTATTTTCCTAGAGTTTTGTCATTGTTTTCCTTGATGTATCTCTCAATCCATTGAAGGTGCTCAAATATAATCCTTTTCAGTTCCTTATCAGTGGGTTTGAATGCTGCTTCTTCCTCAGGGATGTTTTCAGGTTGGTATTCTGGTCCCTTGTTTCTACTATTTTATCTTCCTTTTAGGTGTGCACTGTGATGGTCTGTTTTCTCTGAGACATTGTGGTGGTGTATTTATGTTTATTTTGTGGTTGTATATAGATGTGATATACAGATCCCCCCCCTTTATTTGTTTAGATATATCTGTGTGAACAGGGTATTATGCTCCTTTATTCACTAATTGTTAGCATTTAGGCACTCACCTCCTGTCTCCTGGTGGGTGTAATAGAGAATGAGAGTGTGTACACAGACATTTGTTAGCTGTTCCTAAAGAGCAATTGAGGGAGTTGAGTGGTATTAGCGGCTGTTTATGTTTGGTCAGTTGGTGCACAAGCAAGTGGTACCCCTCACTAAGTGGATGGGGCTTCAGGAGGTTCAGCCATGGTTGGGTTGTGTAGGAATGGTTGCTAACTCCCACTCACTTAGCCAAAAATTTAAAAACCCACCAATAAAAAAATCAAAAGAAGAACAAAAAATCAAGCCACATAAATAAACAGGAACAATCACACACACACATACAAAAGACAAATAAGACGAAACATTTTCAAAATATGTTAAAAAAAAAGGATAAAAAAAGGTAATGCAAAAGAGAGAAAACAAAAAAAGGTACACTATCTGGTGAGGGCAGAATGAAAGAAAACAGCAAGAGTAAAAGAATAGAGAAAACTGCAAAAGGAAGAATCATGGGAAGAAGCAAAAGAAAGAAAAAACAAGGGATCCAGGAAAAGGGAAGAGTAAAAGGAAAACAATAACAAGAACCAGGGATGGGAAAGAGGAAAAAACTGGGGGGGGGGGGCGGGTAAAAAAAGAGGAAGAAAGGAGGAAGATAAAAATAATTATTTAAAAACATACAGAAACAAAACTGTTGGGGGCGGGGCACAGCAGCACCCATGTTCTGCCATGGCACAGGCTAGCATGGAACCCCCTCAAGTGAAGAAGGTGGGTGGAAGTGGGAGTGGTGGTAGCCACACCCTTATTCACCAAAAGGGCACAGGGTACAAGAGTAACAGGAATATTGTACCTCTCTGGTCGTCAGTCTCCAATGCAGTTGTCTTTGCAGTCTTCAGCAGGTAGAGCCTACTATCAGGTCATAGTCCAAGCAAGAAAACCACCTGCACACATTCAAAATGTTGGCCACTTGGAAACATCCAAAGTGGCTGTGCCCTTAGGACAGCTTCTGGCTGTCTACATGTCCGCCTGTCCCCTTCCTTGTTGTTCTCCCTTCTAGTTGTCAGGCAACAATTTAGCCCTTCCCTGTGCAGCCTTGGTGAGCAGAGCTGATTCTTAGGTTGCTATCAGGGAATATTCAAAATGGATGTGCCCTGAGGACAGCTGGCAGTACGCAGCTCCATTTGTCTCCTTACTGACTGTTTCATTCAGGTTCTTCTACAGGTTGGTATTTATTCCACTTCTTTATCTTTCCTTTCAAAGTTTAGGGTTCCAGGATTGTCTTCTGTATCGGTTTCAGTTGGTTTCTCATTGCTTTGTTGCAGAGGGTCTTTGTAGCTTATCTGCGTATTCCACCATCTTCTGAAACTCCCCTTGGCTGTAATCTTAATGGAAGCAGATCTCCAGGTCTTTTTCCTGCAGAGCCACTAGGGGGATTTGAACCTCCAACTGTTTGGTTAGTAGCCAAGAGTATATATAGGAGAGTATATTTGAGTGTATAATAGAAGCCTGCAATAGAGTGGGAGCATTTTGGAGTCATTAAGAAACCCTGTCTCAGGTAAAATTAAAACACTATTATATTAGGGCAGCTAGAGATGCTGTCCCAGGATATGAACAAATGGGTCTTTGTATATAAATAACACTGATAACAGCTTTTTGAGGAATAAAACTAAAATCAATCTTTGCACCACTAGGGCTCCTGGTGGAGAAATTAACCTAGTACTAATTTTCTTCATTGCTTTGGATTTTTGGTTATTGGTTTTTCTGGAATGTAAAGTTCTTTTGTTTTGAATATGTCTTTCTTTATCTCAGCTCATGGCTCTTTGTGATTTTGTGCTTACCTTCTTGAGGTCTTCTAGTCCATAACCAATTTCTAATATATCTGTTCAAGGATGCCAGCCAATAAAGTGGACATGTGGTAAATGTAGTCATTGTGGAAGCTGTGGGCTTAGCTCAGGATTTTGATGAAAGCTATATCCGACTTTCCTAGTTACGCAATTTCATATAAAACTTGTTGTTGTTGTTGTTGTTGTTGTTATGTGCCGTTGAGTCAAACCCGACTCATAGCGACCCCTCCTTGGGTTTCTGAGGCAGTATCGCTATGGAAGTAGGATTGCCCAACCTTCCTTCCGAGGAGTCGCTGGTGGGTTTGAACCACCAGCCATCTGGGTAGCAGGCAAGTGTCTTAGCCACTATGCTACCAGAGCTCCCATATAAAACTTAGGCAGTAATATTATTTACATTGTAATTTTTTAGAGGCTAGGGTTTTCACCCTAGCTACTGAGTTCCTAGTACTCTGGTTTGGTTTTGGTCTTTCACTTCATTTAAACAGACAAACTGTAGAGTTGATTTTGACTTATGTAGACCTCATGTGTGTGGGCATAGAGCTGTGCTTCATAGGGTTTTTAGTAACTGAATTTTTGGAAGTAAATTGCTGGGCCTTTCTTGTGGAGTCCCTCTGAGTAGACTCAAACCTCCAACCTTTGTAGCAGCTTAGTACAATTAACCATTTGCACCACCCATGGAATCCTCACTTTGTGTAGGCCCTTTTAATTCTCAGTGGTGGTTCAGTGGTAGAATCCTTACCTTTTATATGGGAGACCTGGTTTGATTCCCAGCCAGTGCACCTCAAGTGTAATCACCACCCATCTGTCAGTAGAGTCTTGCGGGTAGCTGTGATGTTGGATAGGTTTCAGCAGAGCTTTGAGACTAAGACAGACTAGGAAGAAAGGCCTAGTGAACTACATCCAAAAATTGGACATTGAAAATCCTGTGGATCACAGTGATTCCATTTGACACTGACTAAGGGAATGGCACAGGACTGTTACCATTTTGTTCTTTTGTGCATGGGGTCATTATCATAAGTCGAGAGCAGTGACTTCACCGCGTCTAACAATTCTCGTTAAATATCTCACCGCCTTCAGCTTGCAATTTAGCAGATCTTTGTGACTGTAGTTCTTCCTCATTGCTTGACATTTTTCTTTCTGGTCCTTGAATATTTTGTGGTAATGGTGCTTTCTTTTAGTGGGACTATGATTTTCAAAGGGAGCTCTGGTAGCATAGTGGCTAAGGCACTTGACTGCTAACCAGAAGGCTGCCGGTTCAAACCCACCAGCCACTCCTCGGAAGGAAGGCTGGGCAATCCTACTTCCGTAGTGATACTGCCTCGGAAACCCAAGGAGGGGTCGCTGTGAGTCGGGGCCGACTCGATGGCACATAACAACAACAACAACAATGACTTTCAAATGTTCTCTTGTCATTTTTATACAATTGGAAATGGAGAAAGGGGCAAATAGAATTAATTTTATTCTTTAAAATACAATTTTTAAAATTTTTTATTGTGATTTGGATGCTATTTTATAAGACATAATTGTACATTCAACAGTTCATGTACATTTTGTTTGGTGACACTGATTATAATCCCCACAATGTACCAGCTCTCCTCCCGCTTCTTATGTGTAATTACCCTTTCCTTCCCTATGTCCTTACCTATGCATTCCTTCCTGCCTAGCTTTTTCTTCCTGTGCAGATACTGCTCTTCTGATCATCCATGGTTGACTCTTTTAAAGGGTTCATCTCACTGGTGTTCAGATCATAGCCTTGTCTATTGTTTGGCTCAGAGTTGAGCCATTCATTAGAGTGAATCTAATTCCAGGCCTGCAAATATTTCTTCCTTCATTTCAATTTCAGTATCAGTTTTTCAGAAAAGAATCACAGCTGAAGTCATAGACATTGAAAAAAAAATATTGACATAGGTTTTCAGTCAAGTCCTAAGCTAACTCAGCTTGCTTTGTGACTGAATCCCCATATTAATTAAAATACTTGTATCCTAAAAATATTCAGAATTGATTTCTTAAAAAGTGATACTAAATAGAATAATTTTCAAATATGAATATGTATAAAGATAAAATCTCAAGTAAAAATGTAAATTTATAAGTATGTGTTAATCAAACCAAACTTGTTGCCCTTGAGTCAATTCCAATTCACAGTGACCCTATAGGACAGGGTGTAACTGTCCCATAGGGTTTCCAAGAAGCTCTGGTGGTGCAGTGAGTAAGATATTCGGATGCTAACCAGAAGGCTGGCAGTTGAAACCCACCAGCTGCTCCGCAGGAGGAAAATGAGGCAATCTACTTCCAAAAAGATTTACAGCCTTGGAAACCCTATGGGGGTCACTGTGAGTTGGAATTGACTTGATGGCAGTGTAAATGGGGTCACTATGAATTGGAATTGATTTGACAGCACCTAACAACAACAACAACAACAAAATTTATTGAAGGACTGCAACATACTTGGCACTCCAGCAGTCTATGATAATGCAGGGATGAGCAAATCTAAATAAAAGGTACCTGTCCTCATGGCTTAATTGTTTTATCGGGGAGACAAACATAAGTCAGATCATCATAGAAGAAGTGTAAAATTAAACTGTGATATATACTGAAAACCAGAGAACAGTTGATGTCTTTGAATTGTGGTGTTGGTGAAGAATACTGAAAATACCATGGACTGGAAGTAAGAATGGCCAGACTTCCTCTCTACTTTGGTCATGTTGTCAGAAGGGACCACTTCCTGGAAAAGGATGTCATGCTTGGTAATGTAGAGGGTCAATGAAAAAGGAGAAGACCCTCAATAAGATGGATTGACAAAATGGCTGCAATGATGGGCTCGAGTATAGTGAGGATGGTGCAGGACCAGGCAGTGTTTATTCTGTTGTACATAGGGTCACTATGAGTCAGAGCTGACTAGATGGCATCTGACAACAACATATGCCATAAAAGAAGGTAACATGGCTATCAGGTAATATGATAATGAGGAAATTAACTTAAATCAATACATTTATAGGGAAGATTCTCTGAATAATGTGTTACTGAGATGAATTATTATTTTTTTTTAAACACAGTTAGCCAGGGCCTAAAGGCATTATTCTGTTGCCAGATATGTGATGAAACATTGATATGCTGTTTGTGGAGTTTCAGTTCTTAGTGTTTTTCAAACATACAGTGAGGCATAGCAATGTAGATTGCTTCTTTTTTGGGGGCTTAACAATGTTCAATTCCTTTTTTTTTTTTACGATTTTATGTGTCACAGATGAACTATGTGCTTAGCCTTTGGAATCTGAGATGGTAAAGTCATGCTTTTAAATTAAGATCCAGTCTCACTGCTGTAGAGTTGAATCTGACTGATAGTGATCCCTCCTTGTGTTTTCAAGATGGTAATCTCTATGGAAGTAGATTGCCTAGTCTTCAAAGGAGTGGCTGGTGGGTTTGAACTGCCAGCCTTCTGGTTAGCAGTCAGATGCCTTAGGCACTACGTCACCAGAGCTCCCTAAGCTCCAGTAGGAGCTACATATGATTGCAAAGGACCTGTTATATTACTGTTCTTTTGTTTGTTCCTACCCCTAATCTGTCACTTTGTTAAACTCTGGTGGCTTGCATATTGATGTGAGGCTAGAGCTATGCCACTGCTATTTCAGATACCAGCAAGGTCACTCATGGTGGATAGGTTTCAGCAGAGCTTCTAGGTGAAGACAGACTGGGAAGAAGGACAGGACCATCCACTTCTGAAAAAACTGGCCACTGAAAGTCTTATGAATAGCAGTAAAACACTGATACATTACTGGAAAACTTTATGAATAGCTGTGTTTATTCATTTATCGAGCAAGTATTTGTTCATATATTGACTTATCTGCAGAGCACTGAATTAGCTTCTGCTGTAAGTGAGCTTGACAACAATGAAATTTGTAGTTGTTGCAGTTATTCACAGTTAATTGAGTGTGCAAGAACCATGGTGGATAGTGGTTAAGTGCTTTGCTGCTAATTGAAAGATCGGCAGTTCAAACCCGCCAGCTGCTCCTCAATATAAAGATGTGGCAGTCTCCTTCTGTAAAGATTACAGCCTTGGAAAGAAACCCCAGAAGGCAATTCTAGTCTGTCTTAAAATGTTGCTGTGACTTGGAGTTGACTGTCTGCAGTGGGCTTGTTTTTTGGGTTTTAATATAATGTACTCACTGAAAATTGAACTGTGCTGGGGTACTGGTTTTATTTATGTAAATAATGGTAGCTGTGAAATTCCTGCATATGGGAACTGTGCAGAGGGACGACTACCTGTATATGCATAATGATAGGAATGACCCAATAGAGATGGACCACTTTATGCTGAAGAGAAAGGAAAGAATTCATTCATGTAACATATTTATTGAGAGCCTGGAATATGTTTGGCACTCTTCTAGGTTCTGGATATAAATCAATGAGCAACCATCAGGGTTACAAAATAAGTAAACTATATATAACATAAAATTTAATCATTTGAATGGAGACACTTTATTGGGATGTAATCACTTGTGTACAATTCAGTGTTTTGTAGTGTATTTATAAGTTGTGTAACCATCACTATAATTTCACAGCAGTTTTACCACTCCATAAAGAAACCTCGTACCCATTCACACTTATTCCACTAATGTATTTTCTATCTTTATGCATTTGTCTAGTATCATGTTTCATGTAAGTGAGATTATACAGTAATTGTCCCTTTGGATTTGCCTTATTTCATTTAATAAAAGTTTTCAAGAGCGTATATTAGTACTTCATTCTTTTTTTATGACAGATAATACTCCAATGTATGGGTACATACCACATTCAGTTGAGGTGTTATTTTTTTGGCTTTTATGGGTATTGCTGTTTGAACGTTTGTATGCAAGAAAGAGGAAAAAGAGGGGTGGGAATGAAATGCTATGGAGAGAATGGTATGGTTGCAGTTTGAAAAAGCATGGCCAGTGAAAGCTTACAGAGAATTTGAATACTGAGCAGACACTGGAAGGAAGTGGAGGAGCTATCCTTTAGGTTGCATTATGCTCAGTTGGTTGAGGAACAGCAAGGAAAGGTGGAAAGGAAGCCACTTTACCAACCCCTTCCCTCCCCCCCCCCCCCAAAAAAAAAAACCAAACCCACTGCCGTCCAGTTGATTCTGACCCATAGCAAACCCCCGTTGGGTTTCTAAGGTGGTAAATCATTATGGAAGTAGATTGCCCTGTTTTCCTTCTGCGGACTGGCTGGTGGGTTTGAACCCCCAGCCTTCTGGTTAGCAGTCGGATGCATTAGGTATTTTGCCGCCAGAGCTTCTCGGGGAACAATCAGAGTTGAGGTCAGAGAAGTACTACAATTTGGATCATGTAGGCCCCTTTTAGTCCTTTCAAGGATTATAATATTACTTTCCAAGTTGGTTACTGAGAGGAATAAATAAACAGACTACTTCAAATAAACATTTGGAACAGGTCCTGACTATTCCTAGAGACTTAAACATTCACAGGGATATCTATCCTTCTCTCCGTCCCTTCCTCCCTCCCCACTTTACATAGGAGGGAAATAATGGCACAGAAAAAGGTTAAATAATTTACCCAAGTCATGTATGAATGGGATTAGGATTTGAACCTAAGTAACTTGGTTGTAGAGCACATTCTAACCACTTTTTTAGTCTCTGCCCAAGGAATGATGGTTGAAGTAATGGTAGTAAGAAACATAAACTCATCATGAAGTGGTAGAGGAGTGATTAGGGGTTCAGTATATAATATCAAGTAGGACTTGTAAGTGTTAAAGTTTGGAGACCTGAGCTTTAAGAAAAAGTCTTTGAAGAAGGAGGGAGGAGAAGTTATATTGATGTCGAATTAGGTGGCAAAAGAGAGCATTGATATTAGTCTTACCTTTGTTGTTGTTACGTGCCATTGAGTCGGACCCAACTTATAGCGACTCCTCCTTGGGTTTCTGAGGCAGTATCACTATGGATGTAGATTGTCCAATCTTCCTTCTGAGGAGTGGCTGGTGGGATTGAACTTCCAGCCTTCTGGTTAGCAGTCAAGTGCCTTAGGCACTATGCTACAAGATTCATACTTGAAATATGTGAGTTGGGAGGGGAAAAAAAAATAGTAACACCTGACAAAGCCTACATTCCATAGAGATACAGGAGAAAACAATGCCATTAGGAAATAGCTAGCCATGTTTCAGTTAAGGAAACATGGGGAAAGTTACTCCTTAGCATGGGTGGAATCATTGCCTTTGAGTTTGGAAATGTAAAGAGAAAGGCTTGGGAGGATTGAGGATGGTAATATGGGGACAGTCATTCCAGTGATGGCATCTTGAGCTTCTGATAGTGCATAAGGTGAACGAGGATAATAATATATGATAGAGTCAATTCTAATATTCTCTAGCAGTAGTTAGAAAACCACTAAAGCTGCTAAATAGGGACCCACTGGGCAAACATCATACCAAAGTGGCTTGGCATTTCTTCGGTGAAAGCAACCATACAAACTTTAAAGACATTTATTTTGAATGTTTGGAAATTGTAACAACTTTCTTTTTCTTTTTTGTAAAACAGGATGGCTTGAATTCCTTGGTCCTTGATTTGGATTTTCCTGCTTTGAGGAAAAACAAGAATATAGATAATTTCTTAAATAGATGTAAGTTGTATTTAAACTTTATTATCTGATCACATAGCTGTACTATTGATGAGATTACTGTTTGAGTAATATGATACAGTCCACAAACTATTAAAATTTTTTTTAGTTCATCACTTAATTTATTTAAAAACCCATACTTTTTTCAAAGAAAACTATAAAACTAAATAGTAGTATGATGCACAGTGATGTATACACAGTTTTATGTAAACTATTAAGACTTTCACTATTTCAGGACAGGTTCTTCATAGCATTTGCAAACATTTTAAATGAATGGCGCCTGGAATAAAATTCATCCCCAGGGGCAGTCTCTCAGCCCAGTAGTTAACAAGATGTACATGCAGACCACTTAACCCAGGATGCTGCACCCACACTCTCAATGGTAATTCATCTCTCAGAGCAAGAGACCATGGGACACCAAAGGACCAACATTCAGACTGAGAAAATGCATGACAAACAAGAGTGCATAATTATGAGGGGCATAGGAGGAGGGTTGCAGGGTAGGGAGGGGAGGAGACTGGGTTAGGTTGGACATGGCGAATGGGGAATGAAACTAAATGTATGCGTGACGTTGAATGTAAAACAAGCTTTTAAAAAATAAAAAATAAAAAAAAAACAAAGCATTCCTCTCTTTTCCAACTTAAAAAAAAAGTTTAAAATGAATATTGATAATTTTAAGACTTTGCTTTATATTACCTAGAAGGCCTAATGAGCTTATATTTGTGTAAATGTAGACAGTTTAGTGCAGTTAATGAAAAATAGTATGATGACAATTATTTCATAAAAGTGGTTAACTCTTAATAAATACTTGGCAGTATAGATGACACAATGAAAGTGTAAATGAAGTTGAATTCTAAGAGTAAGAAATTCCTAAAGCCAGTATGATAATCATTTATATTTTCATAATAAACTCTTAAATTTGGAATTGTCAGAGATTAGGATATTATCCTAAATCAAACAATTTTCTTTATAGTTACAATATATAGAGTTAACATATTTCACTTAAGTAGTGTATTAAAATTCACTACTAAAATTAACCTGGGAAGTAATTTAAAATTTCTGTCATGATTCGGAATGCACACCTGGATTGCTTGGGTCATCACTCTGTAGCTTATCTGACTTGCTACCTTTTAATAATCGGTATTATTTGTTTATGTGTATTAATAAACCATAGGGTTTTTGATTCATTGGTATTAGATTAGTTAATATCTTAAGATATTTAAACAGCATTGTAAACTTACAGGTTTAAACTAATGGTTTAACTGAAAAACTAAGTTTTGCTTCTTAAAATAAAAATTTGTTTATAGATATGGTGATTTTTAAAAGTATTGTTTAAATATTGATATTACAAATATGGTGATTTTTTAAATTATAGATGAGAAAATTGTGAAGAAAATCAGAGGTCTACAGATGAAGGCAGAAGACTATGATGTTGTAAAAGTCATTGGAAGAGGTGCTTTTGGTGAAGTCCAATTGGTAATACAGTTTTTTTTCCTTTCTTTCTATTACTTTTTTATGGACATCATGGTTTTGTGAAACATCAATAACAGCTTTGTGAATCTAATTTCTGTGCCCATGCCAGAAATTGGCTTTATGAACTTAGTCTGCCATTCTGTCTCTGAGAGCCTCCGTATTCCCATCTATGCCACAAGGGAATTGTGCTATAAACACCAGGTCTCTTTCAGTCTGCATCAATATGATTTAGAATAAGGGCCAACTTGGTTTCACATATAAATTTTCAGTCAGAACTACTGTCTTTTAATGTAGTGTTTTCAGTTTAATTACATACTTACTTCACTAACTGAGATTGATTTAGATACGTGAGACATCCAACTAAGACTTTTTAATTACTAAAAATAAATCTTAAATTTATCTTTGTAGGCCAAAGTGCTACCAATGTGAAATGTTATAATTTCCATTTTTCTCACTTCAGTGTATAAAACTCTTCTACCTTTTATCCTTATGGTTAAATTACAGAGAGTCATGTTCTGTTGGGGAGCTCTGGTAGTGTAGTGCCTAAAGCACTTAACTGCTAACCAGAAGGCTGGCAGTTCAAACCCACCAGCTACTCCTCAGAAGGAAGATGGGGCAATCTACTTCTGTAGTGATACTGCCTCAGGAACCCAAGTAGGGGTCACTATGAGTCGGGTCCGACTCGACGGCACATAACAACAACAACAACAACAACACATTCTGTTGCTTTGCTCAACAATGGTACTCCTTTTGATGGAGCAATGAGAAAAGCAATGCTTTTAGTATAAGGTAGTATGGATTTCCCTAAGAACAAGTAATGAGAGGCTAACCGTTTTCTTCTCTTCATTTCTTTGTTTATTGGACTTGAACTAGATGTAATACATGTGTGCATTAGGGTGCTACAATCAGTGTAATATATATATTTGACAAAATCTGACGTATATGAGGACAATATGGAGACATAGCAACTGTATAATTGTATGGTTAGACACTTTATAACTGATTTAATGCTGTACAAGCAGTCTCTGGATTAAGGACAATTCTGATTAGCTATTAAGCCAGGCTTTGAACTGATTTGAACCACTTCTGTCATGGACAAGGGAGCAAAAGAGAAACCGATCTGAATTTTTACCATTTGGGTGATTTGTCACAGTATCTGGAATGGAAATATTAGAGGTCAAAGCCCTGGAATGGGAGACTTGGAAGAGCTGTTGTTGTTAGGTGCCGTAGAGTTGGCTCTGACTCACAGTGACCCTACGTACAACAGAACAAAACACTGCCCAGTCCTTTGTCAGCCTCACAATCCTTGCAACACCCGAGCCCATTGTTGTAGCCACTGTGTCAGTCCATCTCATTGAGGCCTTCCCCTTCTTCACTGGCACTCCACCTTACCAAGCATGATATCCTTCTCCAGAGAATGGTCACTTCTGACAACATGACCAAAGTAGGTGCAACAAAGTCTGTCCATTCTCGCTTCCAAGGAGCACTTCTGTCAGGACAGATTTGTTGGTTCTTTTGGCAGTCCATGGTACTTTCAGTATTTTTCACCAACACCATCACTCAAAAGCATCAACTCTTCTTTAGTCTTCCTTGTTCATTGTCCAGCTCTTATACACATATGAGACGATTGAAAATACTGTGTCTTGGATTAGATGCACATTAACTTTCAAGGAGACATCTTTGCTCTTCAGCACTTGAAAGAGGTCCTTTGCAGCAGATTTTCCCAGTACGACACGTCTTCTGATGTCTTGACTGCTGCTTCCGTTGGTGTTGATTGTGGAACCAGGTAATATGAAATCTTTGACAACTTCAGTCTTTTCTCCATTTATTGTGATGATGCTTATTGGTCCAGTTGTGAGGATTTTCCTTTTTATGTTGAAGTGTAATCCATACTGTAGACTGTAGTCTTTAATCTTTATCAATAAGTGCTTTAGAGTCATCCTCACTTTCAGCAAGCAAAGTTGTGTTGTCTGTGTATCGCAGGTTGTTAATAAGTCTTCCTCCAATCCTGATGCTGTGTTCTTCCTCTTATAGTCCAGATTCTTGCATTATTTGTTCAGCCTGCAGATTAGTAAGTATGGTGAAAGGAAAGAACCCTAGCATACTTCATTTCTGATAAAGCATGCAGTATCCCCTTGTTCTGTTCAAACGACAGCCTCCTGGTCTATGTACAGGTTCCTCATTAGTACAATTAAATGTTCTGGAATTCCTGTTTGTCTCATTGTTATCCTTTATTTGTTATGATCCACATGATCAAATGCATTCGCATAGTCAGTAAA
Organism: Orycteropus afer afer; assembly: GCF_000298275.1. Taxonomy (NCBI): domain Eukaryota; kingdom Metazoa; phylum Chordata; class Mammalia; order Tubulidentata; family Orycteropodidae; genus Orycteropus; species Orycteropus afer. Next base: position 3,626,577 of record NW_006921612.1, read on the forward strand.
ATACAAGCAAACATCATTCTGGTATTCTTTGCTTTGAGCCAAGATCCATCTGACATCAGCAATGATAATCTTTATTCTATGTCCTCTTCTGATTCCAGCTTGCATTTCTGGAAGTTCTCTGTCAATATACTGCTGCAACCATTTTTGAATTATTTCTTCAGTAAGATTTTACTTGCATGTGATACTGTTTGATAATTACAACATTCTGTGGGATCACCTTTCTTTGGAATGGATACAGATATGGATCTTTTCCAGTCAGTTAGCCAAGTAGCTGTCTTCCAAATTTCTTAGCATAGTCAAGGGAGTGCCTCCAGTGCAGCATCTGTTTGTTGAAACATCTTAGTGGGTATTCCATCAATTTCTGCAGCATTGTTTCTTGCCAGTTCCTTCAGTACAGCTTTGACTTCTTGCTTCAGTGCCATTGATCCTTGGTCATATTACCACTGCTTGAAAGGGATGAACATCAACCAGTTCTTTTTGGTACAGTGACTCTGTATATTCCTTCCATCTTCTTTTGATACCTCCTGCATTATTCAATATTTTGCCCATAGAATCTTTCAGTATTGTAACTTGAGGCTTGATTTTTTTCTTTAATTCTTTCAGCTTGAGAAATGATGGGTGTGTTCTTCCCTTTTGGTTTTCTAACTCCAGGTCTTTGCACATTTCATTACAGTAATTGACTTTGTCTTCTTGAACTGCTCTTTGACATCTTCTGCTCAGCTCTTTTATCTTGTTATTTCTTCTGTTTGCTTTAGCTACTCTCCATTCAAGGGCAAGTTTGAGAGTTTCTTCTGACATACATTTTGGTCTTTTCTTCCTTTGCTGTCTTTTTAGTAACCTTTTGCTTTCTTCATGGATGATGTTCTTGATGTTATCCTACAGTTCCTCTGGTTTTTGGTCATTGGAGTTCAGTGTATCAAATCTGTTCTTTAGATGGTCTCTGAATTCAGGAGGGATATGGTCAAGGTCATATTTTGGCTCTCATAGACTTGTTTTAATTGTCTTCAACTTCAAGTTAAACTTGCATGTGAGCAGTTGATGGTCTGTTACACAATCAGCTGCTGGCCCTGTTTTGCCTGAAGACATTGAGCTTCTCCACTGCCTCTTGCCACAGATGTACTCAGTCTTATCCCTGTGTACTCTGTCTGGTAAAGTCCATGTCTATAGCTACTGTGTTGTTGAAAAAAGGTATTTGTGATGAATAAGTAAGTTGTTGGTCTTGGAAAATTCTATCATGTGATTTCCAGCATCATTTCTATCACGTTGGCCATATTTTCTAACTTGCAGTGATTCTTCTTTGTTTCCAACTTTTGCATTCCAGTCATCAGTGATAATCAACACATCTTGATTGCATGTTTGGTCAATTTTAAGCTGCACAAGTTGGTAAAAATCTTCAATTTTCTCATCTTTGGCATTGGTGGTTGGTGCATACATTTGAATAATAGTAGTGTTAACTAGTCTTCCTTGTAGGCGTAAGGATATCATCTTATCACTGACAACATTGTACTTCAGAATATATCTTGAAACATTCTTTGTAATGATGAATGCCACGCCATTCCTCTTCAGTTTTGTCATTCGTGCCATAGTAGATCATATGGTTGTCTGATTCAAAATGACCTAAACCAGTCCATTTCAGCTCACTAATGCCTAGGATATCAATTTTTATGTGTTCTATTTCATTTTTGACAACTTGCAGTTTTCCTTGGTTCATGTTGTTGTTTGCCGTCGAGTCGGCCCCGACTCATAGCGACCCCTCCTTGGATTTCCGAGGCAGTATCACTACGGAAGTAGGATTGCCCAACCTTCCTTCCGAGGAGTGGCTGGTGGGTTTGAACCGCCAGCCTTCTGGTGAGCAGTCAAGTGCCTTAGGCACTATGCTACCAGAACTCCTCAACAATCTCATTTTTGACAACTTGCAGTTTTCCTAGGTTCATACTTCATACATTCCATGAATGGCTGTTTGCAGGTATTTCTTCTCTTTCCATTTTGAGTTGTGCCACATCAGCAAATGGAAGTTCTGAAACCTTTACTCTATCCACATCATTAAGATTGGCTCTGTTCTGAGGAGGCAGCTCTTCCCCAGTCGTATTTTGAGTGCCTTCTGACCTGAGGGGCTCATCTTCTGGCCCTATGTTGGACATTGTTTCAGGGATACTCATAAAGTTTTCTAGTAATATATCAGACATGGTTTTACTGATATTCATAAGGTTTTCACTGGCCATTTCTTTGAGAAGTGAATGGCCCCTTCCTTCTAAGGCTGTCTTAGTCTGGAAGCTCCGCTGAAACCTGTCCACCATGGGTGACCCTGATGATGTTTGAAATAATGGTGGCATAGCCTCCAGGTTCACAGCAACACATAAGCCACCATAGTATAACAAACTGATAGATGAGTGGTGGGGAAGTGGTATAGTGATCCTTTTCAAACCACCAGCCATTCTTTGGAAGGAAGATGGGGCAGTCTACTTCCGTAGTGATACTGCCTCGGAAACCCAAGGAGGGGTCGCTATGACTTGGACATATAACAACATGAATGCATGCGATTGGATTATTGGCAAGACTGTAGAGAACCATACTTACTCAGAGTGATGCAGTTGGCACCATTTTTTAATTTTATTTTTATTGTTTTTTGTGAACGTTTACAGAGCAGATTCATTTTCAGAGAACAGTTTATGCACTTTTGTTTCATGACATTGATTGCAGTCGCCATAACGTAACAGCTGTCTTTTCACTTCTTCCCTGTGGTTACTTTTCCCTATGTCCTTTCCTATACATTCCTATCCTATGACCTATCTCCCTGTGCCAGTATTACCCTTCTGATCTCCCATGGTTGATTGTTCTAAGGAGTGTACCTACCTGTGTAAAATATTCACCCTGTATGCCTATCTGTTGCGTGGCTAGAAGTGAGTTCAGTACCAGGCCTGAAGGGTGAGTAGGGGGCATAGTCTTAGGGATTTCTATCAGACCAGTAAGCCTGTTCTTTTTTTTCTTAAATGATTTTGAGTTTTGTTCCACAGTGTTTTCCCACTCTATCCAGTATCTCCTATTTTGACCCTTTTTTTGAGTGGCTGATGGTTGTAGCTGGGCACCATCTAGTACTTCTGGTCTCAAGATTCATGTAGGCTAAGGTTTGCATGGTCCACTAGTCCCTTGGACTAGTAGTTTCCATGTGTCTTTGATTTTCTTCATTTTTCTTTGTTCCATATGAGGAGAGACCAATCCTTGTATCTTAGATGACCACTTGAAAGCTTTTAATACCCTAGTTGCTACTCACCAAAGTAGGATGTTGAACAATGTTTTTGTGTAGTATGTTATGCCAGTTGAGCTATACGTCCCCTGTGACCATATTCTTGAGCCCACGGGTCCACTGACTTGTTTCCTCAAGGTGTTTGGCTGTGGCTAGAAAGTTATCCAAGCTTTGCTGTGTTAGGTCTATTATATATATGGATATTCTTATAGTACATACAACTATGGATGTAGAAATACTATTTGCCAGACTTTTATATGGTCATGGTGTATTTCCTTTTAGCCTGTCCACCTATGTATTCACCTTTAGATTGTTGTTTGTTATTACTGATAATGCAGTGTTGTGTATGTAAAAGTGTTTTTTATCTTTTCTATACCTCTTGTACATTTGCTGTTGGTATATTGCCTTTTTCCCTTCAGCTAAGTCAATAGTGACCTCTTACATATGTAGCATTTTTCCCTCTCCTCCTCTTTTATCCCTGGTAACCAACAAAGTTTCTTTCCATATGTATACCTTTCCTTGACTTTTACAGTAGTGGGCTAATATAGTATTTGTCCATCTGTGATTGACTTATTTCACTCAGCATAAAGTCCTCCAAGTCTTTCCAAATTATGAGGTGTTTTGTGCATTCTTCATTGTTCTATAGGGTTATGTAGGAGTCCATTGTGTATATGTACCATAGTTAGGATATCCCTTGATGGATACTTAGGTTGTTTCCATCTTTTTGGTATTGTGAATAGTGCTATGATGAACATGACTGTGCATATATCTATTTGTATTCTGGCTTTCACTTCTTTACGATACATACCTAGTAATAGGATTGCTGTATCAAATGATATTTCTAACTTTTGAAAGAATCATCATAGTGTTTTCCATAGAAGTTACATCATTTTACAGTCCTGTTAGCAGTGTATAAGCATCCCAGTCTCTCCACATACATCATTACCAGCATTTGTTATTTTCTGTCTTTTTGAACTTTGCTATTATTGCTGTAGTGAGATGGTATCTTATAGTTGTTATATTTGCATTTCTCTAACAGCTAATGATTGCAAACATTTTTTCATGTGTTTGTTGGTTGCCTGAATATCTTTGGTGAAGTGTGTTCATGTCTTCTGTCCATTTTTTTCAATTGGATTGTTTGGCAAGTCCCTTGTCAGATATGTCGTTAGTAGTTTTTTTCTCCCATCTGTAGGTTCTCTTTTTACTCTTCTGGAGAAATCTTTTGATGTATGTAAGAATTTAATTTTTAGAAGGTTCTAGTTATTGAGATTATCTTTGAATGTTTGCGTATTTTTACTTATGTTTAGTAGTCTATATATTGTTGTTATATGCTGTTGAGTCAGACCCAACTCATATATTAAGACCTCTAATTTTTCTTTTTTTGATGAACTTTATACTGTTAGATTTCACATTTAAGTCCTTGATCCATTTTCACTTAGTTTTTATGTGTGGTGTGAGGTGTGGATCTTATTTCATTTTCTGCAAATGCATATCCAGTTTTGCCAGCATCATTAGTTAAAGAGACGATCTCATCCCCATTTAATGGATTGTGGCCCTTTGTCAAAGATCAGCTATCCAAAGGTGGATGGGTCTATTTCTAGGTTCCCAATTCTATTCCGCTGGTCTATATCTTTGTCGCTGTACCAATACCAGCCTGTTTTGACTATTGTGGCTGTACAGTAGGTTTTAGATCTGGGAATATGACACTTCCTACTTCGTTCAGTACTGCTTTGCTTATTCAAGAGCTCTTTCGTTTCCATATAAAATCTAGTGATTGGTTTTTCCATGTCCTTAGAGAATGTTGATGGAATCTGCATCAGGATTACATTGAATATATAGATTGCTTTGGATAGTATTGACATTTTTATAATGTTCAGTTTTCCTGTCCATGAGCATGATAGGTTCTTCCATTTATACAGATCACTTACAGTTTCTTAAAGTAGTGTTTTGTAGTTTTCTTTGTATAGGTCTTTTTTATCCCTGGTATGATAAATTCCCAAATATTTTATCTTTTTGCTGGCTATTGTAAATGGTAAGGTGCTCTGGTGTCATAGTGGTTAAGGCATTTGGCTGCTAACCAGGAGGTCAGTGGTTCAAAACCATCAGCTGCTTCATGGAAGGAAGATGAGGAAATCTATTTCTTTGAAGACTTACTGCCTTGAAAACTTATTGGGGGTTGCCATGAGTCTGAATTAATTAGATGGCAATGGGTTTATTGTAAATGTATTGATTTGCTTATTTTCTTATCAGAGATCTCTCTGCTGGTGTTGAGAAATCCAACTGATTTTTGTATGTTGATCTTCTATCCTGGCACTATGTTAAATCTGTCAGTTTGGCCCAGTAGTTCTCTTACTGAATCTCTTAGATTTTGTATTTATAGATTCATATCATCTGCAAATAGGAATAGTTTTACTTCTTCTTTACCAACTTTTGATGCCTTTTATTTCCCTTTCTTGCCTTATTGCCCTGGCTAGTACTTCCAGTACAATATTGAATGGAAGTGATGGTAGAGGGAGGGCATCTTGTCTGGTTCCCATTTGCAAGGGGAATGCTTTTAGTCTCTTTCCATTGAGATTAATTTTGGTTGTTGGTTTTGCATGTATATGCCCTTTATTATGTTGAATTTCCTTCTATTTTCCTGAGAGTTATGATTAGGAGTTGGTGTTGGATTTTATCAGAACCTTTTTCTGCATCAATTGATATGATTATGTCGTTCTTTTCCTTTTACTTATGTGATGGGTTATGTTGTTTTTCTAACATTGAAACATCCTTGCATACCTGGTATGAATCTTACTTGGTCTTTTTTTTTTTTTTTAAAAAAATTATGTTGTTGGTGTCTGTTGGGTAGCATTTTGTTGAAGATTTTTGCATCTATATTCATTAGAGATAGTGGCTTGTAGTTTTCCATTTTAGTGGTGTCTTTGCCTGGTTTTGGTATCAAGGTTATGCTTGCTTCATAAAATGAATTTGGGAGGATTCCATCCTTTTCTGTGTTCTAGAACCATTTGAGTAGGATTGGTGTCAGCTTTTCTCTGAATGTTTGGTAGAATTTTCCTGTAAATAGATGTTGGCTGGAACTTTTTTTCTGTTGGTAGTTTCTTTATGACCTGTTCAGTTTCTTCTTTTGTTATGGGTCTGCTCAAATTTTCTACCTCAGTCTGTGTTAGTTTAGGTAAGTAGTATGTTTCCAGAAATCTGGTCATTTCTTCTAGGTTTTCAAATTTGTTAGAGTACAGTTCTTCATATCTTCATACTATCCTTTTTATTTTGATTGGATTTGTTGTGACATCTCTGATTTTCTTTCTTATTTCTATTATTTTCAGGACCTCCTTCTTTTTTTTTTTTTTTTCTTTGTTAACTTTTCAAGTGGTTTCTCAATTTTATTAATCCTTTCAAAGAACCAACTTCTGGCCTTGCTGATTTTTTCTAATGCCTTTCTATTTTCTGTTTCATTTATTTCTCCTCAAATCTTGATTATTTCATTTCTTGTGGTGACTGTAAGCTTTTTTTTGCTGCTCTTTTTCTTTTGCATGCTCAACAGGCGTTTATTACTTGCAGAAAAAATAGGACAGGAATGATTAGAACAGCACATATCATCATCAGGATGTTGTTGTTGTTAGGTACCATCTAGTCGGCTCTGGTAGCATAGTGCCTAAGGCACTTGACTGCTAACCAGAAGGCTGGCAGTTCAAACCCACCAGCCACTCCTCAGAAGGAAAGTTGGGCAATCTACTTCTGTAGTGGGACTGCCTTGGAAACCCAAGGAGGGTTCGCTATGAGTCAGGTCGACTCAACAGCAAACAACAACAAGAAGTCAGCTCTGACTTATAGTGACCTATATACAACAGGGAGCTCTGGTAGCACAGTGGCTAAGGCACTTGACTGCTAACCAGAAGACTGGCGGTTCAAATCCATCAGCCACTCCTCGGAAGGAAGATGGGGCAATCTACTTCCGTAGTGATACTGCCTCAGAGACCCAAGGGGGGATCACTATGAGTCAGGTCCGGTTCGATGGCACATAACAACACAACAACAACAACATATACAACAGAATGAAACACTGCCCGTTTTTGCACCATTCTTACAATCTTTACTGTACTTGAGCCCATCGTTGCAGCCACAGTGTCAATTCATCTCATTGAAGGTCTTCCCCTTTTTCGCTGACTCTCTACTTTACCAAGCATGATATCCTTCTCTAAGGATCGGTCCCTTCTGACAATATAACCAAAGAATGTGAAACGAAGTCTTCTTATTCTCGTTTCTAAGGAGCATTCTGGCTGTTTTCCTTCCAAGACAGATTTGTTCGTTCTTCTGGCAGTCTGTGGTATTTTCAGTATTCTTTGCCAACACCACAATTCAAATTTGCTGCTGTTTTTCTAATTGTTGGAGATGTTGGATTAAGGTGTTGACTTTGCTTCTCCCTCCCTCCCAACCTTTTTTCCTAATTAGTTTTCATTTTTTGCAGTGTTTCCTCCCTCCCCAGATAACCAACAAAATTTCCTTCCATATATAAACCTTTCTATAACTTTTTACAATAATGAGCTAATACAATATTTGTCCTTCTGTGATTGACTTATTTCACTCAGTGTAACATCCTCCAAGCTCATCTACTTTCTACGGTGTTTTGCAGATTTGCATTATTCTTTAGTGTTGCATAGTGTTGCATTGTGTGCATGTACCATAGTTTGGTTATCCATTCTTCTGTCGATGGGAACCTAGGTTGTTTCCATCTTTTTGCTATTGTAAATAGTGCTGGGATGAACTTCTTTAGGATATATACCCAGTAATGGGATTGCTGGATCAAATGGTATTTCTAATTCCAGCTTTTTAAGGAATTGCTATACTGCTTTCCATAGTGGTTGTATCATTTGACAGTCTCGCCAACAGTATATGAGAGTCCCAGTCTCTCTACATTCTCTCCAGCATTTGTAATTTTCTGTCTTGTTGAAATTTGCTATTAGTGCTGGGGCAAGTTGGTATGTCATTGTTTTGATTTGCATCTCTCTAATGGCTAATGGGGAGCTCTGGTAGCATAGTGGCTAAGGCACTTGACTGCTAACCAGAAGACTGGCGGTTCAAACCCACCAGCCACTCCTCGGAAGGAAGGTTGGGCAATCCTACTTCTGTAGTGATACTGCCTCGGAAACCCAAGGAGGGGTCGCTATGAGTCGGGTCCGACTCAACGGCACATAACAACAACAACAACAACAACAAATGGCTAATGATCGTGAACGTTTTTTCGTGTGTTTGTTGGTCTGAATATCCTCTTTGGTGAAGTGTCTATTCATATCCTCTGCCTACTTTTTAATTGGATTGTTGGTCTTTTTGTTGTTGAGGTGTTGGTGTTTATAAATTCTAGAGATAAGTCCCTTGTCAGATATGTTTTTGCCAAATATTTTTTTCTAATCCGTAGGTTCTCTTTTTTCTCTTTTGGAGAAGTCTTTTGAAGCACATAAAAATTTAATTTTTAGAAAGCCTCATTCATCTAGTTTATCATCTGCTGTTTGTATATTTTGGGTTGTGCTTGAGAGTCTATTTATGCCATAAATTAGGGTCCCTAAATTTGTCCCTACTTTTTCCTTGAGGGACTTCATAGTTTTAGGTTTCACATTTAAGTCTTTGATCCATCTGGAGTTAGTTTTTATGTGTGGTGTGAGGCATGGATCTTGTTTCCTTTTCCTGCAAATGGATATCCAGTTTTGCCAGTATCATTTATTACAGAGACTATCTCTTCCCCATTGAATGGATTTTAGCCCTTTGTCAGAAGTCAGCTGACCATAGGTTGATGGAGCTGTTTCTGGGTTCTCAATTTTATTCCACTGGTCTATATGTCAGTCGTTGTACAATACCAGGTTGTTTCGACTACTGTTGCTGTATAGTAGGTTTTTAGATCCGGGAGCATGAGACCTCCTACTTTGTTCTTCTTCTTCAATAGTGCTTTGCTTATCCAAGGCCTCTTTCCTTCCATATAAAATTAGTGATTGTTTTTTCCATATCCTTGAAGAATGTTGATGGGATCTGGATTGGGATTGCATTGAATATATAGATTGCTTTGGGTAGTATTGACATTTCATAATGTTCAATCTTTGTATCCATGAACATGGTATGTTCTTCAATTTATGTAGATCTTGTATGGTTTCTTAAAGTAGTGCTTTGTAGTTTCTTTGTACATGTCTGTTGTGCCCCTAGTGAGATTTATTCCCAAGTATTTTATTTTTTGGTAGGTATTGTAAATGGTATTGATTTCCTTAATTCCTTTCCAGTGATTTCTTTGTTGGTGTAGAGGAATCCAACTGATTTTTGGATGTTGATCTTGTATCCTGCCACCATGATAAATCTCTCAACTAGTTCCAGTAGATTTTTTGCTGAGTCTGTTGGGTTTTCTATGTATAGAATCATATCATCAGCAAATAAAGGTAGCTGTACTACTTCTTTACCAATTTGGATGCCTTTAATTTCCCTTTCTTGCCTTATGGCCCTGGCTAAGACTTCCAATACAATGTTGAATAGAAGTGGTGATAGAGGGTATCCTTGTCTGCTTCCCGCTCTAAAGGAGAATGGTTTCAGTCTCTGCATTGAGAATAGTGTTGGCTGTTGGTTTTGCATATATACCCTTAATATGTTGGGGAATTTCCCTTCTATTCCTATTTTTCTGAGAGTTTTGATCAGGAATGGGTGTTGGATTTTATCAAATGCCTTTTCTTCATCCATTGATATGATCATGTGGTTCTTTTCTTTTGTTTTATGTATGTGATGGATGACATTGATTGTTTCTCTTATGTTGAACCATCGTCACATAATGTATTATTTTTTTGATACGTTGTTGGAGTCTATTGGCTAGGATTTTGTTGAAGATTTTTGCATCTATATTCATGAGGGATATTGTCTGTAGTTTTCCTTTGGAGTGATGTCATTGCCTGATTTTGGTATCAAAGTTATGCTTGCTTCATAATATGAATTTGGGAAAATTCCATCTTTTTCTGTGTTCTGGAATAGTTTGAGTAGGATTGGTGTCCTCCTTTGAATGTTTGGTAGAATTCTTTGGTGAAACCATCTGGGCCAGCACTTTTTTTTTGTTGGTAATTGTTTATGACCTGTTAAATTTCTTCTTTTGTTATGGGTCTGTTCTACTTTTCCACCTCAGTATATGTTAGGTTAGGTAAGTAGTATGTTTCTAGAAATCTGTCTGTTTTGTCTAGATTTTCAAATTTGTTGGAGTATAGTTCTTCTTAGTATACTGATACTATCCTTTTGCTTTCTGTTGGCTCCGTTGTGATGTCATCCATTATGTTTCTTATTTGTGTTACTTGTATTCTCTCCCTCTTTTCCTTCGTTACATTTACTGGTGGTTTTGTCAGTTTTATTAATCTTTCCGACAAGCAGCTTCTTGTCTTATTGATAGTTTTCTGTTGTTTATTTTCTGTTTCATTGAATTCTCTTAGAATCTTTATTATTTCTTTTCTTCTGGTGACTATAGGCTTTTTTTTTGCTGTTCTTTTTCTAATTGTTGGAGTGATTGGGTTAAGGTGTTGATTTTGGCTCTTTCTTCTTTTTTGATGTGTATATTTATTTATTCCTATAAGTTGGTCTCTGATAGCTAGCTGCTTTTGTTTTTTCCCAAAGATTTTTATATGTTGTGTTTTCATTCTCATTTGATGCAAGGAAAGTTTTAATTTCATTTATTACCCATTTGTTTTCAAGAAGGGTGTTACTCAGTTTCCATGTGTTTGTTCTTTTTCCATTGATCTTCCTATTGTTGGTTTGTAATTGTGTAGCATTGTGATCTGAGAAGATGCTTTGGTTATTTCAGATATTTTTAAATTTATTAAGATTTGGTTTGTGGCCTGTCATATGGTCTATCCTGGCAAATGTTGCATGTGCACTTGGGAAGAATGTATATTGAGGTGTTGTTGGATGAAGTGCTTTGTTGTTGTCTATAAGATCAAGTTGGTGGATTGTACTGTTTAGTTCTTCCGTGTCTTTGTTGAGTTTACTTCCAGTTTTCTATTTGTGATTGAAAATAGAGTATTAAAGTCTCCTTCTATGACTTTGGAGTCATCTGTTTGTCTTTTCAATTCTGTTGAAGTCTCATTTTATATATTTTGTGGCTCTTTCATTGGTTGTGTATGTATTTATTATTGTTGTGTTCGCTTATTCAGTTGATCCATGTGATAGTTGAAGATGTGTCAACTTGGCTGGACTCCAGTTGTGAGTGGTGGTTCCCATGATGGATCACATGACTGAGTTCTAAGCGGC